>NW_026522039.1:600000-1054192 GCF_021234435.1 Artibeus jamaicensis | reverse complement strand
GCAACATTTTTACTGACATGTCCCCTGGAGCAAGGGACATAGAGGAAAGAATAAACAAATGGGATCTCATCAAAATAAAAAGAAATTTTATTTTGCCAGGGGTCAAACCTTGCCTCTACTTACTTGTTCTGGTTCTCATAGTGACAGGGCAGGATAGCTAAAGAAAAGAGTGTTAAAGTAAAAAGAAAACCAACTCTATGGGAAAACATATTTTCCAGTGATACCTCAGACAAGGGTTTAATCTCCAATATATACTAAGAACTTACACAATTCCACTCTAAGAAGACAAGCAACCCAATTAAAAAGTGGGCAAAGGATTTGAACAGACACTTCTCCAAGGAGGACATACAGAGGATCCAGAGACATATGAAAAGATGCTCAATATTGCTAGCTACCAGAGAGATGCAAATTAAAACCACAATGAGATACCACTTTACACTGGTCAGAATGGCCATCATAAAACAACAAGTGTTGAAGAGGTTGTGGGGAAAAGGGACCTTTAATGCACTGTTGGTGGGATTGAAGACTGGTACAACCACTACTTCTGTAGTGAAATTTTCTAAGAAAACTAAAAATGAATCTGCCTTTTGACCCAGCAATTCCACTGCTGGGATTATATCCTAAGAACCCTGAAACACCAATCCAGAAGAACCTATGCACCCAAATGTTCATAGCAGCACAATTTACAATAGCCAAGTACTGGAAGCAACCTACCTAGGTGCCCATCAGTAAATGAGTGGATCCACAAACTATGGCACATTTACACAATGGAATTCTATGCAGCAGAAAGAAACAAGGAGCTCCTACCCTTTGCAACAGCATGGATGGAACTGGAAAGCATTATGCTGAGTGAAATAAGCCAGGAGGTGAAAGACAAATACCATATGATCTCACCTTTAACAGGAACCTAAACAACAAAACAAACAAGCAAGCAAAATACAACCAAACATACTGAAATAGAGAACAGGCTGACAGTGTCCAGAAGGGAGAGAATTTCAGGGGAAAAGGGGAAGGATTTACAGGAACTAGTATAAAGACACATGGACAAAAACTAAGGAGGGTGGAAATAAGAGGGAGGTAGGGAGCCCTTGGGGGTGGGCTGGAATGGCAGTAAAAGACAGAAAACCATACTTGAACAAAAATTAAAATAATTTTTTTCAAAAAAAAAAGAATTGTTGATCAACATAAAGACATATAGGAAAATCACCCATGGACTGCAACTCATATCTGATTAACCTTTGATCCACACCGCTTACCTACCTGTTTCTTCTTATCAAAAGATCAGCTTGAGATGAGATGTTGACATGGTTTTTAAGGTATATAACCTGCCATATTCTCAGATCCCTGGCATCTGAATAAAGTGCCCATAAAGAATCAAACCTTGCCTCTACTTACTTGTTCTGGTTCTCATAGTGACAGGCAGCATGAATGCTGACTTCCAGTTTCATTATCTGGTTATAAAATTTCTTGAAAACAAGAGACCTACAAAAGAGGCAGAAGATTCTATCATTACCAGAGTTTATTAAGAGAATTTTTACATGCAGCTCCACTTGGGCATCAGCAAGACAACACCCCACACCCCATGAAAGGTGCTATAGGCTTACCCAAAAAAGGGCAGGACAGATAGGGGTACTGGGGTGTGACCTGCCCTAGATGAGGAAAGAACACCTTACATACTTGCCTGAGGCACAGGGGAGGGACCACTCAGGCTGTGAGGGGGTTTAATGGAAGCAGTCTCTTTTCTGGCTGGATCCAGCTGAACCTAGCATGGTAATAATGAGGTGGTGGGACAAATTCTTCCAGACTATCTGCAAAGATCTGCATTTCAATGAAACTCTGTTTCCCCTGGTTGCTGTGCATGATGGTAGGGGTGCAGGTGGGCACTTTGGGGGGATTAGAAAGGTCTGAGACATGATTGCTGAATGCTGCCAACCTTGAAACACCCCTTCATGGCTCTAGGCTGCAGAGTACACAGTGAAGCTGTTGTGCCAAGAGCAGTGCTAACATACTGATGCATTTACTCTTGCTCACAAACCTCCACTTTTTTAAAAAAAGATTTTATTTTTAAAGAGGGAAGAAGGGCGGGAGAAAAATATCAGTGTGAGAGAAACATCAATTTGTTGCCTCTAATGCACCCCAACTGGGACCTGGTACACAACCCAAGCATGTGCCCTGACTGGATACTGAACTGGTGACCCTTTGGTTTGCAGGATAATGCCCAATGCCCTGAGCCACACCAGTCAGGGCTACATTTTTTTTAATCCTCCCCTGAGAATATGTTTAATGACTTTAAAGAGTGAGGAAGGGAGATAGAAATAAAGAGAGAAGAAACAACTACGTCAGAGAGAAACACTGATCAGTTGCCTCCAGTATGTGCCCTGACCTGGAATCAAGCTCGCAATGTTTTGGTGCACAGAATGATGTTCCAACCACGTCACCAGGCCGGGGCCCAACCTCTACTTTACAACCAGGCAAATCCTACCCCTTCTCTCTAGCCCATTCTGTACCTTGCCTCCATGCTACCCCACCTCCCTTAGAAAACCCCACCACCCAGCAAAGAGTAGGACAAAAGAAGGTGGCAGTTCTCAGAATCAGAGGGCTGCAGGAAGTACAGCAGACTTGAGCCCTTGGAGACGGCAATATGCACAAAGAACAAAAATGCATGGGGAAGCCAGAGAGCAGAAATTGTGAACTCACACCCACGGTAAAACCCCAAGTGGAAAAATGTGCCCTAAACTTCTTGAAGCACAAGAGGAAAGGGAGTGAGGGGGACTGTGAGAAGATCCAAGTCCTAAGAAGACATGAAGGGGAGATCAAGAACACTATCTTAGTTCAGAGAAGGTGTTATGGTCCTCTGTCCTCACTGCTGGCCAAGAGGGGCACACAGCCCCATACCTCACTCCTGCATTCATCGATGGAGCACCACCACATTGCTGCCACTCCAACAGGCATCCCAGATAAATAAACAAGTGCCCTGATATCATGCAGTTCACAGCTCACAGACTAGAAGACATATTATGTAAAAATAGAGCTTTGGCAGAGATGAGGGCAAAAGTATGCCAGTAAGCCAAGGTAGAGGCTGCCATAACCTGGCTTGTGTTTAGAGTCATTCTGGCAAAAGCCAAGGGAGAGAAAGGGCCAGAAGTGTGAGGCCAGAGGCAGTGAGCATTGTGGGTGAGGTGGAGAGGACACCTGGGCCAGGAGAGGGAGGAAGCCTTAGAGCAGAAGTGGTAGGGGCTGTTGTAAGAGGCCCTGGAGAGGCAGAGCCAAGGGGGCTGGAAACCTTGAGTCACAGGAGAAGGAAGACTCAAATGTACTCCTGCGTTTCCAGCCAAGGAAACGAGAAAGGCAAGAGTCCACTTTATTCTGCTACAGGAGTCAAGGAGGAGCAGGTGTAGCAACAGGTGAAGGGAGAGCACTGGACTTTGCCTGCTTACCCCACAGTCACACCTCTCTTGGGCCTTCTCCCTAACAGGCCCCCATATCAGGGTGTAATTAAAAGGGTACAAGCTGCAAAGTTCAGAAGCAGAGGAGAATACAGCCCCTGACTCTGCCCACATCTCTCAGACAGACCTCAGAGCACAGCAGAGCCAGCCTGTTGAAGCAAGATCTCTCCTGAGGACCCAAGAACCATGTGTGAGAACCCATAGGGCACCTGCCAGGCCAGAGCTCTGGGCAGCCTCACCCATTGCCCTGCCTCTGGGCCTTGGGTGACCCTGCTTTCCAAACCAATAATGGAGACATGTCATCTGGCACATGTGTTTTGGAGGGGACAAAGGATAGAATATCTTGAAGTACAATGTGTGGCTCCCATACCTACTGCTCACTCATTTGTCCATTTATTTATTTCTTCAGCAAATAGTTACTAAGTGTGCAGTGGAGTTGCATCTGTGCCAAGCATAGGCCAAACCAGGGTGGGAAAAGCCGACCGCAGGGCAGGCATCCAAGATACTCAGCAGCATCACCTCACCTCAGATGCCTGATGAAGCAGCTCTTAGGTAATGGGTGATTAGCTCAGGGTGGGTAATGAGTGTATGGCAGGGAACAGGGCTGTGGGCCTGTGCAAATAATTTAGCTTTGCAAATAATAAATGTCTGTGTGGCACCAGGGCCAACTTAATCTCCCTGGGTCTGCTTTCTTCTGTGTGACATCAAAGACCGTATTAGCTGTGACAGCTCCTCCAGCTCAGAGGCACTTTGTTCTACTTTCATGTTTAGCTAGGATGGAGCCCTGTGCCCCAAGGGCTGACTCTCCAGGGCTGGATAGCATATATCCAAGTATGAGTAAATCCATGCAAACTTCCTCCACTCTAAGCCCTTGTTTCCTAGGAAGCCCAGCTGTGCACCTTCTGGTTTCTTTAAAGGCTAAGCAACAGACTAGATTACTCACAATTTCCGGTTTTCATCAAAATAGCTCTGGCATTAAAACACAAGCATCACAGGGGGCACAGATTTGTGATTTCAAGATATGCCAGAGCCCTGACTGGTGTAGCTCAGTGGATTGAGCACAGGCTTGCAAACCAGAGTATTGTGGTTTGATTCCCAGTCAGGGCACATGCCTGGGTTGCAGCCCAGTTCCCGGAGGGGGACACACGAGAGGCAACCATACATGATATTCCTCTCCCTTTCTCCTTTCCTTCCCCTCTAAAGATAAATAAATAAATAAGATGTGTGAGATTGCACTTCCTCACTTTAAGGAAGGGGAAGAAGAATAAGCCCATTCCCCTTCCTTGAGCAAAGTAGGTGAATTAAGAGGGCAGAGAAGGGCTGAATTTAAAGTGTACGTGCTTACAGTAAAACAAATTAGAAAGCCAAACAGATTTCTAGAGGGAGATGGGAGAAGCATAGCAGGTTCTCATAAGAGTGGTCAGAGACAGAACAAGGGTAGACACAGGCCTGAAAGAAAGTGTCTGGAATGGGCACTGCTCCCAAACCTGGAAACTCCTGAGGGAGTCACACAGGAGGTCCTGCAATGTCCTTTCCTACATCTGCTCATTCACCCATCTATTTATTTGTCTACCTGTCTTTCCATCCATTTGTCTGTCCATTGGTCCATCCCTCCGCCAATGTGCCCATTATGAGCCAGGCTCTGTGCAAAGGGATTGACTGCTGGTCCAACATAAAGCAGACAGGAGACTGAGCAACCATCTTACATCTCACTGTGTAAGAATCAAAGGTGTCACAGCAAACTGTTTTCTGGGGAAGGAGGGTGAAACAAGAGGCATGCAAATGATTTCTCCTTCTGTGTTTTCTTTTTCCAAATGCCACTATATGAAGGGGAAAAGGTGGCCAGAGTTAAACATACATCCTGAGATTGGAAGCAAGAGTACATCTATATTCCCTGTGTGCATACACACAAAATGTGAAGATACATTTTTTTTAAGGTGGATGGGGGAGTCTGACCCAAGAGCAAGGGGCCACAGCCAATTCCTCTCTCCTCCACTGGGAGAAAAATGCAGAAGGAAATGCAGTTAGTAGATTGTACTAGTCAGCTCAAGCTGCCACAACAAAATAGCACAGCCTGAGAGGCTTAAGCAACAGGAATTTATTTCTCACAGTCTTGGAGGCTGAAGGATTCAGGAGAGCAATTTAGCACTATCAGAGCCCAATGTGCCAGGCAGCACCAGTGGCCCAGCTGACTGTGCATCTGCCATTTTACCTTGTTCCCCATTGTCCCTGGATGAGAAGCAAGGGCTCTTGCATGGGCTCCTGGACAATCTGACTCCCCTGCCTTTTCTCCCTATACGTGGTTATCAGTTGGCCACAGGATTACCTGATCAAGGTGGAGAATCTGAGCCACTGGGCCATGAAGATGATTGGGAACTAGCTGAACACAGACACTGGCTACTGTAAGGCCTTTCTGGAGACCCTTCATGACATGGTGTTCTCCCAGGAACCCCAGTGGGGAGTGGGGTGGGGAAGTGGGAAAATGGGCATGGGTGAACCAGTTACTAATCAGGACAGTGGTGGGAAGAAAGATTAGATGAATCAGCCCTGGCTGGTGTGGCTCAGTGGCTGAGTACCAGCCTGTGAATCAAAAGGTCACTGTTTTGATTCCCAGTCAGGGCACATGCCTGGGTTGCAGGGGTAGGGGGCATGTGAGAGGCAACCACACATTGATGTTTCTCTCCCTCTCTTTCTCCTTCCCTTCCCCTCTCTAAATAAGATGATACAGAAAATCTCAGAAGGGGAGAGCAATGGAATCACTGGGGAGCTCATTAAAAACAGACAGCCGTGCCTCCCTTGAGTCAGCAATTTGGTAGATCTGGGCTGGGATCCTGACTACGTGCATTTCTGACATGTTCCCAAGGCTGCTGCTGCTTTCTGATCAGGAACCCAGCTTTGAGAACCACTGACTACACATACCTGATTTGCATACCTGATATGCTCTGGGCCTCACCTCATCTATTACACAAATCTATCAGCAAAGCTAACTTCCAACCTCAGCCACAAAACCCATGGCCACCATCTGAGAAGTCTGCAACAAGACAGAATAAACTGGGATTCACTCTTCCTGGGGTCCTGTGACCTAACTCTGACAAAATAGGCTATAAATAGTTACAAGAGTGCAGTGAATGTTACAAGCCTTCAGTGGCTGAGGGAGCATCCAGGCCTCTTCTTTCCCAGTAGCATCTTTTCCATCCTTCCAGAATTTTTATTCAGTGTAAACCCATTTAAATTAAAGCCAGAGACTGTCTTTTTTTTCCTACAGTTTTCATAAAGGTCTATTTCATTATTGGTGGATGGCGCATGTAAAAGGCAGCACAGGTAACAAGACAAATGGCCAATTCAGCTAGAAACCTGCTAACAAGTAACTGAATATTTACAACACAGCTCTTGTTTAGCTCAGCCTTTGTTTTGTTCACCTTCTCAGACAGAAAAAAAGCCTTCTGATCACATTGGAAATATGTTAAGATCAAATCTTCTGATATTCATTCCCAGAGGTTTCTTTCAGCTGGACTAAGCCTCCAGTACCAGGTAAAGCCCAAGTTTGTGGCTGCCAGTATTAATGCTCTTCCCATCAGATAGCATGAGCTTCAGACAGGACTCAAGAGTCTGAGTGCAGCCCTCCCAACTGAACTAGAGTTGTTGACTTTTGCAGAAATAGAGTTAGTATGATCCAACTGATATTTAGTTGTAATGCCAAAGCCAGTGTAATTGGTACCTGATGTCCAAGAAAGGTCCACTGAAGTGTCAACATCTTCACATACTTTCTAATATATTGAACCTCCAAATTCTGTCCCATCATTCCAGCTAGTGTGTAGCTGGAAGTCTCTAGCCCTGTAGCTTACTGCAAAGTTATTCTTTGTCAGCTTTGATTTGGCACTGTCAGAAGTCATCTAGTATCCAGGAAGATAGCCCTCGTCACTAAAGACAGCTGAACCATGGATTGCAGGCCCCTCAAAATCAAAATCAATATCACAACCAAGGTTTATACATTCCCTCTTGTAAGAAGACTTGATTTTACCATTTTTCTTTCCTGTGTCTGATAGAAAGGTGGTATCAAATGTCAGTTTCAGACCTTGAAAAATCTGGTCTTCCATTGCAATTTCTGTGCCCAGACTGTTATCAGTGTTCCATTTCTCTGTGAAAGTCACACCATACTCACACCGTTTATATTTGTTCTCCAAGGTCCCAATAACTTTACTAGTATCTGTAATAGATGTTGAAAATTCCATGCCCCTGCATGGCTTTGTTTTGAATTCCAGATTCACTAACCCCAAACCAAATCCTTTGTTGAAAATATCTCTTGGCAGCTTTGTCAAAGTCAGCATATGATGGAGAGGTACACATTGGCTGCTCAGCTCTGTCTGTAGGTGGCCATGGCATGACCAAGGAAAAAGGTGATCTAGTGCTCTCCTGAGGGGGGCTGTCACTGGTGCTCGGTTTGCTCAGGTCAAACTGCTGCTGCGGCTGGAGGGCAAAGTGAAGGACCAAGCCAAGGACTGTCTTAAAGGGAGAATGTACGGAAGGGAGAGTTCTCAAGACAAGTCTAGCGGGAGAATCTTAATGGTGCCTGCTATGCTGAGGTCACCCAGTGTTATGTTCTCTCTGAGGACACTATGGAAGGGGCTGAGAGAGCCTGTAAGAGCAGTAGGTCTTTGTCAGCCCCTTGGCCAGAAGTCCTGTGTAGAGGTGACCACTGAGAGCCAGACACACCTATGCTGCACACCTGGGTCTCTTGCAAGGAACTGTATCTGACCAGAGGGGATACATTTTTCTGATTTTTCAGTCCAGTTGTGGCACCTTTATCTAGTCGCCTGGAGCTAGGGGCCTGCCCTCCAGTCCCCATAGGACACAGCCTCCATTCAGTCAGAACCACCCATCCTCTGCACAGCCTTGAGCATTAGCCCACTTCTCTTCTCTCCTTTGCCTGCTGGCACTCAAGTTCAATGACATCACCAGGGCCTTCGACCAGCTCCCAGAGGCAGTGAATGCTGCCCTCCTGCCCTGGACGGCTGGCTCCACTTGCCAGGGGGAGAGGCTGAGTAGTCCGGAGACCAAGTCCACATCATCTCCCCAACCCCCCACCCTGTTCTTCCCAGGGCTTTCCTGGCCACTCATTATGTGGTCTTGGCCAGCATGGCCCAGACTGCCCTGCTGCTCCTGTTTCAGCCACTTCTGTCCCCTGACGAGCAAGATGTCCTGCAATCACTCCACTACAGCCACTCTGGCAAGGTGATCCTAACCTGCTCACAGCGCTTAGGAACCCCAAAGGCATCTTTAGGGACAGGTCCAGCACCACTGGCCTTAGCTGCCATCGGCTAGCAGAGCCACACCTTCCCCAGCGACATGGGCCTCATCCTAGTGCCCTCCACCACAGACAACCACTCCACCTTCTTCACCACAGCATAGTGCAAGTAGTCCTGGAAGGCCAGGCCATGGTCCACGCACACCCAAGGAGGAGCCACGGACCTGGTGCTCCTTCACCACATCCAGGCGCTGGATACTGGACTCCTGTGCCATGGGCGGCTGTCCCAAGATCCCTCTTTACCAGTTTGTGGACTGCGCCCAGGAGTTTTTTGGGCCAGAGGGGTGCGTGAGCTTCCAAGGGAGAACAGGCCCCGCCCATGGGCGATTGACACCACTATCAAATCCGGGATCAGGACCGTGTGCCACATTCAAGAGGTTACCAGCTTGGCTCAAACAAAGGGCCCCAGGACCCCGAGACCCCAATCCAAAATTAGGTTATAGCCAACTTCAGGACACCCAGGAGCTGGGGTGATTCCAGTCACAATGGTCCACCAGGAAAAGACTCAAAACCTACCTTCTCACTCTATTGCAACCTTCTCCCAAAGATGCCAACCAAGAGGTACCACATAAGGCTCAGGAATCAAGTCCTTGTAATGAATTTATTAGTGATGTCTCCACAACAACATGTGATATATGATTAAAACAATAAAGCATTCACTGAGTTTAAGGCTATATCACTCAGTGTTTTATCCATATTCTGGGTGGCATTGAAATAATTATAAAATCAAGTGCTGAGACCTTTGATTTCCAAATGTTGCAGGATCACCTCCCAAAATTCAGGTTCACATACTCCATGTACTAGTTAGCCAAAACATTGAAACACTGGTGGTTGGAGATAAAGGTTTATCTGATTTGATCAAGGTGAGAGGACAGAGAGCAAGATGTCCCAAATCCATCTGTACCAAAAAGCAACACAGGGAGTTTTTTATGTGGCTGGGGAATAAGCTGGTAGGAGAGACAAAGGTTCAGAGAAAACTAGAGAAAAGTCCATTTTCTTTAGTCACAGAAAACAGTTTTTTGTATCAGACTCCTTGTGGCCCTAGACTTATCTCCTCCTGCTTGTACATGAGCAGCACAAAATTACGTTGTGAGAAGGGGTGCTGGGTTGAAGAACCTAGATTCTGCAAAATATCTCATAATTGTGCATCAGTGATGTCTTTAAAGCAAAAATCAGAAATTAGACATTGTATAACTATTACATTGTTTAAGTTATTACTGCCTTGTGCTTAACTGGCTATATTATTCTATTATCTGAGACAGACTGTAATTTTAAACATTTCTCCTGGAACTTGCTTTACAGGCAGTCCTTCGGAACATGACTAACATATTTTTTTAATCTTGGACTACAAGCCACCCTGGAAATGGGCAAGGAGACACCTGAATGGTGTTCCTGTTGTATCAGTCAAGGGCAAAGCAGACTACAGTCCTTAGTTTATCCTAGCTTAATGTCTGCTGGTGGCCAGAGCTGTTTAATGCCTGGGCCACATTAAAAAAAAAAATTCTTTGACTGTAAACTACATGACAACCAAAGCAATTGAAACATGTAATTAAAGACTATATCTCTTCACCTATATCCTAATTAAGAATTAAATTATTTAGTTCTAGCTGTCAAAAATACTAGGGTCAGAGTAGCTGGGACTCAGAAGGACCGCATCTGTTCTGTAAATTAGGGTCTACAATAATTTGCAAAGCTGTTTAGAATAAGAAAGAAATAACTGAAAGTCAAATACTGAAGTGCTTCACATTCTATTCTATAGCAGGTCCCTACAGCACTATCTAAAACCAAAAACATGAACTTGAAAATGTGGGTTATTTGTCTTACCCAGAGAGGAAAAGATAAAATGTATTATGGCATTGAAATGAAATTAGGTTTGAATAACAGCAAGTGAAACTTAGTACACATGAGGTCTATCTGGGAGAGGTCCAGCCATTGTTAATATAATGAGAATGGTTTGTGCAACACAAATGTAACCTGGCAGCCAAGGACAGTGGACTAGAATGAGCATCTGTGAACAATGACGACTTTACTGCACTAGTCAGTGGGGACAGTAGACACCAATGAATGAGCAAGTGTACAGTGTGTCCCTTCACATTCAAAATGACTGAGCAAGTAGAGCAATGAATTTGCATCGGATTTTGCATTAAGCTTGAACATTACTCTGCAGAAACAATTCAGGTGATTCAGAAGGCCAAGACTCTGGGCAACTGGTGATTGGCAGCTTCATCATGACAATATGCCCATTCACGCATCACGTCTTATGCAGAATTTTTTGGCAAAACATCAAATTACCCAGGTGACTCAGCCCCCACATAGCCCAGATTTGGTGCCCTGAGACTTCCAGCTTTTCCCAAAACTAAAATCACCTTTGAAAGGGAAGAGATTTCAGACCACGGATGAGCTTCATGGAAATAGGATGGGGAAGCTGATGGTGATTGTGAAAACTGTGTGAAGTCCCAAGGTGCCTATTTTGAAGGGGACTGAAGTGTCATTGTTCTGCATACAATATTTCTTGTATCTTCTTTAATAAATGTCTCTATTTTTCATATGAAAAAAAAATACTAGGGTCATTAAAACCACAAGAGGCTTGGCTACATAAAGGCCTTATCTGGCATCCTTGGCTCTTCTCTTATTTCCTTATTCTGAATCTAGCCCTAGCTTCTCTCTCCATCTCCAGTTCTCCAACTTCACAACTGAAATTTTAAGACATGTTTGGAACTTAGGTCCTTAAATAAAGGCAACTGCGGCCAATGACACGTTCAACACTTTTCCATGTTACTGAAGCCACACTGAGATTCATGTTCTAATCTTGATTCATTTTGTAGATGAGGAAAACTGATTTTCCAAGACATTCAATAACTTAGGTGAGGTCACAAATGCTAGTCTAGGGGGTCAAAGCCTATGACTTCTAACCTGAAATCTTCTTGCTTCTTCTATGCTCAGCAGCTTTGTCTTACTCTGCTATTCCTAAAACAGTGATTCACTTTGGAAACATTCAGGGATGAGTATGTTTAATGTTTGAATAAATGAAGTTCTCAAAAGGACACAAGTCAAGGCCACATGGGCTTTCCCCATTCCTTTCCCATTTCCCTGGGTTTTCTTTGCCTAAAAGCACTAAAGGGTGAGGGAGCATGTAGATGGAGTCAATACTAATGAGACCTTTCAGGCATGAGGTCTAAAAAAGGCCCATCTTTTGACAGTGACCTGGCCTGAATTTTGCCTCTAAGGGACTTCTTGGGGGTATAAGTAAGTGACCAGAAGTCCACGGGAAGTGCCCAGGCAGCCAGGAGGTGAAAAGCCAGTTCATCATCAAAAACAACAGGGGCCTTCAGGAAGGCCTTCTGAGCCAGCTGAGATATTGCCATTCTCCTCTTCAGCAGGGTCTGCAATTTTATCCTACTTGCAGGCTAACAAGTTTTTCTGCCACACTTTCATGAATGTTGGCAGAAGACCAACATTCCATTTAACCATTAGTGGGTTAAAGACAAAGGCTTTTTCACCCATGGAACAGCAAGCAGCATGAGCAACCCAGGCCTTTAAGTCCCAAGAGGGCAATGCAGAGGGACCCAGGTAGATACTATATATGCGGTGGGCTTCCAGTTGCAGCTGAGAAACACTGAACTCAGAAAATTTACCAATTGTATAGAAAGCTTGCTCTTATTGTGGAGGTTGGGGGAATACTTCATCCCTCAAGGTTCCTTGCTAAAATACAACTCTGAGAAACAGCCCAGTCAAAGAGCACTCAGGGCCTTGCATTCTAGGCACTCCCCTCAGGAATGTGCAGGAATGATCAGGCCACATCAGATTGCCTCTCCCAACAACGACTTATCCAGAGCCCGCTAAACTCCAGACGAGAGTGGAAAGAGTGGTAATCTTTCCTCACTTACAGCCCAGCTCCATAGGGGCCATTGGCACCCTAGTTTCACTGTCCCCACTTATAGGGGACATTAGAAATGGCATTAGAAATGTAGCCTAGCCCCCACTCGGAAAGGCAGTGGGGATTGAGGTCCAGCATCAGGATCCACACCCATGGATAGGTTCTCCCATGGGGAATCAGGCCTGCATTGTACCTAGGCTGCTATGAGGCTTGCTTTTACTAAAACTGCCTCACCCTGAATTGAGGCACAAATGTTTACTGCATAGCTTTAAAATAACTTCCTAAAATCTACGCTAAACTTTCCAAGGATGAGTGTAACCAGCTCAACCACTTTTTCCTTTTCATTTGCAAATATCCTTCTTCTTTGATGTAATTAGCAACGTCTTTTCCTCTGTTTTCTGTAAAAGGTAACCACCTAAGCAAACCTGTGCATAGCAAATGAGGACCATCCTCTATGTAATGTGCCCAGAAAAGCAATAAAAGCCTGTCCAGGTAAGGGTCATGGCCCTCTCTCTCTCTCTCAGAGAGCAGCCATGCCATCCCTTTTTCTCCACAGCACTTCTGTAGTCCATGTGAATTTGTTCATTGCAGCCACAACACATAGGCCCTATGGGCCAGGGTCCGCATTACCCACTCTTACTGCACACCTGAAGTTCACATGTTTTTAAAACCACTTTGTAGCAGCTCTGAAATCTGTTGAATCAGATCCAAGTTCTGCCCTAGGTGAACCTGGAGATAAGCTTAGGGACTGACTTAGTCAATTCTGGCTGCTATAACAAAAACACCAAAGACTGGATGGCTTATAAACAACAAATTTATTTCTCACAATTCTGGAGACTAGGGTGTCCAACAACAAGGTGCCTGCAGATTTGGCAGATTTGGGTCCACTTATTGGTTCATAGACCACCAATTTCTTGCTGTGTCCTCCTTTGGTGGCAGGGACAAGAGTACTCTCTAGAGTCTCTTTTATAAGGGCACTAATGCAGTTTATGAGGGCTCCACCCTCATCATCTTTTTACCTCCCAAAGGCTCCTACCACCAAATACCATCACATTGGGGATTAGGTTTCAATATGAATTTTGGGGTGAAACAAATATTTAGTCCATAGCAAGAACTATGAAGTACATCCAAGTAAATGCAACAAGTGACAGCTGATGGTTGCATGTAGAGGTTGGCTTTATCCTGGAGTACACATTCTGGAGGTTAATGCCATACACTATGTAGAGAGGAAGTAATTTTTAAAAAAATAATTATAGATTCACAGGAAGTTACAAAGAGAATACAGAGAGGTCCCAATGTACCTTTCACCCAATTTGTGCCAATGCTTACATTTTACATAATTACAACACCAAAACCAGAAATTGGACATTGGTACAATCATATGTTTAGATTCTTATAACCACCACAATCAGGATATGAAACTATTCCATCAACACAAGATATCCCTCTTGCTACCCTTTTATAGTCAGTCACCCCCACCTCACTCTGTATCTCCCAACATTCCCAATCCTTGGCAACTACTAATCTGTTTTTCTAGAATATTATATAAGTGGAACCATGTTTTATGTGGCCTTTTGAGATTGATTTCTTACTCTGTGTAATTCCCTGAGGTCTATCCAGTTATTGCCTGTGTTAATAGGCACATAATGCTTTTATTGCTGAACAGCATTCCTTGGAGTGGGTGACACAATTTATTTAACTATTCACCTCCTAAGGGCAGTTCAACTGTTTCCTGTTTGGGAGCTGTTATAGGTAAAGTGCTATGAATGTATTTGTGTGTAGGTTTTTCTGTGTGTGTGAACTTAAGTTTTTATATTTCTGGGATAAGTGCCTAAGAATGTCATTTTTGAGTTGTATATTATAAGTTCATGTTTAGTTTTGAAAAAAATGTTCAGACTCTTTCCAAGAGTGACTGGAACATTTTTATTCCCACTAGCAATGAATAAGTGATGCAGTTCCCTTTTATCCTCTATCCTTTTTTTCTCTTTATGCTCTTTATCTTCTTTATCCTTTGTTTGGTGTTGCCACTACCTTTTATTTTAGTCATTTTGAAATGTATGCGGTGATATCTCATTGTGATTTTAATTTGCACTTCAACAATATTGAACATCACTGTCTTTTCATGTCTGTGGTTCATTTTCTAATTGGATTACTTGTTTTCTTACCATTGAGTTTTGAGAATTCTCTATATATCTGAGACATGAGTCTTTTGCTAGATATGTGGTTTGCATTTTTTTTTTCTGCTTGTGGCTTTTTTTTTCATTCCCTTAACAAGGCCTTTTGCAGAATGAGTTTTTAATTCTGATGAGGTCTGATTTAATGATGTTTCCTTTTATGGATCATGCTTTTGTTGCCATTTCTAAAAACTCTTCACTAAGCCCTAAGTCCTGAAGTTTTTCTCCGCCATTTTAAAAAAGTTTTATAGTTTCATGTGTTACATTTAAATCTATGATTCATTTTAAGCTGATTTTTTTGTGTAAGAAGTGAATATTTTTATTTGTCTAATAAATTTTATATACCCATGGTAGAAAAATCAGCATGTGCATGAAATTACAACAAAGAAAATTTTAAAATTACATAATCCTGCCACTTACAGAAAATCACAAGTGCATTTATTTGAGTGTTTGTCCTTCTAGCTTTTTTCTTTTTCCTTTTGTTCTTCTATACAGAGTGGGGCAAAAGTAGATTTACAGTTATTCATATGGAAAATAATGCAACAATTAACAAATAAAAATAAAAGAATAAGCTGTGTTTCATGTAGTCACAAGTGTAAACCTACTTTTGCCCCCATGCCTGTATGTTTAGATTCCTTTCAATTCCTTTTTAAGATGAGGGAAGATTTCAAAATAAAAATTAAAGATTAGCTCTAATTTCATTATTTTTCTTCTTTTCATCAACCAGTTTTTCAGTTAAGAAAACTAAAGTTTAGAAAGGATGTACAACTTGTGTTCAGCTAAAGGCACAGTCGCCCTGGCCTGGTGACACCAGGTCACTCCTGGTGCTAGGCTAGGTTACAACAAAGACTGCCAGTGGGGCACAGTAAAGCAGAGGCCTGGTTACAAACAATAGGAATGTAGAGTGTACCCTCACAGAGCCCTGGCTTAGCAAAGGTGCCTAAAGAGAAATGAATACTTTGAAGAACAACAAATTAGGCACAGAGGCTCAGAATATTATGCTAATGTTAAAAATATAGAGCCCAAATATTATTTAAGTGGTTTCATTATTAAAATGTTATTTTCCAAAGGCATCACAATAAAGAAAATTGGGAATGAAAATTTCTAGAATAAAAACTTTTAAAAAGTGTTTGAATGTGGACTGGCATATAATGTTGATTTTCTCAGATGTAACATGGGGTAGTGTAACGGTGTCTGCAGCTTTCAGATGGGTGATAGGCTGGGAAAAATCTATCGTCATTATTATCTATCTCTCTATCTCTCTATCTATTTGCCTACCCACTGAGAAAGAGAGGCAGAAATGTGGCAAAGTATTAACCAATGTTGTATGTAGGTAGAAAAAACACCAATGTTCGGTGTGTAATTATTTTTACTATATAAATGTATTTTCAAGTTAAAAAGTAGATGTGGAGGTGGGGAGAATTACCTGACTTCTTTCCATAGCGACAATTGCCTGGGCCATTGTTGGGAGAAAAAAAACTTCCTAAGTCGCCCGGTAGGTGAAATGTGCCATTCTAATGGCCTCTTGGACACTTGTGGAGACTTAAAAAATTTTTTTTCTAAGAGTTATTTGAGCCATACTGATGACGTACCAGGAAGCAAGATGTCAAGTGTTCCCTAGAGACTTTTTGATTCGACTTTTGGAAGGCCAGGCACTTGTGGCAGCTTTAGGATATTCTTGGATCCTTTGGAGTTCCTCTCACCTTTCTTTCCTTCCAGTTAAAATATTGTAGAAATAGAATAATTACTGACACATAGACGAAACTTATTAACCACAAACACGTTCAGCACTAACAAGTTTCTTCCAAAAGAGTAAAGTGAGTAAAAAAGCCCTTTCCCTGACCGGGAATCGAACCCGGGCCGCGGCGGTGAGAGCGCCGAATCCTAACCACTAGACCACCAGGGAAGCTATGCTAACATGCTGTCTAAAAGTCTATACTAAGTCTCTCATATGGGAAGTAAATTGTGGGCGTGACTAGACAAATTTCTAGTACCTAGACTGCCTCTTTCGCCTTCTTGCTTCCCAGCAACCAGGAAAACAGACACGGCAGGACACAGAAGTTGGGAAAGAGAAGGTACCAGGGACTGATGGGAAGCGTCTGGGCAGGAATTCCCTTTGAGGGGAAGGGGAAAAAGTACATGTCAGAAGTGGGATTCGAACCCACGCCTCCATTTGGAGACCAGAACACCCGCAGGCAAGGGATATACCTTGAGTCTGGCGCCTTAGACCACTCGGCCATCCTGACACTGATTGCAAAAACTGCACAAGTAGCCTACTACCAGCACTCTGTCTGCTGTGGGGCGGGGGTGGGGTTACAGGGCTGAAGGGGGCCTGTGGCGGGGTGTCGTTCTCAGGGTTTCTCCCAGCTAGGTTGTAGCAAAAACCCGAGGGCCGCCTGGCGCTGGAGCACGGGCAGAGGTTCAGCAGCTAGGGAGACAGCGCCAGGCGGCAGCACACTACCAATCCCCTCCGCTTATCATCGCCCTGGAACCCAAGCTGCAGGGAGGTCGTGAGCACTAGGAGAGCAATGGGAACTCACCTCTTTTGGCGGCCCAGCTGGCCTCAGACCTGTAGCTCGGAGGAAGGTGAGACAAAATTCGCTGCAGGAGCCTATGGTCCCAAAGAACAGGCTGAAATAGGTACTTAAGGTGCTGACATGAGGAGTGCCGGGAAGAACGCAGGAAGGAAGGTGTGGGGTGCAAGCGGCTCAGAGCCACTGCAGACGCACCTTTGGAATTTAAGACATTATCAGAGGTATCAAGCAAGCAGTTAACATACCAATGCCTAGAGGACAGGGCACAGCGCCAGTGGGAAGCGTAAATTGGAAGGTTGTCAGCCAATCGCTGGTGTAAAGGCCACGAAACGTGGTGAGCTCACCAGTAGAGTGTGTGTAGACAACAGGGACTGGGCCCTGGGACACTCTGAGACTTTGAGAAAGAAGATGAAGCAGTATGAAAGGCTGAGAAAGAGTGGCTAGCGGGGAGGAAAAACACAGGACAATGAGCTGTGGTGGAGGCCACGTGGAAGAGTGTGTGGACAGGGGAGGGATCCACTACCCAGTGCTGCAGAGAGGGAGGAAGATGAGGACCCGATGGAGCAGGGTTCTGCTGAGGACAGAGGACATGAGATGATGGCAGCATATGTTAATGCCCTTTGGGAGAAGGGCTCCTGTAAAGGGGACCAGCAAAATGGAATGCCAGCTGCAAGAGACCGTAAGACCAAGGAAGGATTCGGTTTTGTTTTAAAAACAGGTATTAATGATTCAGGGTTGTTGGCCTTGTTAACATTCTTGAACACCTCAGACTCTGTGGTAAAGCCCAAGCAGAAAGTTTCTCATGTCTTTAGTTTGTTTTTGAAAACTGAGGTGAAAATGACATAAAAGTAACCATTCAAGGTAGCATTTAATACATTCACAGTGCTGTCTACCACCACCCCTATTTAAATTCCAGAATATTTTCATTATCCCAAGACACCTTGTACCTGTTGTCAGCTTGGCCTGCTGTTAACAAAATAAACTGGGTAACTTAGTCAACAGAAATTTATTTTCTCACAGTTTTCAGGGCCCTATCCTCATGACCTCCTCTAAATCTAACTACCAAAGGCTCCATCATAAAATATGATCACATTGGAGGTTAGCACCTCAACATGTAAATTAGGGGGTGAGGGAACACAAGTCCATAGTACTTCCCATTCCTCCCTTCCCTTAGCTTCCAGCAATCACAAATTTGCTTTTTTATGTCTGTGAATTTATCTACTCTGGATATTTCATGTAAGTGGAGCCACAGAACATACAATATGACCTTTTATGTGAGATTATTTTCACTTAGCATCTGCCCTAAGTGTGCATACATACTGTACAATACCATGCATCAGTACTTTATTTCTAGGGCTGAATGATATTCCATTGCATGGACATACCACAATCTGCCCTTTGATAGACATCTGGGCAACTTAAGTTATTGTAAATAGCACTCCTATGAACATGCATGTAAAATGCATGTTCAAGTACCTGTTTTCAATTCTAGGAACAGGGTTGCTGGGTCAGTAGTAATTCTATATGAACCTTTTTGAGGAACTAGCAGTCTACAGCAGGTCCTCAAATAATGTCATTTAGCTCAATGTCATCTCCTTAAAGTGTTAATGAGATGCCATAGGAACTTAACTATTGTTTATACCAATTAGTCTATGGTAAAATTGGTTTCATTATATGTACTTTTGCTTAAAGTCACAGAACCTATTGACAACATTAAGTGCAGATTTTCTGTATTTTCCACAGTGGCTGCATCATTTTACATCTCACTAGCAAGTACGAGGATTCCCATTTCTCCTACTTTCATCATCATCAGCATCATCATCATTATTATCATTATTATAGCCATCCTAGTGGTGCCTCATTATGATTTTGATTTGCATTTCTTTCAAAAATAATTATCTTTTCATGTGCTCAATAGCAAATTTCATGTCTCCTTTAGAGAAATGTCTATTCATTTGTCCATTTATTTATTTTTAATTTTTAAATTACAGTTTATATTCAATATTATTTTGTATCAGTTTCAAGTCTGTAGCATGTTGCTTTGACAATCATATACTTTACAAAGTGTTCCCCCTGATGTTTCCAGTGCCCAACATGCAACACATAATTATTACAATATTATTGATTATATTCTCTATGCTGTACTCTACATCCCCATAATGTCTATTGAAGTCCTTTGCCCATTTTTTAACTGGATTGTTTGTCTTCCTGGTGTTGAGTATTTTAAGTTCCTTACGAATTTGGGATATTAACCCTTTATCAGATGTATTATTGGCAAATATGTTCTCCCATTCAGTGGGTTATCTTTCCATTTTGTCGATGGTTTCCTTTGCTATACATATTTTAGCTTGTAGTTACATGTCTTTATTTTTTATTTTGTTTTTCTTGCCTGAGGAGATATATCAAAGAAAAATATTACTAAGTAAAATGTCTGAGATTTTACTGCCTATGTTTTCTTCTGGGTTTTCTTCTGGTTTGAAGTCTTACATTTAAGTCTTTAATACATCTTGAGTTTATTCTTGCATATGGTATAAGTAGTTGGTCTGGTTTCATTTTTTTCAGTCCAATTTTCCCAACACTATTTATTGAATAAACAGTCTTTACTCTCTTGTATGTTCCTGCTGCCTTTGTCACATATTAACTATATATAGGTCATGGGTTTCTTTCTGGGCTTTATGGTCAATTCCATTGATCTATGTCTGTTTTTATGCCAGTGCCATGCTGTTTTGATTACTATGATCTTGTAATGTAGTTTGATATCAGGTAACCTGTTGCCCTCAACTTTGTTCTTCTTTCTCAAGATTGCTGTGGCTATTAGGGGTATTTTGTGGTTCTACATAAATTTTTGGATTACTGGATCCAGGGAAAATGTGGCAAAGTAGGTGGGTGCAGAGTCCACTTCCCCCTGTGCACAGGAGGAACACCTAGCCAATCTTCTGAGGAACAGAGTGAACAACCAATGGTATCCCAGCATATATGAAGGTTGAAGGCCAAATTTGTAGAGGACATTGAAAAATCAGACAGTAAGGAGACTGCTTTAGGATGATAAGGTCCCTGGAACCAGCGCAAGGACCAGGGCAGCTACAGCCCAGGGCCTGCTGGGCCAGTTGCAGGATTCTTGGAAGACAGCCAGGTCAAGGGCTCCCTCCCCAGGTTTCAGCAGCACCAGTATGGACCTGGATGCTTGAAGTCACTAGGGAGAATAAATACAAAGTGGCAAATGTGCAGGGGTAGTATGCACCCACTGAGACTGTGGACACCAACTGAGTCATTATAAGAGAAATTGGGGAACCGGGTGACACCCAGAGAAGGGAGAAGAGTTGGGCCACTGATGGACCCTGACCCGGATAGTCTCCAGTCTGGCTGGAAAGTTGGGCTGTGTGAGAGGCCAGGTGCTTGTTAGGAGCAGCAGGCTTAAACAGGAAGATTCTGTTTTTTTTTTTAAAAAAGGGATCTTAGTGGCTATTTAGGGAATTCTCCCACAGCAGCCACCCTCACCCACCCAGCTGTATCCCTGCCACCATAGCTGTGGAGATGAAGACCACAGCCCTGCCTCTGCTGCCAGTCTCAGGTGCGCCCCACCCCTGCCATTGCCTTGTTCCTGCCTTCTGCCTGAGTGGTGGAGGCTGAAAGACCACCCACCCTCTGCCCCCCCCATGGGGCTTAACCCCAACCACAGCAGCTTGCCTATTTTGCTGTCTTCCAAAACTTTATTACTATTGTGCTTAATCCTATTCTCTTGTACACTAAACTTGTTTTCTATCCTTTATTCTCACTATATCTCATAATCAGACTTCCCACAAGGTCACTATTTTCTGGATCAATTCACATCCTTCCCCCTCTAACAAGAGTCTTATCTTTTTTCCACCCTGTATAAAAACTGGCTAGTTGGGTGAAATATCATGGTTAATACTATACTTATCCAAAGGATCTCTGATCTCTTCTCTGTAGATTGGGACTTTAAGTCCCATAGAATACACTCTTGTTGTCTTAATCCATTTTGGCTTCCCCCTCCAAATAATCATATAAAAGTGTAAGTGGGAGCTGTAAATACCAGTATACCTGTCAGAAAAGAGAATCTACCAACAAAGGAACCACTAACAGATAGTCAGGGAAGATGGTGAAGAAGTGAGTGAAAGCCACACTAATCTCCACCCAGGACTGATCTAGACATACAACTAAATGGTGGAGAAATTACCCAGGACAAACAACTGAACAATGGCAAGAGAGAAGCCTCAAAACCTCAGACAGACAAAAGAAATAGCTTTGAAACAACCTGTTCACACCTGCGCAACAGCATACAAGACATGATGGGTGGAGTGACCCTCAGTTAACCAGCTGGAGGGAAGGACCCACCCAAGAAAGACCCCCCCAAAAATCAAAACCCAAAGACACCCAGAGAGCCAACATAAATGACAGCCTAAGAACCAGAACCTCAGGAGATCAAGGACACTGCACCACTGAATCTCACAGGTCTATTACATACAAGTTCATACCACAAACCCAGGGAGTCAGAACAGATCAATTTAAGAAGCAGAAGCTAAATAGAAGAGTCTCACAAACAATAAGAAAACAAAGAAACACACCCCAAACAAAAGGAAAGGAGGAAGCCTCAGAAAGAATGCTAAATGAAATAGATGCAAATCAACAATCAGATATTGAATTGACAACAATGGTTATAAGGAAGCTCAATGAGCTCACACAGAATTACCAAAAACTACAGAGAAACTATGATGAACTACTGCAATTGTGTCCACAAACAAAAAGGAGATAGAAACTATCAACAAGGGCCAAGAGGAAATGAAGAATACAATTTTGGAATTTAAGAACACAGTAGGAATCAAAGGCAGGCTAGATAAACAGAGGGTCAAATCAGTGAGCTGGAGGACAAGGTAGTAAAAAACACCCAGAAGGAGCAAGAAGAGGAAAAGAAACTCAGAAAGAATGAAGAGGTGCTCAGGGAACTGCACAACAACATGAAACGCAATAATATCCATGTAATAGGGATACCAGAAGAAGAAGAAGGGCAAGAGATATAAAACCTATTTGAAAAAGTAATGATGGAAAACTTCCCTAATTTAATGAGGAAAGAAGTGGCACAAGTCCAGGAAACATAGAGTCCCATCCAAGAGCAACCCAAAGGGGCCCAGTTCAAGACCATCATAATTACAATGGTAACATTTTGAGACAAAGAGAGATTCTTAAAAGCAGCAAAGGAGAAACAGTTACATACATGGGAGCTTGGATTCCACTAGTAGCTGTCTTCTCAATGGAAACACTCCAAGCTAGAAGGGATTGGCAAGGAATATTTCAAGTAATAATAATAATTTATAAAAGATCTGTAACCAAAAGTATTCTATACAGCAAGGCTCTCAATTAAAATGGAAAGCCAAATGAGGAGTTTCCCAGACAAAAGAAGCCTCAGAGAATATACCTCTTCCAAACCAGCATGGCAACAGAAGCTAAAGGAACTGTTTTAAGAAAAGAATAAGAGTGAGAGAGAGAGGAACACAGGTATGAAGGAATTAAAATGGCAAAGAATAAGTACCTATCAATAATAACCTTAAACCTAAATACATGAATGCTCTAATAAAAAGACATGGAATACCTGAATAAATAAGAAAACATGATCCACAAATATGCTGACTGCAAGACACGCACCTCAGAAGAAAACACCTCCACAGACTGAAAGTGAAGGACCGAAAAAAAATATTCTAAACAAATGGACAGGGAAAAAAAGGCAGCATAGCAACACTAATATTAGACAAAATAGACTTCAAAACAAAGGCCATAAAAAAGACATAGAAGGCCACTTTATAATACATAATGGAAGACTCCATCAGGAAGACATAAACATTGTAAATATATATGCACCCAACATAGAAGTACCCAACTACATAAGGAAAATCTTGAAGGATTTCAAGAAAGATATTGACATCAACACAATTATAGTAGGAGATTTTGACACTCTACTATAGTTGTCTAAATCCCTATAGACACCTATAGAGTTGTCTAAATCCCTATAGACACCTATAGGGATTTAGACCTGTCTAAAATAGACAGATCTTCCGAACAAAATATCAACAAAGATATCACCACATTAAACAATGTCCTAGGTCAAATGGACTTAACTGATAAATATATAAAGCCTTTAATCCCAAAGAAGCAAAATACTCATTCTTTTCAAATGCACATGGAACATTTTCAAAGATAGACCTTGTGATAGCACACAAAACAAGACTCAACAAATTCAAGAAAATTGAAATCCTATCAAGCATTATCTCCCATCACAGGGACTGAAATTAGAAACCAATCTCAATGAAAAATTTTAAAAACACTCAGGCTCATGGAGAATAAATGGCCTACTATAAAACAATGAATGGGTCAAGAATGAGACTAAGGACGAAATCAAAATGTTTCTGGAAGAAAACGAAAATGAACTCATAACAGTTCAAAACTTATGGGACACAATGAAAGCAGTCCTGAGAGGGAAGTTCATAGTGATACAGGCCTACTTAAAAAAGACAGAAATATTTCAAGTAAACAACACCTACAAGAACTCGAAGAACAACAACAAAGACAGCCCAGAGCAAGAAGAAGGAAGGAAATAACCAAGATCACAGCAGAATTAAATGACAGAGAGACTAAAAGCACAGTTCTAAGGATCAATAAATCCAGAAGCTGGTTCTTTGAAAAGATAAACCAAATTGACAAGCCTTTAAGCAAACTCATCAAGAAAGAGAGGGCCCAAATAAACACAGTCAGAAATAAAAGAGGAGAAATTACAACTGATACCAAAGAAATACAAAGGATTGTAAGAAAATACTACAAAGAACTATATGCCAAGAAATTTGAAAACCTAGGTGAAATGGACAAATTTCTAGAAAAATATAATCTTTCAAAACTCAATGAAGAAGAAACAGAAAGCCTGAACAGACAAATAACAGCTGACAAAATTGAAGCAGTAATCCAAAAATTCCTCACACACAAAAGCCCTGGACTGCATGGTTTCACAGGAGAATTCTACAAAACATTTAAGGAAAAGATAACTCCCATCCTTCACAGACTATTTCAAAAAATACAAGAAGAGAAAAGATGCCCAAACTCTTTTTATGAAGTCAGCATCATCCTTATCCCAAAATGAGATAAGGACATAACAAGGAAGGAAAACTTCAGGCCAATATCACTGATGAACATAGATGGCAAAATCCTCAACAAAATAATGGCAAACCGTATCCAGCAATACATTAAAAATATACGCCACAACCAAGTGGATTTCATTCCAGGGATGCAAGGATGGTTCAATATTCACAAATCAGTAAATGTAATACATCACATAAACAAAAGCAAAGACAAAAACCACATGATCATATCAATAGATGCGGAAAAAGCTTTTGATAAGGTACAACACCCATTTATGATAAAAAACACTCAGCAAAGTGGGAATAGAAGAAGCATTCCTCAACCTAACAAAGGCCATATACAAGAGACCTACAGCCAAAATCATACCCAAATGGGCAAAAACTAAAAGCTTTCCCAGTAAGATCAGGAACAAGACAATGAGGTCTGCTTTCACCATTCCTATTAAACATAGTATTGGAAGTTCTAGCCACAGCAATCAGACACAAAGAAGAAGAAATAAAAAGCATCCAAATTGGAAAGGAGGAAGCAAAGCTGTCATTGTTTGCAGGTGACAAGACAGTGCATACAGAAAATCCTATAGATTCCACACACACACAAAAATAACAGACTTAATAAGTGAATTTGGCAAAACAGCAGGATACAAAGTCAATATTCAGAAATTAAAGGCATTTTTGTACACCAACAATGAAATATTAGAAACAGAAATCAGGTAAAAAAAATCCCATTTGATATAAAAACAAACAAGAAAAATAAAATATCTAAGAATAAACCTAACCAAGAATGTAAAAGACTTCTACTCAGAAAACTGCACAACACTGAAGACACAAACAAATGGAAGAATGTACCACATTCATGGATTGTAAGAATTAACATCATCAAAATGTCCATACTACCCAAAGCACCTTATAGATTCAATGCAATGCCTATTAAAATACCAATGACAGAACTTCCAGCCAAGATGGAGGCATAGGTAGACACGCAGTGCCTCCTCACACAACCAAAAGAAGGACAACAACACATTTAAAAAACAAAACAAAACACCAGAATTGACAGAAAACTGAACTGTATAGAAGTCCAACAACCAAGGAGTTAAAGAAGAAACATTCATCCAGACCAGTAGGAGGATCAGAGATGGGCAACCAGGTAGAGAGGACTCACCATAAAGCAGTGGTTGGAGGACCCATGCTGGCAAGGCTGAGGCTTGTGGGAAAGATGGCGGCTGGCAGACTCAGTGAGGCAGTGGTTTGCTGACTGGCAGTTCCACATTCATGTGCAGATAAACCTGGAGGAACAACTGGGGAACGAGACACACTGCATAACCCAGAGTTCCAGCGCAGGGCAATAAAGCCTCAAATCTCTGATTGAAAACACCTGTGGGGGTTGAGGCAGCAGCAGGAGAAACACCCAGCCTCATAGGAGAGTTTATTGGAGAAACCAACAGAGTGCTAGAATATACTCAAGACCACCCACCTGATAATCAGCCCCAGAAGGGCCCAATTTGATTGTGGATAGCAGAGGAAGTGACTGAAAACCAACAGAAAGCAGAGCAAGCGCCATTGTTCCCTCTCAGACCCCTCCCCCACATATAGCATCACAAGGCAGCGACATAGATTGCCTTACCCTGGTGAACACCTAAGACTCCACCCTTTATAAGTAACAGGCAAGCCCAGACACCCCCCCCCCAAAAAAAAAGGCCCAAATGAAAGCACAGATCAAGTACCAGAAAAAATGAAACTAAGCAACAAAGAGATAGCCAACCTATCAGATGCACGGTTCAAAACACTGGTAACCAGGATGCCCACAGAATAGGTTCAATATGTTTGCAAATTAGATGAAAAAAATGAAGGCTATGCTAAGCAAAATAAAGGAAAATGTACACGGAACCAACAGTGACAGGAAAGAAACCGGGACTCAGATCATTGGTTTGGACCAGAAAAAAAGAAATAAGCATTAAACAAGAACAGAATGAAGAAACAAGAATTTAAAAAATTGAGGAGAGGCTTAGGAACCTCCAGGACATCTTTAAATGTTCCAACATTCGAATCACAGCTGTACCAGAAGGAGAAGAGGAAGAGGAAGAAATTGAAAACTTACCTGAAAACATAATAGAGAACTTCCAGGAAGCTCAGAGAGACTGAAAGAAGTTGGACCCAAGGAGACACACACCAAGGCACATCATAATTACATTAGCCAAGATTAAAATTAAGAACAGAATCCTAGAAGCAACAAGAGAAAAGGAGACAGTTACCTGCAAAGGAGTTCCCATCAGACTGTCAGCTGATTTCTCAAAAGAAACCTTGCAGGCAAGAAGGGGCTGAAAAGAAGTATTCCAAGTCATGAAAGCCAAAGACCTACATCCAAGATTGCTCTATCCAGCAAAACTTTCATTTAGAATGGAAGGGCAAATAAAGTGCTTCTCAGATAAGGTCAAGTTAAAGGAGTTCATCAACAGGCTGAACTCTTAAAGTTCATCAAGCTTTTATTATATGAAATGTTAAAGGGACTTATCTAAGAAAAAGAAGATAAAGAAATGAACAGTAAAATGACAACAAACTCACAGTTATTAACAACCACACCTAAAACAAAAACAAAAACAATCTAAGCAAATAACTAAAACAGGAACAGAATCACAGAAATAGATATCACATGGAGGGTTATCAGCAGGGGAGTGGGATGGGGAGAGGGGGGAAAAGGTACAAAGAATAAGTAGCATAAATGTTAGATAGAAAATAGACGGGGGCGGTGTTAAGAATAGTATAGAAGATGTAGAAGCCAAAGAACTTATTATATATAAGACCCATGGACATGAACTAAAGGCAGGGAATACAGGTGGAAGGGGTCTGCTGGGTGGGGGGAATAAAAAGGGGAAATGGGACAACTGTAATACCATAATCAATCAATTATATTTAAAAATAAATAAATAAAATACCAATGACATATTTTACAGACAACGAACAAACACTTCCAAATTTTATATGGAACAATAAACATCCTGAACAGCTGCAGCAATTTTGAGAAAGAAGAACAAAGTAGGAGGGATCACAATACCTGATATCGAACTGTATTACAAGGCCCATGTGTTCAAAACATACTGGTACTGGCATAAGAACAGATACATAGCCCAATGAACAGAATAGAGAGCCCATAAATAAACACAAGTGTCTATGGTCAATCAGTATTTGACAAAGGGGGCAGAAGCATAAAATGGAGTAAAAATAGCCGCTTCAACAAATGGTGTTGGGAGAGCTGGACAGCTATGTGCAGAAAAATGAAACTCGACCCATGAACTTACACCATACACAAAAATAAATTCAAGGTGGATAAAGGACACAAATATAAACTGTGACACCATTAAAGTCCTAGAGGAGAACATAGAAAGGAAAATCTCAGATATTCCACGCAGCATCATTTTCACTGATATGTCCCCTAGAGCAAGGGACATAAGGGAAAGAATAAACAAATGGGACCTCATCAAAATAAAACGTGTCTGTACGGCTAAGGAAAACAGCATTAAAATAAAAAGACAGCCAAATGTATGGGAAAACATATTTGCCAATGATACCTCAGATAAGGGTTTGATCTCCAAAATATATAAAGAACTCACCTAACTCCACTCCAGGAAGACAAACAACCCAATTAAAACATGGACAAAAGATCTGAAAAGACACTTTCCAAGGAAGACATACAGAGGGCCCAGAGATATATGAAAAGATGCTCAACATCACTAGCCTCAGAGAGATGAAAATTAAAACCACAATGGGATACCACTTCACACCAGTCATAACGGCCATCTTAAACATATCAACAAACAAGTATTGGAGAGGTTGTGGAGAAAAGGGGACCCTGTTGCACTGTTGGTGGGATTACAGACTGGTGCAGCCACTGTAGAAAACAATATGGAATTTCCTCAGAAAACTAAAAATGGAATTTCCTTTTGACCTGGCCATTCCACTGCTGGGATTATATTCTAAGAACCCTGAAACACCAATTCATAAGAACCTATGCACCCCAATATTCATAGCAGCACAATTTACAATAGCCAAGTGCTGGAACACCCTAAGTGCCCATCAGTAAATGAATGAAAAAAAAACCTATGGTACATTTACACAATGGAATGCTATGCAGCAGAAAGAGGTAAGGAGCTTCTAGCCTTTGCCAAAAGCATGGATGGAACTAAAGAGCATTAATACTAGGTAGATAAGCCAGGCAGTGAAAGACAAGTACCATATGATCTTACTTTTAACTGGAACATAATCAACAAAAGAAAAAAGCATACAAAATATAACCAGAAACATTGAAATTAAGAACAATCTGACAGTAACCAGGGGAAGGTGGGAGGGGATAGTGGAAGGGAAGGTGGGAATGGTTTTCAGCAACAACTATAAAGAACACAAGACAAAACCAAGGTGGGATTAAATCAAGAAAGGGAGGTAGCCCTGGCTGGTATAGCTCAGTGGATTGAACGCGGGCCTGTGAACCAGACAATCGCGGTTCGATTCCCAGTCAGGGCACATGCCTGGGTTGCAGGCTGGTTCCCTGCAGGCCAGTTCCCAGCAGGGGACGCGCGAAGGCAACCATACATTGATGTTTCTCTCCCTCTCTCCTTCCCTTCCCCTCTAAAGATAAACAAATAAAATCTTAAAAAAAAAAAAAGGGAGGTAGGGATGGCTGGGGTGGGGGAAAGTGGTAGGAAGTAAATGCAGAGAACTATATTTAACAATAAAATAATTTAAAAAGTAAATAAATAAATTTTTGGATTATTTATTCTAGTTCTGTAACATAAGATATTGGTACTTTGATAGGAAATGCATTGAATCTATAGGTTGCCTTGGGTAATATAGGCATTTAATATTAATTCTTCCTATCTATGAGAACCATATATGCTTTCATTTATTCGTATCTTCTACAATTTCTTTCTCCAGTGTCATATAATTTTCCAACTACAGGTCTTTTACCTCCTTGGTTAAATTTATTACTAGGTATTTCATTTTTTAAATGAAATTGTACACAGAATTGTTTACTTAGTTACTCTTTCTGATAGTTCATTATTGATGTATAAAAATACAACTAATTTCTGGATATTTATTTTTTATCCTGCTATTTTACTGAATTCATTTATTAGTTCTAGTATTTTATTGGTGGAGTATTTAGGGTTCTTTTTTATTTTTATTTTATTGATTATGCCATTACAGTTGTTCTATTCCCCCTCTTCATTCCCCTCCACCCTGCACCCCCCAACCCCTACCATTCCCCTACTTTAGTTTATGACCATGTGTCTCAAGTTCTTTGGATTCTATATTTACCATACTATTATTACCCTCCCCCTATCTATTTTCTACCTACCATCTATGCTACTTATTTTCTGTACCTTCTCCCCCCTTCTCCTCCCACTCCCCTGTTGCTAACCCTCCATGAGATCTTCATTTCTATGGTTCTGCTCCTGATCTAGCTGTCCTTTTAGCTTGCTTTTGTTTTAGATGTGGCTGTTAATAACTGTGCATTTGCTCTTTTTCACTGTTCATATTTTTTATCTTCTTTTTCTTAGATAATTCCCTTTAACATTTCATCTAATAAGGGCTTGGTGATGCTGAACTCCTTCAACTTGACCTTATCTGAGAAGCACTTTATCTGTCCTTCCATTCTAAATGAAAGTTTTGCTGGATAGAGCAATCTTGGTTGTAGGTCTTTGGATTTCATAACTTGGAATACCTCTTTCCAGCCTCTTCTTGCCTGTAAGTCTCTTTTGAGAAATCCACTGACAGTCTGATGGGAACTCCTTTGTATGTGACTGTCCCCTTATCTCTTGCTGCTTTTAGGATTCTCTCCTTCATTTTAACCTTGGCTAATGTAATGATGATGTGCCTTGGTGTGTTTCTTCTTGGGTCCAACTTCTTTGGGACTCTCTGAGCTTCCTGGATTTCCTGGAAGTTTATTGCCTTTGCCAGATTGGGGAAATTCTCCCTTATTATTTGTTCAGATAAGTTTTCCACTGGTGGCTGTTCCTTTCCCCCTTCTGGTACCCCTATAATTCGGATGTTGGAGCATGTAAAGATGTTCTGGGGGTTCCTAAGTCTCTCCTCATGGTTTTGAATTCTTATTTCTTCACCCTTTTCTGGTTGGTCATTTTTATCCTCCTTCTGGTCCACTCCTTTGATTCGAGTCCCAGTTTCCTTTTCATTACTATTGGTTTCCTGTGCATTGCCATTCATTTCAATTAGTTTAGCCTTCATATGTTCCTCTAATTTGTGACTAAAATCAACCAGTTCTGTGAGCATCCTGATGACCAGTGTTTTGAACTGTGCATCTGAAAGTTTTGCTATTTCTTCATCACTTAGATTTATGGGCTCTGGGGCTTTGAGATCTTCTTGAGCCATTTTTGGTCTGTTTGTGCCCATTAAGTATGAGGAGCGGAGCCTTAGGGGCGGGGCAGGGCCTCTAGGGCAGGGTCGCTGGGTTGTGACCCTGTATGTGGTGGCGGGGTCACAGCTGGGAAATGGCGGTCGTCTCTGCTGCCTTCCGTCGCTGTGACCTGTTTGGTCCCATCTCACTGCCCACTTTCTCGCCGGTCTATCTGTGCAGGAATGTGCCAGCACAGTCAACCCACCGCCCTTCACCCTCACTGGGTCTGCCGGTAGCTCACTGGGTCACTCACTGGGTCGGCCCTTTGCAACCCCACACCTGGGATCCGAGTGACTGAGTCCATCTGGCCGAGTTTTCCTGTGCAACCCCACTCCACCAGCTCCTGGTTTTGCCCCTCTTACTGGTCAGGCTGAAGAATTTGTTGTTATTGGACTTCCGAAAAGTTCAATTTTCTGTGTTCTGGATGTGTTTTCTGTTGCTAATATTTTGTTGTCTCTAAACTTGGTTGTGTGAGAAAGCTCGGTGTCTCCTCCTATGCCTCCATCTTGGCGGAAGTCCTTTAGGGTTCTATATATAGAGTATTATGTCATCTGCAAACAATTAAAAATTTACTTCTTCCTTTCCAATTCGGATGTCTCTTACTTCTTCTCCATCCATTTTTCAAATTGAGTTGTTTCTCTTTTTCTTCTTTATATATTCTGGATACTAGACCTTTATTATCTAGATGATTTGCAAATTTTCTCCCATTCTGTAGGTTTTTTCAATTTCTTCATAATGTCCTTGATGCACTTAAGTTTTTAATTTTGATTGAGTGTAATTTATTTTCCTTTTGTTATATCTAAGAATCCATTACCAGATCCAAGGCCATGAAGATTTACTTCTATTTTTTCCTAATAGTTTTATGATTTTAGCTGTAATGTTTAGGTTGTTGGTCAATTTAACTTTTGGACATCATATGTGTTAATTGTCCAATTTTATTCTTTGCATTGTTTGTCATGATAACACCATTTGTGAAAGAAACTATTTTCCTCAGTTGTTCAAAAACTGTTAACCATAGATAATATGGACTTATTTCTAGCCTCTCAATTCTATTCCAGTGGTTTGTGTGCCCATTATTATGCTAGATTCACTCTGTTTTGATTACTTTTGTTGTAGTAAGTTTTGAAATCAGGTAATGTGAGTCCTCCAACTCTGTTCTTTTTCTTCAAGAGTGTTCTGGCTATTTGGAGGTCCTTGCAATTCCAGATGCATTGAAGAATTAGCTCTTCCACTTCTGAAAAAAATTCACTGAAATTTTGTTAGAGATCACACTGAATCTTCATACCCCTTTAAGTAGTATTGACTCAAAAATATTGCCCAGGCTGGTGTGGCTCAGTGGATTTAGTGCTGGCCTCTCAACCAAAGGGCGGCTGGTTCAATTCCCAGTCAGGGCACATGCCTGGGTGGCATGCCAGGACTCCAGCTGGGGGCACACAAGAGACAGCCACACATTGATGTGTTTGTCTCTCTTTTTCTCCTTCTCTTCCCCTCTCTTTGGAAATAAATAAATAAAATCTTTTTTAAAATATTGTGTTTCACTCCATTTATTTAGGTCTTTAATTTATTTCAACAATGTTTTATAGTTTTCAATATACAAATCTTTCACCTTCTAGGTTAAATTGATACTCATCAATTTATTTTTATTCTTTTGGGGCCACTGTAAATTTAATTGTTTTCTATTTTAAAACTCTACTTAATTTTTTGTTTTGAGCTCCTGTCCTAAAACTTAGCTAAACTTGTGTATTAATGCTAGTAGATTGGTGTATTCTTTGGGATTCTTTATATGCAGGACGATCATGTCATCTGCACTAGAGTCTTACTTCTTCCTTTCCAGTTTGGATGCTTTCTGTTTCTTTTTTCTTGCCTAATTGCATTGGCTAGAACTTCATAGTTCAGTATTAAATAACAGTGGTAAAAGTTGACATCTTTGCCTTGCTTCTGATCCTAAAGAGAAAGTTTTCAGTTCTTTCACATTGACTCTGATGTTAGCTCGCTTTTTTTTTTTATACATGCCCTTTATCACATTAAGGAAGCTCCGTCAATGGTTTTAAATGCATAGGACAAAATATATAAAATTACAAAAGAGGAGGAACAAATAGGAAGGACACAGGGATGAGAACTAAGGGGGGTGGAAATGGGAGGGAGGTGGGGAGCAAGGGGCAGGGGAGGCTGGGATGGGAGAAATAGACAAAAAAAACTGTACTTGAAAAATAAAATTAAATAAAATTAAAATTAAATAAACTAAATAAAATTTTTTAAAAATCACAATAAAAAGAAAACAATAAAATAAAAAATAAAAATAAATAAAATAAAAAGAATTACAAAAGAAACTAATTACGTTGAAATTCTATTATCAAAATACTAAAATTAATTTGACATTGTAATATGTGACCTTATTTATTAACACATTAACTATGCTATATTCGCATTTGATAAGTATAGTGAATTAGTGATAAGTCTAAATGACACTCTGAAATGTTCACAAGTGTAATGTGATAAAAAAAAAGTCTAAGATGTTTACTTGGGACAGTAGGTCCCATTAATACTTATCTGGTTTGCTGTGTAGGTTATTTTTAAAAATATATTTTATTGATTATGCTATTTTAATAGTAGTCCCAATTTTACCCCCTTTGCCCCACTCCACCCATTACACCATTACCTCTAGCAACCTCTCCTCCAAAACTTGAAGTCCATGGGTTGTGGGCATAAGTTCTTTGGCTTCTCCATTTTCTAAACTATATTTAACACCCCCTGTCTATTTTGTGCATACTGTTAATGCTTCTTAATACCTACATTTTTCCCTCACTCTCCCCCTTCCCCCTTCCACCTGATAATCCTTCAAGTGATCTTCATATCTATGATTCTGTTCCTGTTCCAGTTGTTTGCTTAGTTTGTTTTTTTCATATTCAGTTGTTGATAGTTGTGAATTTGTTGACACTTTAATGTTCATAGTTTTCATTTTATTCTTAAATATGACCCTTTAACATTTCATGTAATAATGGCTTTCATGTAATAAAGGTAATTTAGCTTTACCTTGTCTGGGAAGCACTTTTTCTGCCCTCCCATTCTAAATGATAGCTTTGCTGGATAGAGTAATCCAAGGACCTACATACAACAGGTCCTTGCCTTTCATGATTCTGAATACTTCTTTCAAGCCCCTTCTTGCATGCAAAGTTTCTTTTGAGAAATCAGCTGATACTCTTATGAGAACTCCTTTGTAGGTAACCGTCTCCTTTTCTCTTGCTTCTTTTAAGATTCTATTCTTCTCTTTAATCTTGGGTAATATAATGATATGCCTTAGAATATGCTTCCTTAGGTCCAACTTCTTTGGAACTCTCTGAGCTTCCTGGACTTCCTGGAACTCTATTTCTTTTGCCAGACTGGGGAATTCTCCTTCATTATGTTTTCAAATAAGATTTCAAAAATTTTCCTCTTCCCCTTCTCCTTCCAACACCCCTATTAGGATTAGGATTAGGATTAGGATGTTGGAACATTTAAAGTTTTCCAGGGGTTCCTAAGCCTCTCACTTTTTAATTTTTTTCATTTTTTTATAATTTATTTTGTTGTTCAAGTACACTTTTCTATTGTTTACTCCCATCCCAGCCTACCCCCTAGTGCTCCTAAGCTCCCTCCATTTCCGCCCCACTTACTTTTTGTCCAGGTGCCCTTTGTACTTGTTCCTATAAACATTTCCCCTTTCCCCCTAAAATTCCCTCCCCTCTGGTCCCTGTCAGCCTGTTCTAGTTTAATGTGTCTGGTTATATTTTGCTTGCATGTTTGTTTTGTTGTTTGGTTCCTGTTAAAGGTGAGATATTCACCTGGCTTATTTCACTCAGCATAATGCTTTCCAGTTCTACCCATGCTGTTGCAAAGTGTAGAAGGTCCTTCTATATTTCTGCTGCATAGAATTCCATTGTGTAAATGTGCCATAGTATTTGGATCCATTCATTTACTGATGGGCACCTAGGTTGCTTCCAGCACTTGGCTATTGTAAATTGTGCTGCTATGAACATTGGGATGCATAGGTTCCTTTGAATTGTTGTTTCAGGGTTCTTAGGATATAATCCTACCAGTGGAATTGCTGGATCAAAAGGAAGATTCATTTTTAGTTTTCTCAGAAAAATCCCATACAGTTTTCCATAATGGCTGTAACAGTCTGCAATCCCACCAACAAGTGCACTAGGGACCCGTTTCTCCACAACCTCTCCAACACTCGTTGTTCATTGTTTAGTTTATTATGGCCATTCTGACCAGTGTAAAGAGGTATCTCATTGTGGTTTTAATTTGCATCTCTCTGATAGCTAGCAATATAGAGCATCTTTTCATGTGAGTGGATCCTCTGTATATCCTCCTTGGGGAAGTGTCTCTTCAAGTTCTTTGCCCACTTTTTAATTGGGTTGCTTGACTCCTTAGAGTGAAGTTGTGTAAGTACTTTATATATTTTGGATATTAAACCCTTGTCTGAGGTATCATTGACAAATATGTTTTCCCATACAGTTGGTTCTCTTTTTATTTTAATATTGTTTTCTTTAGACATGCGAAAGCTTTTTATTTTGATGAGATCCCATTTGTTTATTCTTTCCTTTATATCCCTTGTTCTAGGAGACATATTGGTAAAAATGTTGCTGTGAGAAATATCTGATAGAATATCGCTGCCCCCTTGTCAAATATTAATTGACTATAGAAACTTGGGTTTATTTCTGGGCTCTCTATTTTGTTCCATTGGTGCATGTGCCTGTTTTTATGCCATTACCAGGCTGGTTTGATTACAGTGACCTTGTAATACAGTTTAGTATCAGGTATTGTGATCCCTCCTACTTTGCTCTTCTTTCTCAAAATTGCAGCAGCTATTCGGGCTTGTTTATGGTTCCATATAAATTTTTGAAGTGTTTGTTCTATATCTGTGAAATATGCCATTGGTACTTTAATAGGTAATGCATTGAATCTATAAATTGCTTTGGGTAGTATAAACATTTTGATGATGTTAATTCTTCCAGTCCATGAAAAGAACATATATTTCCATTTGTTGGTGTTTTCCTTGATTTCTGTCTTCAGTGTTTTGTAGTCTACTGCATACATGTCTTTTACATCCTTGGTTAGGTTTATTTCTAGGTATTTCATATTTCTTTTTGCTATATCAAATGGAATTTTTAATTTCTGCTTCTGCTGTTTCATTGTTGGTATACAAAAATGCCTTTGATTTCTGGATATTGACTTTGTATTCCATAGTTTTCCCAAATTCATTTATTAGCTCGAGCAGTTTTTGGGTGGAGTCTATAGGATTTTCCATGTACACTATTATGTCATCTGCAAACAATGAAGGTTTTGTTTCCTCCTTTCTGATTTGGATGCCTTTTATTTCCTTTTCTTGTCTGATCACTGTGGCTAAAACTTCCAATTCTATATTAAATATAAGTGGTGAAAATGGACAAGCTTGTCCCGTTTGTGATCTTAATGGGAAAGATTTAAATTTTTGCTGATTGAATATGATGTTGGCTGTAGGGGTCTCATATATGGCCTTTATTATGTTGAGGAAAGCTCCCTCTAGTCCCACTTTGCTGAGTGTTTTTATCATAAGTGGGTGCTGTACCTTATCAAATGCTTGTTCCACATTTATTGATATGATCCTATGATTTTTGTCTTTGCTTTTGTGTATGTGATGCATTACATTTATAGATTTGCAAATATTGAATGATCCTTGCATCCCTGGTATGAATCCCACTGGTTATGGTGTATGATCTTGTTAACGTATTGTTGGAAATGGTTGGCCAATATTTTGTTGTGGATTTTAGCATCTATGTTCATCAGTGATATTGGCCTGAAGTTTTCTTTCTTTGTTGTGTCTTTTTTTAAATTTTTTAATTGATTATGCTGTTACAGTTGTTCTATTCCCCCTTTCATTCCCCTCCACCCTACCCCCCCATCCCCACCATTACCCCCCCTTTAGTTTATGTCCATGTGTCTCAAGTCCTTTAGATTCTATATTTCCCATGCTATTCTTGCCCCCCCTTCTATTTTCTATCTACTGTCTATGCTACTTATTTTCTGTACCTTCCCCCCCTTCTCCTCCTCCCACTGCCCTGTTGCTAACCCTCCTTGAGATCTTCATTTCTATGTTTCCGCTCCTGATCTAGCTGTCCTTTTTGTTTGCTTTTGTTTTAGGTGTGGTTGTTAATAACTGTGAGTTTGTTGTCCTTTCACTGTTCATGTTTCTTTAACTTCTTTTTCTTAGATAAGTCCCTTTAACATTTCATATAATAAGGGCTTGGTGATGATGAACTCCTTGAATTTGATCTTATCTGAGAAGCACCTTATCTGTCCTTCCATTCTAAATGAAAGTTTTGCTGGATAGAGCAATCTTGGTTGTAGGTCTTTGGCTTTCATGACTTGGAATACCTCTTTCCAGCCCCTTCTTGCCTGTAAGGTCTATTTTGAGAAATCTGCTGACAGTCTGATGGGAACTCCTTTGTAGGTGACTGTCCCCTTCTCTCTTGCTGCTTCTAGGATTCTCTCCTTCATTTTAATTTTGGCTAATGTAATGATGATGTGCCTTGGTGTGTTCCTTCTTGGGTCCAACTTCTTTGGGACTCTCTGAGCTTCCTGGATTTCCTGGAAGTCTATTTTCTTTACCAGATTGGGGAAGTTCTCCTTTATTATTTGTTCAAATAAGTTTTCCACTGGTGGCTGTGCCTTTCCCCCTTCTGGTACCCCTATAATTCGAATGTTGGAGCGTTTAAAGATGTCCTGGAGGTTCCTAAGACTCTCCTCATTTCTTTGAATTCTTGCATCTTCACTCTTTTCTGTTTGGCCATTATTTGCTTTCTTCTGGTCCACTCCATTGATTTGAGTCCCAGTTTCCTTTTCATTGCTATTGGTGTCCTGTGCAATTCCATTCATTTCAATTAGTTTTGCCTTCATATATTTGTCTAATTTGTGGCTATAATCAACCAGTTCTGTGAGGATTCTGATCACCAGTGTTTTAAACTGTGCGCCTGAGAGTTTTGCTCTTTCTTCATGGCTTAGATCTATGGGCTCTGGGGCTTTGAGATATTCTTGTGACATTTTTGGTCTGTTCGCGCCCTTTAAGAGTGAGAAGCGGTGCCTTGGACTCCCAGGTTGCTGGGTTGTGATGCTGTATGTGGGGGCGTGGTCAGAGCGGGGAAATGGTGACCCCCTCTGCTGTTTCTCACACTGGGTGATGATCAGAGCCTTTGGTGGTTCACCAGGGCCGGGCCACTCAGAGTCGCTGGGTTATGACACTGGATGTGGAGGTGGGGTCAGAGCAGGGAAATGGCGGCGCCCTCCACTGCCGCTTGCCGCAGGGACCTGCCTGGCCCCTGTCCAACCACCCACTCCCTCGCCTGTCCGCCTGTGCACAAATGCGCGACCACAGTCAACACGCAGCACTGCTCCCCCCGCCCCGCTGTCTCCTGCGCGGTCGCTCGCCTGGTCGCTTGCTCAGTCGCTCACTAGGTCCAACTCTGCGCCTGAATTCTGCGCGTCTGGATTCCGCTCCTGAGTCTGTCTGACCGAGACCTCCTGTGCAACCCCGCTTCACCAGCCGCTGGTTCTGCCCCTTACTGGTCAGGCTGAAGAATTTGTTGTTAACAGACTTCCGAAAAGTTCAATTTTCCGTGTTCTGGCTGTGTTTTCTATTGCTGATATTTAGTTGTCTCTAAACTTGGTTGTGTGAGAAGGCACGGCACATCCACCTATGCCTCCATCTTGGCGGAAGTCCTCTTTGTTGTGTTTTTATCTGGTATTGGGATTAGGGTGATGCTAGCTTCATAAATAAAGTTTGGGAGTCTTCCACCAGTTTGGATTTTTTGAAATAGTCTGTGAAGGATTGGGGTTAGCTCTTCCTTAAACGCTTTGTAGAATTCTCCTGTGAAACCATCTGGTCCAGGGTTTTTGTGTGTCTATCTTTGAAAATGTTCCATGTGCATTTAAAAATAATGTGTATTTATCTTCGTTGGGGTGAAGAGCTCTATATATATATCAGTTAAGTCCATTTCATCTAGGGCATTGTTCAATGCCACAATATCCTTCACGATATTTTATTCGGAAGATCTTTCCATTTTTCACAGTGGTGTGTTAAAATCCCCTACTATAATTATGATGCTGTCAATGTCGTTCTTAAAGCCCCCCAAAATTATCTTTATGAATTTGGGTACTCCTATGTTGGATGCATATATATTTACAATGTTTATGTCTTCTTGGTGGATTCTTACCTTGAGTATTCTGAAGTGATCTCCTGGGTCTCTCTTTCTGCCCCCCTCTTTTTTTGAAGTCTATTTTGTTTGATATGAGTATTGCTACCCCAGCTTTTTTTTTTCTTCTCCATTTGCTTGGAAAATTTGTTACCAACCAAACACTTTAAGCCATGTAGGTGTTTTGCCTACAAGAGACCTATGGGTCTATGGGCAGACCTATGGCTGCCACTGTAAATATCATAGAATACTCTCCTGCTGTCATAAAACATTTTGCCTTCCCCTCCAACTGATCACACACACACACAAAAAGGAGTAGGTGGAAGCGGAGAACACCAGGATACCCACTGGAAGAGGAAACTCAATAAAGCCACCATCCACAGATAACAACAGAAGAAGGTGAAGGAGTGAGTGGAACCACACAAACCTCAATCCAAGACCTATCTGGAAACACAACTAAATAGTGGAGAAACTACCCAGTAAAAACAACCGAACAAGAGCAAGAGAGAATTCTAAAAACCTCTTACACATGGAAGAACTAGCTTCAACACAACCTGACCTCACCAGGACAACAAATTACAAGAGGTGGTGAACAGAGTGACTATCAGTTAAGCAGCTGGTGGGAAGGACCCACAAAGGAAAGACCAAAAAATAATCAAAACCCAAAGACAAACACAGACGCAACTGAAATGAGAGTCCAAGACCAGTGAGCTTGGGAGATCATGGAGACAACACCACTAAATCTCACAGGTATTCTATTACAGAAGTTCACACCATAAACTCAGAGAGCCAGAACAAATCAATTTAAGAAGCTGAAGCTAACAAGAACACTCTCACAAACAACTGGAAGACAAAGAACAAATCCCCAAATGAAAGGAAAGGAGGAAGGCTCAGAAAGAATGCTAAACAAAATAGAGGCAAGTTAACTATCAGATATTGAGTTCAAAGCACTGGTTATCAGAAAGTTCAAGGAGCTCACAATGAGCTATCAGATTCTGCAGGGGAATTACAATGAATTCCCTGCAAACTATATCAACATGAAAAAGGAAATAGAAACTATCAACAAGGGCCAAGAGAAAATGAAAAATACAATTTCTGAACTGAAGAACATAGTGGAAGGAATCAAAAGTGAGACTGATGAAGCAGAAGATCGGATCAGTGAGTGACAGGACAAAGTAGAAAAACACACCCAGAAAGAGCAAGAAAAGGAAACAGGCTCAGAAATAATGAAGACAGATTAAGAGAAATGCAAGACGATATGAAACGTAATTTCACCCAAATAATAGAAATACCAGAAGAAGATGAAAAAGAGCAAGGGATAGAAAACCTATATGAAAAAGTAATGATGGAAAAGTTCCCTAATTTGATGAGAGCAAAAAGTCACACAAACCCAGGAAACAGAGGGTCCCAGTCAAGAGGAACCCAAAGAGGCCCACTTCAAGACACATCATTGTTAAAATGGCAAAACTGCAAGACAAAGACAGAATCTTAAAGGCAGCAAGGGAGAAACAGGAAGTAACACACAATGGAGCCCCAATAAGGTTATCTGCTGACTTCTCAATAGAAACGGTCCAATGGCAAGAAATACTTCAAGTAATGAGAGCCAGAGCAAGAAAAGAATGGCAAGAAACATTTCAAGTAATGAGAGCCAGAGGCTTGCAAACAAGGCTACTTTTCCCAGCAAGGCTCTCAATCAAGACAGAAAACCAAATAAAGAGCTTCCAAGGTAAAACAAGTCTAAAAGAATACACCTCCACCAAACCAGCTCTGCAAGAGATGCTAAAGGGACTGCTTTAAGGAAAGGAAGGAAAGAGAAAGAGAGGAACACAGATACAAAAATGGCAATGAAAAAGGACCTATCAATAACAACCTTAAATGTAAAGGGGTTAAATGTTCCATCAAAAGACACAGAATAGCCAAATGGATAGGAAAGCATGACCCACACATATGCTGCCAACAAGAGACCCACCTCAGGACAAAAGACCTACACAGACTAAAAGTGAAGGGCTGGAACCAAATTTTCCAAGCACACAGGAAAATAAACCAGGGTAGCAATGCTCATACTAGACAAAATAGACTTCAAAAAAAGGTCCATGAAGAGAGACCCAGAAGGTAACCTCATAATACTCAAGGGAAGAATCCACTAAGAAGAAATAAACGTTCTAAATATATATGCACCCAACATAGGAGCACCCAAATATTAAAGAAAATCTTAGAGGACTTCATAAAAGCAACACAATTATACTGGGGGATTTTTAACATCTCACTGTAAAAAAATGGACAGATCTTCCAAACAAAATATCAACAAAGGTGTTGTAGCACTGAAACATGGCCTATATGAAATGGACTTCACTGATATATAATATATATATATATATATATATATATATATATATATATATATTCCAAACAAGCAAAATGCACATTCTTTTCAAATGCACATGGAACATTTTCAAAAATAGGCCACATGATAGGACACAAAACAGGACTTAAAAAATTAAGAAAACTGAAATTATACCAAGCATTTTCTCTGACTACAAGGGACTGAAACCGACCCCAAAGGAAAAAACCCAAAACACCCAAAATCATAGGGATATAATAGCATGCTATTGACAATGAATGGGTCAAGAATGAAATTAGGGAAGAAATCAAAAAGTTTCTGGAAACAAATGAGAATGAACTCACAACAACCAAAAACTTATGGGACACAGTGAAGGCAGTACTGTGAAGAAAGTTCATAGTAATACAGGCCTACCAAAAAAAGATAGAAACATTTCAAACAAACATCCTAACCTTATGCCTACAAGAACTCAAGGAACAACAATAAAGACAACCAAGAGCAAGTAGAAGGAAGGAAATAATCAGGATCAGAGCAGAATTAAATGACACAGAGACTAAAAGTACAATTCTAAGGCTCAATGAATCCAGAAGCTGGTTTTTTGAAAAGATAAACAAAATAGACAAGCCTTTAAGTAGGCTCATCAAGAAAAAAAGAGAGGACACAAATAAACACAATCAGAAATGAAAGAGGAGAGATTACAACTGACACCACAGAAATACAAAGGATTGTAAGAAATTACTATGAATACCTGTATGCCAAGAAATTTAAAAACCTAGGAGAAATAAACAAATTTCTAGAAAAATATAATGTTCTAAAACTCAATGAAGAAGAAGTAGAAAGCCTGAACAGACAATTTTGTTTGTTTGTTCCACAATAGCCATTCCACAATAGCCAGTGGAATTGAAGCAGTAATCAAACAACTCCTGGCACACAAAAGCCCTGGACCAGATGATTTCACAGGAGAATTCTACAAAGCATTTAAGGAAGAGCTAACCCCTATTCTTCACAGACTAGTCCAAAAAATCCAATCTGATGGAAGACTCCCAAACTCTTTTTATGAAGCCAGTATCATCCTAATTCCAAAACCATATAAAGATACAACAAAGAAAGAAAACTTCAGGCTAATACCACTGATGAACATAGATGCTAAAATTCTCAACAAAATATTGGCAAACCACATCCAACAGTACATTAAAAAGATTGTACACCATGATCAAGTGAGATTCATCCCAGAGATGCAAGGATCATTCAATATTCACAAATCAAGTAATGTAAACACATCACATAAACAAAAGCAAAGACAAAAACCACTTGATCATATCAATTGATTCCAAAAAAGCTTTTGATAAGGTACAAAACCTATTTATGATAAAAACACTCAGCAAAGTGGGAATAGAGGGGGCATTCCTCAACATAATAAAGGCCATATATGAGAAACCTACAGCCAACACCATACTCAATGAGCAAAAACTAAAAGCTTTTCCACTAAGATCAGGAACAAGACAAGGTTTTCCACTTTCACCACTTCTATTCAATATAGTATTGGAAGTTTTAGTCACAGTGATGAGACAAGAAAATGAAATAAAAGGCATTTAAATCAGAAAGGAGGAAACAAAACCTTCATTGTTTGCAGATGACATAATAGTGTACATGGAAAATCCTATAGACTCCACCAAAAAACTGCTGGAGCTAATAAATGAATTTGGGAAAACAGTGGCATACAAAGTCAATATTCAGAGATCAAAGGCATTTTTGTATACCAACAATGAAACAGCAGAAGCAGAAATTAAAAAAAAAGAGTCCCATTCAGTGTAGCAAGAACAAAAATAAAATACCCAGGAATAAACCTAACCAAGGAGGTAAAAGACCTGTACGCAGAAAACTATACAACACTGAAGACAGGAATCAAGGAAGACACAAACAAATGGAAACATACTGTGTTCATGGACTAGAAGAATTAACATCATCAAAATGTTTATAATACCCAAAGCAATTTACAGATTCAATTCAATACCTATTAAAATACCAAGGACATATTTCACAGACATAGAACAAACACTTCAAAAATTTATATGGAACCATAAATGACCCTGAATAGCAGCTTCAATTTTGAGAAAGAAGAGCAAAGTAGGAGGGATCACAATACCTGATATCAAACTGTATTACAAGGCCACAGTAATCAAAACAGTCTGGTACTGGCATAAAAACGGGCACATAGACCAATGGAACAGAAAAGAGAGCCCAGAAATAAACCCAAGTCTCTACAGGCAATTAATATTCAACAAAGGGGGCAGCAACATAAAATGGAGTAACAATAGCCTCTTCAACAAATAGTGTTAGGAGAACTTGGACAGCTATGTGCAAAAAAATTAAACTGAAGCACCAACTTACACCATACACCAAAATAAATTCAAGGTGGAGAAAAGACTTAAATATAAGCTGTGACACCATTAAAGTCCTAGAGGAGAACATAGGCAGAAAAATCTCAGATACCTCATGCAGCAACATTTTTACCAAAATGTCCCCTAGAGCAAGGGACATAAAGGAAAGAATAAACAAACAGGATCTCATCGAAATAAAAAGCTTCTGCATGACTAAGGAAAACAGTTTTAAAATAAAAATGAGTACCAACTATATGGGAAAACATATTCACCAATGATACCTCGGACAAGGGTTTAATCTCCAAAATATACTATGAACTTACACAATTCCACTCTAGGAAGATAAGCAACCCAATTAAAATGTGGGCAAAGAACTTGAACAGACACTTCTCCAAGGAGGAAATACAGAGAATCCAGAGTCACATGAAAAGATGCTCAATATTGCTAGCTATCAAAGAGATGCATATTAAAACCACAGTGAGATACCACTCTACACTTGTCAGAATGGCCATCATAAAGAAAGCAACAAACAAGTGTTGGAGAGGTTGTGGAGAAAAGGGACCTCTAATGCACTGTTGGTGGGATTGCAGACTGGTACAACCACTATGGAAAACAGCATGGAGTTTTCTCAGAAAACTAAAAATGGATCTGCCTTTTGACCCAGCAATTCCACTGCTAGGATTATATCCTAAGAACCCTGAAACAGCAATTCAAAGGAACCTATGCACCCCAATGTTCATAGCAGCACAATTTACAATACCCAAGAGTTTGAAACAACCTGGGTGCCCATCAGTAAATGAATGGACCCAAAAACTATAGCACATTTACACAATGGAAGTATATGCAGCAGAAATAAAGAAGGAGCTCCTACCCTTTTCAACAGCATGGATGGAGCAGAAAAGCATTACGCTGAGTGAAATAAGTCAGGAGGTGAAAGACTGTTGGGAACTGCTCTGCCTAGTTTCAGCAGTTATAACTGCTCCCCATGGCTAAGGCTGAGGGAGCAACCTCCAGAATGGGAACCACCTGGGAGATAAAGCTTGTCTCTGGCAGCAATGCTGCTTCTGCTTCATGTTCTGCCCCCAATGCATGGTCAGATGGGAGGGCATCATGGAAGGACTCCAGGGGCTGCAGCAAGGAGTGAGTGATGGACCCTCATCCCCAGGCTATTTTGACATAGCCCAAGTCCCCATTTCCTCTGGGAGAAGCACTTCCTGGCCACTTAAGTCTAAAAACCTATGATGGGGTATGTGTTGCAGCCCTTTTAGCTAGAGTGGGATCTGGAGTAAATCTGGCATAAGAAAGAATTCCTAAAAGTCCTGTAAAACCTGCTTTGCTAAGAGTGCTTTCATTCATATGGTAAGGGTCTGAGCAAGAAATGAGTATGTCTCCCAAAGTTTCTGCAACCCCCTTTCCTGACAGACACTGTCTCAGACTAAGCCCTCAGATTTCTTTGACATGTTATCTACTGTTTGATCCTTGCCACCCTGTATTCCTGTGTATTACAACCCAATAAAAGCCCCTGGAGGAAGGAGCTCCTGGCCTTTTTCCTCTGAGAGATTGGCCATCTCTCCTCCCCAAGCAGGTCATGTCTTAGTAGTGTTATTTTCATTCGTGGTAGACAGGGGGACTTGCAGGAAAAGTTGCCCCCACAAAAGACAAATACCATATGATCTCACCTTTAACAGGAACCTAAACAACAAAACAAACAAGCAAGCAAAATATAACCAAAGACACGGAAATAGAGAACAGGCTGACAGGGACCAGAGGGGAGAGGGGAGGGAATTTTATGGGAAAAGGGGAAGGGTTTCCAGGAACAAGTATAAAGCACACATGGACAAAAACTAAGGGGGGTGGAAATGGGAAGGTGGTGGGGAGCACTGGGGGGTGAGCTGGGATGGGAGTAAAAGACAGAAAACTGTACTTGAACAACAATTAAATAAAATTTTTAAAAAAGAATAGAAGAGTCCTGTAAAATTTTTAATTTGAAATATGGAATTGGTGATGCTCTAGAGATAACCTCGAGAAAACAGTCCAACAACAACTACCCTACCCACAACCAACTAGAAATGGTTGTTACAGGTGTAGAGAGAACATGGGTTTTTTAATAGGTGGGCAAAAGGCTGTGAAATGACTCTTGACAAAAGAACTCATTTTGAGTGTCTGAACAGGGGAGAGATAGTAAGAGTGTGGAATGGAAACAAGGTGTAGCTAGAGAGAAAACCAAATTTGAAATGAGAATATTGCAAGGAAAGAGGAAGATAAGATGAGCTAAGGGGAGGAGGGAAATGTGTGGATTGAAATACACTGTAGTATAAAATCTAGTGACTTACTATATACAAATTCGCTGGACAAGAAATGAATGTTATACAGCTATGCAGGAAAGAAAATATAACAAATTATGAAGGAGACCGCAGTAGCTTTTGTATCAGTATTTTTCTTCTGTTTTTTTCTTCTGGATCTGCCTCTGGTGATGTCAGATATTTACCCTGTCTGACCTTAGGCAGTCTGTTTGATACTTCCAGTGATCTGCTGTCACTGGCTGTCTCTTTTAATTGTTAATATGGTCCCTCTGCACTCAACAGTCAGGTTTAGACACAATAGGGTAGGGCCAAATTCCTCCTGTGGTAGGGGATATTGTTTCCCCTCACTTAGCTGCTGCTTGGATGGGAGTGGTCTGCCTGAGCAGGATGATTGCTGTGTATGGGGATTGACTCAGCACTTGATTGTGGCAGATGCCTTCTCAGTTCTCTCCCCAAAGCCTCTGTCTCCGTCTCTCCTTGTCTCTCTAGTCCACTCTACCCCTCCTTTGACAGTGATCTACCGTCTCTGACTGTCTCCTTCGGTTGTTCATCTGGTCACTAGAGCTCAACAGTCAGGCTTAAGCACCAAAGGGCCAGGGCAGAGACCTTCCTTGGGTAGGGGCTATTGTTTCCCCTCAGGCTATTACCAGTCAGAGGGGAGTGGTCTGCCTGAGCACGAAGCCTGCCACTGTCTAGGGGATGACTCAGCACCGCATCCCAGAGGCTACTCTCAGTTCTCTCCCCAAAGCCTCTGTACCCAGTCTCTTCTCAAGCATCTCTAGCCCATGCTGCCCCTGCCTTTGCCTGAGCCCTGGGTAAGTGCCTGCAAATAAAAATTTGTGTATTGGCCCTTTAAACATCCCTTGCATCTCTAACTGTCTCTGGCAGAGAGCAACCCTGTTGCTTTTCCCACTGGTTGTTAACTGTATACTTTTTGGGCTCTGGTATTCTAGGCTGGGAATCCTAGCTTAGGGTTTAGACTCCAGTCTTCTGGGGATCCAACCAGCTGCTTAATTATCCTGCCAGTGCTGCCATCTATGGGTGCCCAGATAGCCCTCTCGAGTCTCTACCACACTCATTACCAGACCAGTTGTGTTGAAGTTGGTTCTGTATGTCCAAAGTTATATGCTTCTCTATGGCTATTGCTCAGTTGTTTGTTCTGGATGGTTTCTCCACAACTGAGTTGTAATTCCAGATTGGTCCTGGGAGGAGGTCAGTGTGACTCCTACTCATTTCTCCACCATCTTCCCTCTCCACCTATTATTTGTTTTTAAATTCTGTCATCATTCTTTTGGTTGTGTAAGGAGGCAAAGTGTATCTACCTACACCCTCATCTTGGCTGGAAATCCTAAGATTCTCTCTTTTTCTTTAATCTTTGGTCTTTTAATTATGATGTCTGTTGGTGTGGTCCTCTTTGGTTCCAACTTGTTTGTGACTCTCTGTGCTTCCTGGACTTGTATGTCCTTTTCCTTTGCCAAATGGGGGAAGCATTATTTCATTATTTTTTTCAAATAAGTTTTCAAATTCTTGCTCTTCCTCTTCTCCTGCTGGCATTCCTATCATTCAGATGTTGGTACATTTGGAGATGTCACAGAGGTTCCTTATACTATCTTCATTTTTTTTAAAATTCTTTTTCTTCTTGCTGTTCTGGATGAATGCTTATTTCTTCCTTATGTTCAAAACCATAATTTGAATCCTGGCTTCCTCCTCTCCACTGGTGTTTCCATATGGATTTTTCTTCACTTAGTATAACCTTCATTTCTGCCTGAGTCTTTTTTTTTTAAGATTTTACTTATTTATCTTTAGAGGGAGAGAAATATCAGTGAATGGTTGCCTCTCATGGGTCCCCTGCTGGGAACTGGCCTGCAACCCAGGCATGTGCCCTGACTGGGAATCGAACTGTGATCCTTTGGTTTGCAGGCCCTGGCTCAATCCACTGAGCTACACCAGCCAAGGCTGCTTGAGTCTTTTTTATGTTGTTGCTTTTGTACTCAGTGAGTTCTTTAAGCATTCTGGTCACCAGTGTTTTGAACTCTTATCTGATAAGTTATCTCCTTTTTTTTTTTTTAGTTCTTTTTCTGGGGTTTTGTTCTGTTCTTTCATTTGGGCCATATTTCTTTGCTTCCTCAACTTGGCAGCCTCCTTGTGTTTATTTCTGTGTATTAGGTAGAGCTGCTTTGACTCCGTGTTAGTAGTATGGCATATTATAGAAAAGGCAACTGTAAATTCTGGGTGAGCGGGGGAACCTCAGGTTGCCCCCAGGGCAGGCAACCTGCTTCACCACTTTGTGATTGCTCAGGGGGAGGGCCTGGAGAGGGGACAATGCCACTGCCTGGCTTCTGGAGGTTTTCCCAGCACTTGTCCTGTTTCCAGTCTCTTCACTTACTCCTCAGACATGACTGGAGCTTTTCCAGCTGTTGCTCTGGTTTTGAATCCTAGAGGGGGCAGGTTTGCATACATTCTAAGCCTGTGTGGGCCCTTTAATCAGAGTCTCCTCTAAATCTGGCAGTTTCTTTCACCACCCCAACCCCCACTGGTTTTAACAACCATAAGTTACAGGGATTTATCTTTCTGGCACTGGAACCCTGGGTTATGCTGTTCGGTGCTGACGTTGCTTGCTCCCAAGGTATCCCTCCTGATTTTTATCTACCACACATGAATGTGGGACCACCCACTCTGCTACACTGCATCTCCACACTGCTCTGTCCATCTCCTCCTCTCTGCCATTCCTAACCATCTAGATACATGTGGCTTCTTTAAATCCTTAGTTGTCAGACTTCCATACAGCTTGATTTTCTGATTTTTCTGGGTGTTATTTGTTTTGACATCTATTTGTAATTCTTTCTGTGGTTGCTGGAGGAGGCAAAGCATGTTTATCTTCACCTCCATCTTGATCTGAAGTCCTGCTGTCTAGATTATTAATGGAAGAAGATACTCAGCTACAGGTTAGTGAAGATAAACACTTCAATTATTTCCATCCAAATTCATGGGTCTCTGAGTTCCATCCACTGGAGTCCCAGGTTAAAAACTCCTGAAGTGAAGAGAAAATTGGTAATAGAAAAGATGGACATGGCTGGGGTGAAGAAGGCCTGAGAGAGTGCTGTTGTGCCCAGTAAATGTTTGGCCATCTGAGTGTTGTTGGGACAGGAGCAAAGGTTTCTTCCCAAATGATTAAGATTTAGTGAGAGGAGACAAGACATTAAGGTTGCATGCCAGCAGAGCAACTACCATGGTAGAACCTGGACTGGAAGGTGGGCAAGGTGGGGAGGGAGGATAGTGACAAGGAGACAGACTGGAGTTCTAGTGCAGTCAAGTGTGAACCAGAAGGAGTGTGCTAGAAAGGCAGGTAGTTTTAGACAGCAGAATGCTTTTGAAATGTTCCCATGTAGCAAGACCAGCTTTTAGTACAGTCTAAGCAAGACTGGTAAAATGCTTTAAAGATGACATTGGACTAAGTTGTACTAACAATGGAATGCTTTATTTCCTAGATTCATTCACTCTATATTTTTCAGTGTTAAAAATGTTTAAATTCCATAAAAATTTCCACACATAAACTAAAATTAGTACTTACCAAATATATTGCACATTGCAGTTCACACTTTGTTTCACTGATTGGCTTCCAAGCAAGTGACTGTGAAGAATGACAAAATTGTTTAACCTAATTGATCTTCCATCTCTACCAGCACTGTGCTTTGGTTTATTTAATCTACTGTTTAGCCCTGGCTGGTATGGTTCAGTGGACTGAGTGTCAGCCTGCAAACCAAAGAGTCACAGGTTGTATTCCCAGTTGGGGCACATGCCTGGGTTGCAGGCCAGGTCCCCAGTAGGGGGTACTGGAGAGGTAACCAAACTTTGATGTTTCTCTACTTCTCTTTCTCTCTACCTCTTCCTCTCTAAAAATAAATAAATAAAATCTTAAACTCAGGTATAAATGGCTTCAACCAAATTGTAGAACATTACTATAGTTGAGTGGGTCTGTGCCCAGAGCTGACTCAATAATAATTCTCCAAATTAATGTCCATGTACAGTATAATGTTTATCAAAGGATAAATGGTAATGTGTTAATATGAGTATAAGGATTTGAGTTAGACTAACCAAACTGTTATTCAACAGTTGTTTAGGACTTATTTAGACCATTGGAAGATTTTATGTGAAAAAAGTGTTTTATCACTGACATTGTTCACAATTGACAGTTTATGGTGGTAATAAAAAACACACTGACTTATTTGTTATATATATACACACACACACAAATATATATATATATATATATATATTTGTTATACTGTATAGGTGTGTGTGTGTGTGTATCAATGATATATTCTTTACAGGCTCTGGCTCTGAATCTGGTTCTAGTTCTGCTGGGCTGCCTTCTTGCAGTTTTACCTCCTGGGAGTAGTTACATATGTATGAGATAACAATACCCATGGACTGGTGTCAGGGGAAATTTTTACTTTGTAGGTAGAAGTGAGAGGATAAGCAGGGCAAGAAGTGGGGGTGGGCTGAAGAGGTGGTGCCAGGCAAATGCAGGGTAGGAGTTGTGAGATGGAGGATGAAATGATAATGAACAGAAAGAGTTTGGACCAGCTCCTCTAATTTGCATTTAGAGAGGGTCCTTTGTTCCTGCTCTCAAACCTTTTGCTTCATGAGTCTTTAGTGCCTCAGGATCTTTCCCTCAAGTATCCCAGTTTTTCTGCTCTCCTTTGACTTTACCCCCTCCCCTAAATAAAAATCTCCCAAGATAAACTGAACTTTGATAAGTAAGCAAGGCCCAGACCCTCAGCTAGTCATGGCCTTGGACATACTCACACAGCATCACATCTGCCATCTCCTACGCTCCCAATATATGTGTTAGCAGGGGAGTGGGAGACTTAGATGCCTGACACATGCACCAGCCTGCAGTGTCTGTGGTGTTATGGATGAGATGTGAGACGTTCACATGAACTACTGAGTCCTGTGAAGGAAAAGGGACGGCATGGCTACTCTCTCAAGGGGGGAGCGCCCCGACCCTTTCCTTGACAGGTTTTTAATGGGTTTCAATTTTCACAGGAATACAGGTAAAGCTCATTAATTACTGTCAGGCAGTAAGGATCAAACAACAGATAGTATACAAACAACTATGAGGGCCTACTGAGTGAGGGTCTGTTAGCTAAAGGGCTACAAAACTTTGGGAAACACTCATTTCCTGCTCTGACCCTTATCATTTAATTGAGAACATTCTTAGCAAAGCAGGTTTCACAGGATTTTATATATTCTTTCTTAGGTCTATCACCTGGGGAACCCCCCTTTCCAGCACAGGGCTGCACTGCCCTCTGTCATTGTTTCAGGCTTAAGTCAGGCAGGGGGAGTAAGGCAGCCAAGAGATTAGCAGACTTCTTGCAGACAGAATGAGGACTCAGGCTGTGTCAAAGCTGAGGGGCGAGGGTCCATTACCCCCTTTTGCTATAGCCCCCCAAGTCCTTCCCTGGGGCCTCCCCATGATCATGCCTGTCTTAGGTCATTCCCCACTTGGGGAATCTTGCCCATCATCGGCTAACTGATCAAGCATTGGCCAGTTATGGATGAAGTAAAAGGAGCAGGAGCACCACTCCTGCCAGGGAGATAAGCTTTCTCTCCTCAGTGACTTGTGGTCTGAAGTCACTCACTCAGCCTTAGCCATGAGGGGGTTACAGCTTCTGAAACCATGCAAAGCGGTTCTTAACAGATGCCCAAGTTACAAAATGAGGGTCTTATACCTGCCCCTAAAATGCCTCCCACAGTGCTCTGACATACCTCCTCTCTGCACACTGGATTGCAGTGCTATACATGGTAGGGAAGAGGGTTTCCTCCCAGCCATTCCCCAATGTCACTGTTCACACTATTGCCCTCACCATAAAGCCCTCTATGGGAATACAGACTTATTTTTAAGTCTCAGTGAACATATAAACCACCTCACTTTAACACCATCCACTTCTTGTTACCAAGCAGTTCAGATCCCACTTCATCTCAGCACCCATCCAGATCACAGTACTGCTCTGGTCTGAAATTAGAATATCAGAATATAGTATATCAGAATATTAGAATATCAGAATATCTTGAGATTCTGCCTTCAGAATATCAAGACTTATGTTAACAAATTTGAAATACTGAGTAGGGTAGTCATCTCAATAGATTCAGTAGCCAGACTTGGATTTTCCTGGTGGAGAAGGCTGAAGGCTAGGCATTTGGGTGGGGGGGGGGCATCATGATGAATGTCTTCATAGCCCAGAGAGAGGGTTGGCATGACCAGTGGTGGGCCTTACAACAAAAGTTATTCCCAACACATATACTTACCTGTGGGGGCAACTTTGCCCTCAAGTCCCCTCGTTGGCCATGGATAAAAGTAAACACTACCAAGACATGATCTGCTTGGGGAGGAGAGGTGGCCAATCTCTCAGAGGAAAAAGGCCAGGAGCCCCTTCCTCCAGGGGCTTTTATTGGGTTGTAATACACAGGAATACAGGGTGGCAAGGATCAAACAGTAGATAACATGTCAAAGAAATCTGAGGGCTTAGTTTGAGTCAGTGTCTGTCAGGAAAGGGGGTTGCAGAAATTTTGGGAGATATACTCATTTCCTGCTCAGACCTTTAACATATGAATGAAAGCACTCTTAGCAAAGAAGGTTTTACAGGACTTTCAGGAATTCTTTCTTATGCCAGATTTCCCCAGATCTTTTCTAGCAAGGCAAGGAGCTACACTGCCTCCCCCATCACAGGTTTTCAGGCTTAAGTGGATTAGAGCCAGGAAGTGCTTCTCCCAGAGGAAATGGGGACTTGGGCTATGTCAAAATAGCTGGGGGACAAGGGTCTATTGCTCCCTCTTTGTTGCAGCCCCCTGAGTCCTTCCATGATGGCCTCCTAAGTGGTCGTGTCTCAATTAGGTTGCCCCGGGCTGTGAGGAGTCTTACCCATCATGGACATCAACCATGCTTTGGGGGCAGGGGAGTAAGCTGAGGCAGCGTTCGCTAATAGAGACAAGCTTTTGTCTCCCTGTGGCTCTCATTCCAGAGGTTGCTCACTCAGTCTTAACCATGGGGGGTAGTTACAATTCCTGAAACCAGGCAGAGCGATTTCCAACACTTACCAAACACTTTTCTCACTTTATCTTACTGCTGGGGCTGTTAGCATGTTATATGTTTTCTAGACATTCCAAATAGTACTATGGGAGGGACACAAATGGGGACCATTTTTACACATAGCTACAGCAAGCTTCTGTGACTCTTAGAGATGCTTTGTGATCAAGTCCAGCCCATTTAGGCCTTAAGATAGAGCATCTTTCATTGGTCTAAAAGAAAAGTGATGGTGTGCTTAGCCACTGTGAGTTCAGGAGAACGCCTAAAGGGTGTCAAGGCTGATGAGGCATGAAGCCCAACACTCCAATCCAGCAGATTGCAGTTTCTACTCAGGGCTCCAAATGAAAGGTTTAGCTACAAGCTGTAGTAAGCACTCCTGAGAGAGTAAACTGAATACTGACAAGCAGGAAATTCCAGCCATGTTTCCCAGAATTCACCAGTGGGAAGAGTTTCAGTTCTCACCAGCAGCCTGGGTAGGTCAAGATCCATCAGGCCCTTGGAGGTGTGTTACAGAACCCAACCAGTAAGGGTCCTACCACTCGCCACCAAGAGGCAAAATCCCTGGAGGCAGAGTTCAGTGGAAAGGAAAAGAATTTTTTATTTAATTAGCAAATATCTGGCAAAAATAGCTGTTTAAATATTTGTTACTACAACTACTACATAGATTCAAGAGCTGAAAATAACACAAGAACAAAAATTAAAAAACAACTAGATATTAAAACTATATAGTAAGTATTTCCAGGAAAGAAGGGCTAGAAAAGAAAGAAATATTTTATTTAAGAACCATATATCTCTTCCTCCGGTCACTGACAGGCCCACAGGGCCTACAGTCACTGACAGGTCCATGCAAGGCCTGTAGCTCAAGTATCTTCTCCTCCCCTCCTACTCTATTCCAGGCCTGGAGCCCAGGAACCCCAGCCTCTGGTGGCCAGGGAGCAGAGGAAATGTCTGCTCAACCACTGGATTCCCCCTGGCCTGGCTCTCCCCTCAGCAGCCAACTGTGGACACCATGCAGGACACTCTGGGCTCAGTCTCAGAGCCTCCCTGCACCAACCTGCATGCTCACTCTGCACCCCTTCCTCTAGGGCTCCTCAGCCACCTCCAACCACCACCTGCTTCCTAATCCCAGCAGCTGTCTACTCTCCCCTAGAATCCCTCTCAGAGCCTGCCCTCCAGGGACTTCTGGTGTATCCAGCCCCATCCCTCCTACAACCCCCAGAATCCTTTGTGCACCCATGTGCACCCTGGTTGCCAGGGTGACACACACATTACAATCCCCACCTCTTAACACTTGATACTTGTAATTTTACAAGGGCAAATGGGCAAATGTCTCATTCTTCTGCAACTACTTCCTGCTGGTCAAGTCCTACCTATCCATTGTTCCAGAGGTCCCTAATGTAAGGAGTGGTCATGCCAGGGAGAAGGATCTTGAAAGTTCCAGGTCCCTGGAAAGCATGGATGTTGTGCAAAGGATGGCATTGCTGGACAGGTTGGCAACATTGTTGTATTATGGAGTTAACAAATTTGATCCAAAAGTTAGGAAGGCACAATCAGAACCACAACAACTATATAACAAAGTAGGGACTGTTACAATTCTCCCCTTTACACATTCCTGGACCTTTTCTATGTAAACCATTAAGGCAGGAAAGAAAAAAGTTCCAAAATGAAGCCAACAGGCCACCCCATAATTCACCAACTCAACCACCTAGTCCAGTCAACCACTGAGTCTTAGGAGGTGGTGATGCAAGTTGGCTTCTCAAGTGGGACCTACACCATCTCTGAATACACAAGATTTTCTTCTAAGAAGACATTCAGTAGCAAGGCCTTTGCTGGAATCATATCAAGCAGTGACAATTAGACAAATCCTTCTTGTCTACAAATTAAACACCTCTGGGGATGTCATCAGATGCTCAGGTACTTTACTTTCTAACTTAATGTGAAGTTTTAACCCTTGGAAACCTCAGTTTATTTTCAAAAAAGAAACAAAACAGCAGAAAGAAAAAAAGGGAGGGACTAGAAATAGCTTTAGAACCTTGTCCCACACCAACCGGTCTTACTAACCACAGACACACAAACACCTTTCCCAGGTCCCAAATGGCACAAAGCCCCAGTGGTAGAGACATGTTCTTGCCTACTGATGCATCTACTGGTCTCCTGGCAGAGACATGACCTCTCACCAACCATTCTCACAGCAAAGACATGCTCTCTCACCAAACTCAGACTCTAACTGGCACCTGATGACCACTGGTAATGCAAATGACCTTTTCTAGGTCCAAATGACACAAAGCCCAAATGGCAGAGACAATATTTCATGTCAACCAGTACCACATATAACTGCTGGGGTCCAAATGGCATGAAGTCCCAATGGTAGAGACCCTCTCTCACCTCAGCCAAACTCTAACAGACCACGTTTCCTAGGTCCAGATGGCAGAGGCATTCTCTAGTCCACTGGTCTAATGATAGAGACAGAGGATTCTCAATATGCACAAAATAGCTAGTTCCCCCAAGATCAGAAAGTAAGGAAAAAATAACTATAACCAAGAATTGAGGTTTCTCTTCAGGCTTGGAACCTTCACAGTTTTCTATACTCATTTAGAAATAAACATAACTTTTTCAATATGCTTATACTTTTTAACAATGGGAAGAATCATACCCTAACTCATTATTAAGCAAAAGTCCCTAGATTTGCAAACACACAAATAAAGTAAAGGAACACTGTCACTTTGCACTGGGAGTTACTGTCTTCTTCCAAAAGAGAAATTTCAAATCTGCTTCTGGAATGCAAGTCCGGCAGTCCTTTTCAGCATCAACCACACCAGCAGTGTTTGAAACCTCCTCTGGTGGTGCCCATTTTATCAGTGTGTAGTGGATCCAGGCTTAATTCCCACAAGCTTTAGAGAAGAGTATGTGTCAGCAGGATGTCATAGGGACCAGTCTATTGCTCAGCTACCTGCTTTTCAGGGACTTAAGTCTTCAGTAAGGCTTGGACCCCCAGCTAAAATGGGTGCAAGGGCTCGCAAGATGTGTAGAACGACCTGCAATGAGCAAACTGCTGCAGAATGGTTAGTGTTTGCCCTAAATGTTGAACATATTGCTTAATTTTTGACTCATGCTCCATACCTAATAGGGGCATTCCTAAAACAGAGATTTGGAAGGGTCTTCCATAAACTATTTAAAAGGGTTTAAACTAACTAAACCCACTTCTGGGTGCCATCCTAATTCGGAGCAAAACAGTAGGGAGTGCCTGGTCCCATATCAAGTGTGTTTACTGGCATATTTTTACCAGGGTATTTTTAATTGAGTTATTCATTTTCTTTCTTTCCCATAGATTGAGGTCTCCAAGATGCATGTAGTTTCCATCATGTTTGCAGTGCCTGTCCAAACTTTTCGGAGATCTCTGAAGTGAATGATAGTCCATTGTCACTCTGAATAATGTGAGGAAATCCAAACCTAGGAATCACTTTTTAAGTAAAAGTTTTGCTACTTCAGTTGCCTTCTCAGTTCTAGTGAGGTATGCTTCTATTCATCCAGAAACAATGTCTACAGAAACTAATAGAAATTTGAAATTCCCTTTGGTTTTAGGCATTTGTGTAAAATCCACTTGCCCATCCTCAAATGGGCATAATCCTTTATATTGTACTCCTTTTCCTGCTGGGGCATACTCTGTTTCAGGATTGTTTATGGCACATGACTGACAGGCTTCAGTGATCATCTGAATGGTCTTTTGAGAATAAGGGACCTTCAACTATGGCCTAATAGAGACCATCAAAGCATCCCTTCCCTACTGCATCCCTTCATGTAGATGTTTGAAGATGGGATACACTAGAGCCTCAGGAAGTAAGATTATACCATGGGTGTCGATCTTCCATGTAAAATTAGGGTCGGCGTTAGTGAATCCCCATTCAAGGACCCATTCCTCATCTCATTCAGTGTAATGGGGTCTAAATTTTGACGAGTCCAAACAGGGGAACAAAGACCCTAGGTAGAGCAGTCCTCCGGATACCTGTCTTGCTGCTTTAACAGCATTTTGGTTTCTTGTTTGGTAGCTGTCCCTTTGGTGTCCTGGGTTCTGCATTACAGCAACCTGGTCTGGTAGATCACTACCACTAGTAATTGTAAACTCTCCTCTGCATGTTTAACAATCTTATTCCCCAGGGTTAAGAGTCCTCTCCTTTCATATTGCCCCATGGGTATGGACTACTATGAAGGCATATTTGCAGTCTATGTAGATGTTAAACTTTCTCTAGGACAGTTCTAAGGCTCTCATGAGGGCTATCAGTTTAGCCCTCTTTACTGAGGTTCCAGGCACAGGGGCTTGGGCTCCTATTACCTGTCTAGGGTGATTACTGCATACCCTGCTTGTTGTTGACCATTTTCCATGAAACTGCTCCCATCTGTGTACAGTTCCCAGTCTGGTGCCACCAACAGTTGGTTCAGTAGATCCAGCCTGCTAGAATAAACTTGGTTAATGATTTCCAAGTAATCATGCTGAAGAGCAGAGTCTCCCTCCATGTCCAGGAGCAAAATGGTAGGATTCAAAGTTGTGGTAGTCTGCAAGGTAAAATTTTTGTTGTCAGACAGAATGGCCTGATATTTTACCATGTGCCCTGCCATAAGCCAATACCCTCATTTCTCTTCCAATAAAGTTAGGACCTGGTGTGTTACCAGTACTGTAGCTGGCTATCCCAAAGTGGACTTCTCAGCTTCATATAATATGTCACAGGTAGCTGCTGCTGCCCAGAGACATGGCAGCCATCTCTTTGTTGTGTGATGCAACTTCTTTGAGAGATAGGCTAAGGGTCGGGGAATCTGGGTTAGTAACCCCAGTCCAATTCCCTGCTTTTCATGAACGTACAATTTGAAAGGCTTCTATAAATTGGGCAGTCCTAGTGTGGGAGCCAAAACTAGCTTTTCCTCCAAGGTATCGAATGTTACCTGACAATCCCTTGTCCATTTGAAAAGCTCAGAGTCACCCTGGCTAGTGTGGCTCAGTGGATTGAGTATTGGCCTGTGAACCAAAGGGTCATGGGTTTGATCCCCAGTCAGGGCACATGCCTGGGTTGCAGGCCAGTTCCCAGCAGGGGACTCGTGAGAGGCAACCACACATTGATGTTTCTCTCCTTCTCTCATTCCCTTCCTCTCTAAAGATAAATAAATAAAATGTTTAAAAAAAAGAAATAGAAATTAGAGAGGGAAATCCCACTTACATATCCACAAGAAAAACAAAGTGCCTAGGAATAAACTTAACCATGGAGGTAAAAGACCTGTACTCAACGAACTCCACAACACTGAAGAAAGAAATTAAGGAAGACACAAACAAATGGAAGCACACACTGTGTTCATAGATTGAAAGAATTAACATCATTAAATGCCCATACTCCCCAAAGCAATTAACAGGTTAAATGCAATCCCTATTAAAATGCAAATGACATATTTCACAGATACAGAACAAACATTTCAAAACTTTGTATGTGTAGGGGCGACTTTCCTCTCAAGTCCCCCCATGTGCCGTAGATAAGAGTAAACATGACTGAGACATGATGTGATTTGCTTGGGGAGGAGAGGTGGTCATTTTCCCAGAGGAAAAAGGTCTTGAGCAGTGGCCAGTTTCTCAGGGGGGAAAGGGGTTGAGCCACTTCCTCCAAAGGCTTTTATTGGGTTGTAATACACAGGAATACAGGGAAGCAAGGATCAAACAGTAGATAACATTTCAAAGAAATCTGAGGACTTAGTGTGAGTCAGTGTCTGTCAGGAAAGGGGGTTGCAGAACTTTGGGGAGACATATTCATTTCCTCTTGGACCCTTATCATATTAATTAAAGCACTCTTAGCAGAGCAGATTTCACAGGTTTATCAGGAAGTCTTTGTGATGCCATATTTTTCCCCAGGACACGCTCTACCGAGGCAAGGAACTGCACCCCTCCCCAACAGGTATTCAGGCTTAAGGGGATTAGAGCCAGGAAGCACTTCTCCCAGAGGACATGGGGACTCAGGCTATGTCACATATCTGGGGGGCAAGGGTCTACTGCTCGCTCTTTGTCACAGCCCCCTGAGTCCTTCCATGATGGCCTCCCAAGTGATCGTGTCTGGCCTAGGTTGCCCCTCCTCTGAGGGGTCTTACCCATCCGACCATGCTTTGGGGGCAGGGAGGAAACTGAGGCAGCATTTGCTACCAGAGACAAGCTTTGTCTTCTGCAGCTCGAATTCCAGAGGTCACTCGTTCATCCTTAGCCACAAGGGGTAGAGTTACAATTCCTAGAACCAAGCAGAGCAGTCCATAACATATATGGAGCCATAAGCAACCCCAAATAGCCTCAGCAATCTTGAGAAAAAAGAACAAAATTGAAAGGATCACAATACCTGAAATCAAACTACAGTACAAGGTCACTGTAATCAAAATAGTCTGACAGTGGCATAAGAACGACACAAAGACCAATGGAATAAAATAGAGAGCCCAGAAATAAACCCATGTCTCTGTGATCAATTAATAATTGACAAAAGAGGCCAAAGCATAAAATGAAGTAAAAATAGCCTCTTCAATAAATGGTGTTGGGAGACCTGAACAAATACATTCAAAGAAATGAAACTAGACCACCAACTTACATCATATGTGAAAATAAACTCAAATGGATAAAAGGCTTAAATATAAATTGTGACACCATAAAAGACCTAATGTAGAACTTAGGCAGGAAAATTTGAGATATTCCATGCAGCAATATTTTCACCAATACATTCCCTAGGACAAAGGCTATAAAGGAAAGATTAAGCAAATGGGACTACATCAAATTAAAAAGCTTCTGCATTGCACGGTTAAAGAGAACATCATCAAAATGAAAAGCAAGCCAACCATATGGGAAAACATATTTGCCAATGATACCTCAGACAAGGGTTTGATCTCCAACATATATAAAGAACTCATATGACTCCACTCCAGGAAGACAACCAATACAACTAAAAAATGGGCAAAGACCTGAACACATACTTCTCCAAGAAGGACATACAGAAGGCCTGTGGGCTGCTCAACAACTCTAGCCATCAGAGAGGCCTAGCTGCCGCGGTCCAGCCACAGCAGGGTCCAGGGATTCCCGAAGGTGGGTAAGGCGTTGGTGATGGGTAACAGATGACAACACGCCTCAAAGGACAGTGAAGCTCTGCTCCATTTATTGCAAGTACAAGCAGGTTTTTATATTTTCATTTTAGGTAGTGAATAACATTTGCAGGTATACAGCATGATCAGTTAAGCAGAAAAAATCAATACAAAGGTAATCAGGAAAAGTACAAGAATTTCCATAGTTTCAGTTATATTAAACAAAAATTGTTTTGACCAAGAGAACCATTAATCAGACAATTTGAAATAGCTCTATGTACAGAGTTTGAATGTCTTATTGTTTATTAAAGGTCTAGAATTTGGCATGGGGCAAAAGGTACGCTAGACCAAGCAGAGGTTAGGAAATGTATTATAAGGCCTTTGTGATGTCTAACTTAGCTATCTATCCTTTTCTGTCCAAAATGTTTCTCTGTGTACTATGGACTCTAACTCCTTGGTAATTGTTTCTACATGCTTAGTTTGTAGTATCTAGCCAGCTTCTCCTGTTTCTTTGCCTACTAAATTCTAATTAATATATATTCCTGTTCAAGGTAAAGGAGGGGCTATTACTCCAACAACTTTTAGGTATTCAGGGGCTATTTCATTAGAGGGGGTTAACTTGGGGGAGTGAGTGCTCTGGGTAATTCTGGCTCCCTGCTACCTAATATTAACTTGTCCTGCATCTGCTTAACTGGGTCAGGGAAGGAAATATTCTTCCCCTTGGACTCACTGGACATTGTGGGCCTTTCCTCCTCTGGGCCCCCAGAGAGGGTATTATTTTGAGGAAAGGCCAAGGTGGCATTGTTCTCAGTCTGACCTAGTTGTTGATCAGCTCTGAGAATGGCCATCATTTCTAGGAGATTCCAAATTATCAGAAAAGTAAATGTCAGAATACCAAGAATCAGCACAAACAGAATCAACACCATATATCCACTTATGCCACGTCCACCTGGCCAGAACACACGTCTGTGAAGTCGTAGTCCCCATGCCGTGACTTTGTCAGATGACATGGTTAGCGCTGGACGTGGCACCTAGCCATCCCTAGCCTCTGGCCAGGTTGTGAAGAAAAAGGAACCGTAGTACACTGTTGGTGGGAATGCAGACTGGTGCAGCCACTCTGAAAAATAGTATGGAATTTCTTCAAAGAACTAAAAATGGAACTGCCTTTTGATCCAGCAATTCCACTGCTGGGACTATACCCTAAGAATTCCAAAACATAACTTCCAGCCAAAATGGAGGCATAGGTAACACACACAGTGCCTCCTCGCACAACCAAAAGGACAACAATTTAGAAACAAAAAACAACCAGTACTGACAGAAAATTGAACTGTATGGAAGTCCAACAACCAAGGAGTTAAAGTAAACACATTCATCCAGACAGGTAGGAGGGGTGAAGTCAGGCAGCAGGGCAGAGAGGGGTCTAGGCAAAGCGGTGGCTGGCGGACTCAGCAAGGTGGTGGATTGTGGAAGGGCACAGCTCAAAAGGCAGCTAGTAGACCAAATGGTCCCACATTTGCGCATACATAAACCAGGCAAAACTGGGGAGCTAGACAGACTGCTCAACCCAGGGTCCCAGCGTGCAGAAATAAAGCCTCAAAACACCAACTGAAAACACCTGTGGGGGTTGAGATGCTAGGAGAGACTCCCAGATTCACAGGAGAGTTCACTGGAGAGACCCACAGGGTCCCAGGACGTACACAAACCCACCCACACAGGAATCAGTACCAGAAAGGGCCCAATTTGCTTGTGGGAAGTGAGGGAAGTGACTGAAATCCTGCAAAGAGCGGAGCAAGCACCACTGTTCCCTCTCGGTCCCCTGCCCCACATACAACTTCGCAACCCAGCAACTGGGCTGCCCTACCCAGGTGAACACCTAAGGCTCCGCCCCTCATACATAACAGGTGTGACAAGACAAAAAAAATAGCCCAAACAAATAACAGATAAAAGCTCCAGAAAAAATACAACTAAGTGCTCAAGAGATAGCCAACCTATCAGATGCACAGTTCAGAACAATGGTGATCAGGATGCTCCCAGAATTGGTTGAATTTGGTTGCAAATTAGATGAAAAAATGAAGGCTACACTAAGTAAAATAAAGGAAAATGCACAGGAAACCAATAGTGATGGGAAGGAAATTGGGACTCAAATCTTGGACTGGACCAGAAGGAAAAAAGAAACATCTAACCAGAAAAGAATGAAGAAATGAGAATTCAAAAAAATGAGGAGAGGCTTAGGAACCTCCAGGACATCTTTAAATGTTCCAACATCCGAATTATAGGGGTACCAGAAGGGGAAGAGGAACAGCAACAAGTGGGAAACTTATTTGAAAAATATTAAAGGACAATTTCCCCAATCTGGCAAAGCAAATAGACTTCCAGGAAATCCAGGAAGCTCAGAGAGTCCCAAAGAAGTTGGACACAAGGAGGAACACAACAAGGCACATCATAATTACACTACATAATTACATAATTACAACAGCCAAGATTAAAGATAAAGAAAGAATCTTAAAAGCAGCAAGACAAAATGAGAGAGTTACCTACAAAGGAGTTCCCATCAGACTGTTAGCCGATTTCTCAAAAGAAATCTTACAGGAAAGAAGGGGCTGGAAAGAAGTATTCCAACTCATGAGAGGCAAGAACCTACATCAGAGACTGCTCTACCCAGCAAAGCTTTCATTTAGTGGAAGGGCAGATAAAGTGCTTCTCAGATAAAGTCAAGTTAAAAGAGTTCATCATCACCAAGCTCTTATTATATGAAATGTTAAAGGGACTTATCTAAGAAAAAGAAGATAAAAAACATGTACAGTGAAATGTTATTCATTTTATATTCATGTTACTGTTATTCGTGTTATTGTACATTTTACTGGACTGCAAACTCAGTTATTAACAACCACACCTAAAACAAACAAAAACTAAGCAAACAACTAGAACAGAAACAGAACCACAGAAATGGAGAACACATGGAGGATTATCAACAGGGGAGTGGGAGGAGCAGAAAGGGGGAAAAGGTACAGAAAATATGTAGCATAGATGGTAGATAGAGAATAGACAAGGGGAGGTTAAGAATAGTATAGGAAATGTAGAAGCCAAGAACTTATGACACATGGACATGAACTAAAGGGGGAGGAATGTGGGTGAGAGAGGGTGTGCAGGGTGGAGGGGAGTGAATGGGGGGAAATGGAACAACTGTAATAGCTTAATCAATAACATATATTTAAAAAAATAAAATAAAATAAAGAATTCCAAAATATCAATTCAAAAGAACCTATGCACCCTTATATGCATAGCAGTGTTATTCACAATAGTCAAGTGCTGGCAACAGCCTAAGCACCCATCAGTAAAGGAGTGGATCAAAAAACTGTGGTTCACCCCTGGCTGGTATAGCTCAGTGGATTGAGTGTGGGCCTGTGAAACAAAGGATCACAGTTCGATTCCCAGTCAGGGCACATGCTTGGATTGCAGGCCAGTTCCCAGCAGGGGACGCATGAGAGGCAACCATACATTGATATTTCTCTTTCTCTCTCCTTCCCTTCCCCTCTAGAAATAAATAAATAAAATCTTTAAAAAAACTGTGGTTCATTTACAGAATGGAATACTACACAGCAGGGGAAAAGAAGGAACCACTACACTTTCCAACAACATGGATGGAACCGGAGAGTATTGTACTAAATGAAATAAGCCAGGCAGTGAAAGACAAATACTATATGATCTTACCTATAAGTGGAACATAATCAACAATACAAACAAGCCAAAAACCCCTAGAGACAAGGAAATAAAGAACACACTAATAGTGACCAGAGGGGAGGGAGGAGGGGAATAATGGAGTAAAGAAGAGGATGGGTCAAGTCAAGGATCATGTACAGAGGACCCAAGGTCAAGGACAATGGGGTGGGGATTGTCTTTGGGAGTGGGGGTTGGGGAGAGCAATGGAGGAATAAATGGAGACAATGGTTAACTGTACAATAATAAAAATGGGCCTGGAAATCATACTCATCTCATAATCCCTGGAGCCTGTGAATATTACTTTATCTAGCAAATACTTTTTAGATGTAATTGTTTTAGTATACTGAGATGGGGAGATTATTTGGATTATCCAGGTGCATCCTAAATGTCATCATGTGGGGAGGACTCTTCCTGCAAGTCCCCCCATTTGCCACAGATGAAAGTAAACATGACCTAATCTGCTTGGGGAGGAGAGGTGGCCAATCCCCCAAAAGGGGAGGGCCTCAAGCCCCTTCCTCCAGGGGCTTCTAGTGGCTTGTAATACACAAGAATACAGGGTGGCAAGGATCAAACAGTAGGTGACATTTCAAAGAAATCTGAGGGCTTAGTGTGAGTCAGTGTCTGTCAGGGAGTTTTGCAGGAACTTTAGGGGTTCTCACTCAGACCCTTAACATACGAATTAGAGCACTCTTAGCAGAGCAGATTTCACAGGTTTTTCAGGAATTCTTTGTGATGCCAGATTTTTTTCCCTGGGATCTGCTCTGGCAAGGCAAAGAGCTGCACCCTTCCCCATCAGGTATTCAGGCTTAAGAGGATTAGCGCAAGGAAGTGCTTCTCCCAGAGGACATGGAGACTCAGGCTATGTCACATAGCTGGGGAGCTCGGGTCTATTGCTCACTCTTTGTTGCAGCCCCCCGAGTGATCATGTCTGGTTTAGGTTGCCCCTCCCCTGAGGGGACTTACCTGTCAACAACACAGACCATGCTTTTGGGGCAGGGAGGGGAAACTGAGGCAGCATTTGCTACCAGAGACAAGCTTTGTCTCCTATGGCTCGCATTCCAGAGGTCACTTGTTCATCCTTAGCCACGGGGAGTAGAGTTACAATTCCTGAAACCAGGCTGAGTGGTCCACAACATCATCATAAGTGTCCTTATAAAAGAGAAGCAAAGGGAGATTTGATACAGAGAATAGAGAAGGAGGCAATATTGTAACCGAATGTAGGTCCACCTGCCTGCCACAACAGAAGCCAAACTCATGAGACAGGTGCTGGTGAAAAGGAACGTGGTTGATTCAATATCAGCATTCTGAGAAGATGGGGACCTCTTGTCCCTCTTCACATATCAGTGCAGGCAAAGGTGTTTATAAGAAGGGAGAGGGAAAGCCAAACAAAGAGATCAAGGGGAGGTGGTTAAAAAGTTCTCCACATGCAGACCAGAAGAGTCCATTCCAATCAGAACCGCAAAATTGGTCAAGCAATGGTCTAGTGTGTGTCATCTTGGTTTTCATCATTCTGGTTTTATGTCATCTCCACTCTATAGTTGAAGGTCAGCAAATCTCTCAGATGAATGAAGGTTGGAATTTGTATGTTTTAGTTAGTTCCTACTATTTTTATACAAACATGTTGTTTATCTGTAAGCTACGTATTAGTCAGAGTCAGCATTGACAGAAACAATGTCAAAAGAATGGTGGGTGGATTACAATTCCTCACTGTTGAATATGGCCAGGGAAACAATGATTCAGTAATGTGGCCACAAGTCAGGGAAGGCTGGCCACAGAAAAAGATTTCCCTTATATAAACATCTGATACTAAAATTTCTGGCCTCTAGAACTGTGAAAAACTAATTTTCTGTTTTCAGCCACCAACTGTGTGGTGATAACAGCAAGCACAAAAAATACATATGGGTGGCTTGGAGGAGGGTTTTTAGCAGCAGAAAGGGCCAGAAGTGATTGGATTCAAGATCTGTTATTGGAGATAGTATCCACAGCACTAGCTGATGTATATATGGTATTAATATCATACAAGAGCCCAGGATGATTCCCAGGTTTTTGTTCTGTGCAAGTGCATGGCTGATGGCATCTCCTACTGAGATAGGAGAAGGGGAGGAAAAATGATTAACAGTTGTGTTGAGAAAATATCAAGTAGTATATATCACTGCTAAGTTCATAATTCAGTTATCTGTAGAGTGTCAATTTGATATGATTATGGAGCTAAGGAAGGCGAGGCTGGAAATATAAATCTGTGAGTTATCAGTTGTGTTTAAAGCCATGGGGCCAAGTCTACAGACCTAGAAGAGAGAAGACTTGGTCCAAGGTCTGAATCCGGAGACAATCTATGTTTCAGTGGGACAGTAGAGGAGGCCAACAAAGGAGAGGAGGAGCCAAACAGAAGGGAGAATGGCAGGAGAGTATGGAGTCACATAAGCTAGGGGAGTGGGCTGTGGAGGGAAAGATCTACATTTTACATGTTGCTCTAAGGCTGGAGAGGTAGAGAACTGGCCACTGTATTTGGCAACGTGGTCACCACAAGTGGCCTTGAGAAGCACATTCCAGTGGTCTGGTGGCAAGGAAAGCTCCTTTAGTCTACTGCAGAAAGACTGGTAAGTGAAGAAAAATCCGTAGCGAATCTGCGCAACTTTTCTGAGAACCCTTGCTCCACAAAGGTAATGCGCTATGTCAGGCAGCAGCCTTGGGGTGCAGAGAGGGCTCTAGTTGGTTTTGAAGGCAGCTGATTCTGCGGCACGTGCTTGTTGGTGTCAACGCGGGAGTCAGAATTGAAGCTGAAGTAGAAATGGGGAGGCCACACACCTTGGCACGCTGGAGGGCCGGGTCGGCGCACTGTTTCCTCAAGCCTTCCCTCTCCAACCGCAGCGCTCCACACCGCATCCGACTTGCGCGAGAACCACATGTCCCGTCGGGCGTTGCGCGATGCGGAAGTGCGCAGGCGCGCCCCACACCTCCTCCCTCTCCCAGGTTTCTTCCTCTTGCGTCAAACCCAGTTCCCGGCCGAGGGCAACGAAGGTTGCTCTTAAAGGAGAAACTGCCGAGGTGCCGAGAGGTGGGCCCCGGCTTCCCCGCCTCTCTCCTCTGGGCCTGGCGGCGCCGGGGGCGCAGGTAAGGCCAAGCGCGGCAGGCGCTCCGGACGGTCCGCGCCTTGCATGCATTACTTGCTGCGGCCCAAGACCAGGTTGGGGTGCCCTGCAGACCCCCGGCCCAGGTACGCGACCCAACTAGCGGAACGCCGGCAGCGCGGATTACGCATCCTCGCAGCTGAAGTTGTTCCCCACCCCGTTCCCCGCCCAGGAGGAGTTCCCTCAGGAAGACTCGTGCCCAGCCCGCTGCTACCTCTCCTCGGTGGCCGGGCACTTCCCATCGTCCACAGCGAGTGCTATGGCAACGGTTTGGTCCTGCCCATCCCCCCGCTGAGACCGCAGGCGTGGTCCCGGGAGACCCGCCCGCTCTCTCGCGTCTTCTGTCTCGCAGGCCACGGGCCCATGGCTGCCTCTGCCGCAGACGCGTCGCACAGGCGGCGGGAGAAGCGGCGGCAGCTGGACGCGCGCCGCAGCAAGTGTCGCATCCGCCTGGGCGGCCACATGGAACAGTGGTGCCTCCTCAAGGAGCGGCTGGGATTCTCCCTGCACTCGCAGCTCGCCAAGTTCCTGCTTGACCGGTTAGGGCCGGACCGGGGGTGGGGATGGGGCACCCAGCGCCCCCAACAAAGTGCCAGCCCCTTTCTACTGGCCCCATTCTTACTTCAGCAATATAGCTTGTGAGATTTGGGGTCTGCCAGGGGCCTGCCGCTCCCCTCTTGGCCCCCCAGCGAATGTGGGGGTCCTATTAGAACTTGCCCCTTAACTGTGTGAGTGCCTATAGTTGGAAGCATTTGTCCGGCTGTGGCGCGACCTGACCTGCCTCTTGTCCCTCTGGCAGGTACACTTCTTCAGGCTGTGTGCTCTGTGCAGGTGGGTAGGCAACGGCTGCGGGGGAGGGGGGGCGGGGGCACAGGAGCCACTGAGGGAAGAGGGGCAGCAGTGATTGGTGTGACCCAGGAACGCCCTCTGTAAAAGGGTTGGATCAGAGGGAACCTCGAGCCAGTTTGGGAAGAAGAGAGGAGTTGGGGAGCCCAAGGCAGTTAGATGGCAGCAGCCTGTGGGGAAGGAAGGAGTTGCTCAGGACCTGAGAGTCAAGGCTCTGAAGAATGGTAAACTGGACTCAGGACCAGGGTTGCCCAGGGGTGTTGGGAGACAAGGTAGGGGTCTGGGTATGGCTCTCAAGGGTGAGAGTAGGGGGCAATCCAGCTTGCCCTGACTGTCACCTTCACCCTTTTAGGTCCCAAGCCTTTGCCCCCCAAGGGTCTGCAATATCTGGTTCTCCTATCTCATGCCCACAGCCAAGAGTGCAGCCTGGTGCCTGGGTTGCGGGGGCCTGGGGGCCGAGATGGTGGGCTTGTGTGGGAGTGTTCAGCGGGCCACACCTTCTCCTGGGGCCCCTCTTCAGGCCCCACACCTCCAGCGGAGTCCAAGCCAGCCCTCCTTCCAAGTACTTCCCAGAGAACCTGGTACCCAGAGGCCAGGGGTGGGCAGGAGCCTGCAGGTAGGCCTGGGAAAGAAGAGTTGCAGAGAATAGGAAGGAAAAGGTTTTCATCCCTAGAGCTCAAAATCCTGTTCTTTAAAACTGTGCCTCTCTCAGTGAAAAAAACTATGCTGTCAAAAAAATATATCCTCAAATATATATTTTTATATATATAGAATAGAAAAAGAAGTGCAGAATAGGATGCATGGTATGTATTTTGGTGGGAAAATAAGGGGAGAAAGTACTTTGGAATGAGTGAAATATCTCTGGGAGGGCAAGTTGGAACCAGGTTGCCTGTGGGAAGAGGAAGGCTAGCGGCGGGCAGTATTGGAAAGGAGACTTTTCATATTGTACTTTTTTATACTTACAATTTTTTGAACCATTTGAATGTATCGTCTTTAAAATAAAACACTCCCATTGTAGTAGTTTTTGCCCCTTTCTCCTCCTCCTTCCTAAGACCCCTCCCATGAATTCAGACCTTAGAGTCCACCTGCTCTCATCCCTCCAGCCCAAAGTTTCTTCCACTTTGACCCCACCTGTGCCAACAGGTTTGGAATCTGAGCATGAGAAGAGGACTCAGGAAGTGAGGGTGCTCAGGTGAGGTTGGGGGGACGGACAGACTAGACCAGTGAACAATGGTGATGAAGGATCAGAACCACAGGCTTGCCTTCTTTGCTGTTGCAGGGGAATGCGACCCCCACCAGAGTTCTTTCTGCCTCCAGGAGAAGACAAGGGGGGTGATGAAGATGAGAGTGAAGAGGAGATGCTCAGTGATGCCAGCCCATGGACCTATAGCTCTTCCTCAGACAAGCAAGTTGGGGCTGAGGGAAACATTGAGCATAGGAGAAGGGCAAGGGCAGCAGGCCAGAGATGCAGAGCTTTGCAGACTTGAGGAAAGGGCTTATTGGTGGGGAAGGCAGAATTGGAATTGGGTGGGAGGGGGTGACGTTAGGCTCTGTGGGAGAATAAAGTCTGAACACAGATGTGAGTGGAGGCTGGGTAAGGTTGCTCTGAGTTTGGGATCTTTGTGATTTAGGCGCTGGTGCTGGCTGAGGGCCCAGGGAGATAATGTCCTCCTCTTCATTGTTTCAGCTGTGAGCCAGATGGCCCCAGACTGCCTCCTTCTCCTGGTACCCATGCACTTAAGGAGGGAGAGATAGCCCTGGCCCCTGTAGCTGCCCCCACTTCTCTGGCTGGGCCACCCTCATCAGCACCTGCAGTGAGTCCTGGAGATTCTCTGTCTGTGGAAGGTGGGGTAGAACTGGAGCTCAATCGAACCCCTCAAGCGGCCCAGCAATCTAAACCCCTGGCCAGGTAACCTGATGGCTGAGACAGAGGGCAGGGGTATCCTGGGCCGTGGCCCTCCTTCGAGGCCCTCTGCTCCTTCTTTGCTGCTCACAGCCCTGGGAGTCAGGCCCAGTCTTCTCTGGTTGTAGCCTGGGACAAGGACAGTGCACAGATCGGCCCCAAGAGAATTCGGTAAGACTGAGGGAGGGACTCTGAGAGGGGCTAAGAGGAGGGAGCGAGGCTGAGGAGAGTCTGCAGGAGTCTTCATACTTCTCCCTATTCTCACCCACAGGAAAGCTGCCAAAAAGGAGCTGCTGCCTTGTGACTTCCCTGGCTGTGGAAGGATCTTCTCCAACCGGCAATATTTGAATGTGAGGATGTGAGGGGCACAGGTTGAGTTCTGTGTGGCTTCAAGTGGAGAAGAAGCTGAGGGGAAGGAGCCTGGGGTTTGGGGGAATCTGAAGGAGAACGGTTGGGGTGATGTACAGAGCTTACCTGCTGTCAATAATCACTAAACCAAGTAACAGGTAGGGAAAGCAGAAAACCCAACCTTGGACGCACAACCACTGCCCACTACTGCTTGTTTCATGGCCTCTAGGGATCACAGGAAATGACGGTGGCATCCTCCAGTTCTCTAGGTAATAGCGGCTGTTGTAATCATTTGACCCATTGATCTTCGCCACACTCCAGGGAGTAGGCGCTGATACTGTTGCCACTTTGCAAATGAGAAAACCAGGGTACAGAAGGTTATGCACTGTCCAAGGCTCCTCAGCTAGAGTATATTAATAATGCTGGGGATCCCTGAGTCATGTCCCCATCTTCACTGTAGAAGAAGTTCAAGGCACAGAAAGGGCAGGGCCCACCCCCACACTCAGCCAGAGCCCTCAGGGCAGGTCTGGGTGCTGAGGAGGGCCCACCCAGGGCTCTTGAGTCAAAGGCATACTAGGAGGGAGTAGACTTAGCAGCAATTTAACTATGGAAAGTGGGATTTTGGAAGGGGAAGCCCATGTGATATAATGAGGCAGGATGTGAACCAGGGTCACATAAGAAGAGAACTATATCTCAGAAGTACTCGGAGAGTCAAGGCTGAAAAACACGCTACCCTTAAGAATGTTGCAGGTTAAGAGTGCATGTGTATATCCAACGCAGATGTTGGAGAAAACTGTATAATATATGACTGGGTGATCTGTTACTAAAAAGTAGGCCATCTGGATGATGATATACTTCGATATGGGTAGGGAGGAAGATAATCATGCCCACCACAAGGTGGTGTCCTGTCCCCTGCAGACAGCACATTCATAGTTAGGGAACTGGGCTCTGCAAGTGGAGGTGATGGCAAGGAGAGGAGATCATACAAATCAAGAGTATAGTAGGATGAGGGCATTTTGTGGTCAAGATGGGGTTGGGTGGAGATAATGACGTGTAGATGATAGGACCTGGTGGTGATAGTTTGGGGCAGACAGAGGAGCCTGCCTGCTGGGTCAGCTCTAGGGTCTCCCTGAGGAGAGCACCCCCTTCCTTCCGTAGCACCACAAGAAGTACCAGCACATCCATCAGAAGTCCTTCTCCTGCCCAGAGCCAGCCTGCGGAAAGTCCTTCAACTTCAAGAAACACCTGAAGGAACATGTGAAGCTGCACAGTGGTCAGTGGAGGGAATGCCTCCTTGCTTCCCGCTGTGGGTCCCTTCACTTCCCCCGTGGGGCTGGTCAACTATCTGCAGTTCCCATCACATCCTCTCTAGGTGACTTTCATACACTTCCCAGTGTGTTGGGCATATGCCTGCCTGAGACTGTAGGTGCTGGGACACTCCAGTGAACAAAGCAGGCAGTCCTCACCTCGTAAGATGTCCACTCAAGTAGAGTGTGGAAGATGTGGGAAAGCAGGGAAGCAAGGAGAACATGGAGGAGGAGTTGCTCTTGCAGAAAGGGAGGTTCTTTGAGCAAAGACCTCAATGAAGAGAGAAATGGAGATTTGTCCACCTCTATGGGCAGCATGTGAGAAGGGAGAGAGGACAGCTAGGTGGTGGGGGTCCCAAGACTACCGTTAGGATGGCTTGTCTCCTGGCTAAATGAGATGGGCCTTATCTCAGGATCTGGAGCAGTGAAAGAACACAACTGACTTTGAAAGGAGAGCTGTGGCTGTCGTGTGGAGGAGAGCACTTCAAGGACATGCAGTGTACAGTGATGTTGGTCTGGAGGCTGTTGAGAGCATGACAGTAGAACCAGAAGGGCTACCATGGGAAGGACAAATTAGCCACCAGAGGGATGAGCATGGAGGAGTTGAGGGTGATTTGGATGACTCCAGTCTGAACAACTGGATAGAAGGTTATGTGGTTTCTTGAGACAGAGACGTGCACTTCAGGAAGGAGACATTTTGTTTGGGGCATGCTAATTAGGTATTCCAGAAGATGTGAATCTGGAGTTTAGGGGAAATGAGCAGGGGGAAAAAAGTGTTTGTCCTGAGCACATGGATGGTGTTTGGAGCTGTGGGTGGCATGCCTGAAGGGAAGGAGTGAATCTGGGTGAAGAGGTTTGGGATGGCAGGTGGGAAAGGCAGCTGCAGAGGTTCCAGAAGGCAGGTGAGGAAACTGGTATCTAAGGACCAAGTGGACTCAGTGCTGGAAAGGGGAAGGGAGTTATGCCTGTGCCACAGGGCTAAATAAGAGGCTGAGGACAGGCTAACAAACATGGTAGTGGAAAACCGTCACTGACCAGATGGTGCATGACGAGAGATGGCTGCCATAATGGAGTGGGTTCCAGGCAGGATGTAGCTAAGGAAGTGGAGACAGTGAGAATGGATACCTCTTTGGGTTTTGCTGGGAAAACAAGCAGAGAGTTGGGGCCTTAGTTAGGAGGGCTATGAGCTTGGGGCACAGAGGCGGGACTGATCCCCCAGAGAGGAGAGACTTGCTGACTCAGGTGGGCAACCTCTGGTTGGTGAGGGAGTGTCTTGGTCTCAGTTGGAGGGCAGCTGCAGAGGAGTGGGCAGTAGTCACATACGAGGTGGATTTGGGGGCAGGATATGAGCTTCTCTGGGGTAAGTCACTCTTGGTGACCTTAAAAAATGAGTTCAGTGCTAAATGGGGCTGTTGGAGAGGAAGTGGACTCCAGAGAGGAGAGCTTAAGCTGACTGGGGAAGTGCATAGGGACACATAGGCCCTTGAGTCTTCTGGTGGATAAAAGGAGAAGCTGGGGGAGAATTGTTTCTGCCCCTCCTGTGCAAGCCCGGAGCAGGCCAATGGTAGTGTTTATACTCCATTGGTTTTAACCTAACAGGTATAGCCGAGGAAGAAAGGGACTACTGAGTTGGTATGAATGAAGGAAGGCTACACAGCTGCCCTAGAAACACATTGGGCAAGAAGGGGCAGGAGGCAGTGGGAAAGCATTGGGCTCTGGACTTCAGCCTGGAGTCATGGGATTATCACAGTGGGATAAGATAATGTAGCCAGTTCTCTGGCTGGAACTCAAATGGTTGAAATTGTGATGGGGCATGTCTTTGGAGTGCTGGTTAAGCAGGGTTGAGGGCCAGGTCAGTGAAGGTCAGGAAACAGAGATGTGAGCACTGGCCAAGCAGGAAGCAAACTGACTGCAGAAGTGGCTGGCGAGAAGACCTAGAGCCAGTATTACATGGAGCACAGGAGAGTGATGGGGGCTGGTTCCGTGCGTGCGTGCGTGCGTGTGTGTGTGTGATCTGATGGCACTGTATACAGAGGTCTAAGGGCTACCTTCAGCAGCTTGAAGGTGGTAGGGAGGGCAGATTCTAGAAAAAAAAGGGAGGGGATTGCTGCCAACAGTCACAAGGCACTGTTGACGGCCAGGGTGGATGTGATGTGCAGGCTAAAAGGGACAGTACTCCTGTGGGGGCTGGTGCGTGGGCCAAAAAGGGGCCACAACCTGGGGATGGATGCTGGGGTGTCCCCATGCCCCCACAGACACTCGGGACTACATCTGTGAATTCTGCGCCCAGTCTTTCCGCACCAGCAGCAACCTGGTCATCCATCAGCGTATCCACACTGGAGAGAAACCCCTGCAGTGAGTGTGGTGGGTTGGGTGTTGGAGGAGGGGGCTGGCAGGAGGACACTTAGGCAACTGGGCTGAGGCCCCTAACTTCTCTCTGCTGGCCCTGGCTCAGGTGTGAAATCTGCGGGTTCACTTGCCGCCAGAAGGCCTCCCTGAACTGGCACCGGCGCAAACACGCAGAGACAGCAGCCACCCTGCGCTTCCCCTGTGAGGTCTGCGGCAAGCGCTTTGAGAAACCAGACAGCGTTGCAGCTCACTGCAGTAAAAGCCACCCGGCTGTGCTCCTGGCCACATCAGAGCAACTTGGCCAGGTGGAGCCCTGTCCTAGCATCTCTGTCCCTACACTCCTGGGGTCCAGGGATGAGTGCAGCCCCCCTCAGGTTCTGCAGGCTCTGACCCTGATTCCTAAGCAGTGACCACAGGGACTGAAGAGAAGAAAGGCCAGACACCTGGTCCCTGGGAACTAGGGAAGAAGGGCAGGACTGGATTCCAGCACAGCCAGACTGTGCTGGAATAGGACAGAATAAACCCAGTGTTTTTACATGGACATGTTTGGGCAGAGTGTTTTCACACCTGAGGCACAGGTATGAGCCCTGTTCTTCTCTGCAGGCTTATACCTCAAGGACCCAGCTGTCCCAATTTGCTTGGGCACTGCTGCCCTTTCCGGTGGAGCATCACACCCTCTCTTGCACTGGAGCAGGGCAGGCCCTGAGAGTAAGGGGAGCACTGGGTCATGCCAGAGGTATGGATGACCAGGTACACAGGTATGTGACCCTGGTGTACATTTTGTCCATTAACCTGGAGAAGCAAATGTGCAGGCCCAAAAATTCTCTCTCTCCAGCACAAAATCAGGGCTGTATGCAGCATTGCTGAGCTGCCTTGGAAACTTGGTTTGGGCCTGGTTCTCCAGTCACTCGAGTCTGCAGACAGTGGCTCCAGGTTTGATAATAGGGGGCTCTTGGCATCCAGAACTAAGACACTATTTCACCAGTCGTGACAGTAAACTGCTGGCTCAGGAAGTTTCCACCCTGCCCCGTTGCTTCTGTGGAGCTCTGAGCTTATTTCATGTGTCCTAACTTGGCGGTTTCAGGCTTTAGGGACCCAGGTACCCATAGCTAACGTTCCCCACCTGGCTGGAGAATATTGTCTTAACAGTCACTGGACACCATTAAGTCTGTCCCCTGGGACAGGTGAGTAGCCATGCTGAAGGCTCCTACCTACCTTCACAAGTTTGGGCCATTTCTCCAAGGCAGCAGGCTGGGTGCTTCTGATGTACAGACATCCTTCAGTGAAGCAAGCTTCTCCACCATTTCTGCCTGCAAATTTCCAGTCTCTCAGAAGCTCAGGGAGGAAACAATGAAAGGCTAACAGCCGAGTGGAACCATGAAGCAGAGATGGGCAGGTAGGATGAGACCATAGCCACATCTGTGATCATTACCAGTAGAGGCCGGACATAAAAAGTACCTGGGGAGGGACCTGGTCAGGTAGCTCAGTTGGTTAGAGCTTTGTCCCAATACACCAAGGTTAGGGATTCAGTATGTAGTCAGGGGCATACAAGAATCAACCAATGAATGCATAAGTGGAACAACAAATCAATGTTTTTGTCTCTCCCTTTCTAATACAAAGTTTTTTAAGTACCCAGGCAGGAGAGGTAAAGGGAACTTAGGCTGGAAAAAGATGGGACAAAGAAAACAACCCTAGTGGAAAGACTGCAAAAAAAAAACACTGGAAGCACAGGGACTGCAGGACACCCATCCCTAACCTCTCCCAAGCATGTGGGTCTGGGAGCTTGTCCTGACTACACCAATTTCCCCTCCCTACCCGGCCCCACCCCCCACCCTCCACCCCACCAGAGGAACAGGACTGAGTACAAGAAAAGGTCTGACAAGAAAGTAGGTGTAGGGTCATGGCAGGGGGCCAGGGACAGGGCTACTGCTGAGATGAGTAAAGGTGACAGTGCTGTCTGTGCAGAGCCCATGTGTGAGTTGGCTTTCCATCCCTGTGATAGATACAGTTTGTCACTTAGCACAGTCCAGGGAAGCCTCTCAGCGCAAGCCTCCTTCAGCTGGAAAGCAAAAAGTCCATTATGTTGGTGTTCTACCTGGGCAGCAAAGATGAGGGCCACAGCTATGGTATCTTGGTAGGTGACAGAAGCAACAACTGTGGCTGAAACATTCGCCACACTCAACACATTGTGCTTTTGGGTGGTCCAGGTGCCTCCTGCAATGCAGCACCAGCTTGGAGCCCATGCTGAAGGCTTTGCCACACTGGGGGTACTTGTGGGGTTTGTGGCCCATATGGTTACGCTGGTGCACAGTGAGGTTGAACATGTTTGTGAAGTGTTTGCTGCACAACTCACAGTGGTAGGGCTTCTCACCCATGTGCATGCACTGGTGCTTGGTGAGGTCCCAGTGGTCACTGAAGCTGCAGCCACACTTGAGGCATGGAAGGGGCCTTTCGACTGCATGCGCTGGTGCACCAGCAGGTCAGAGTGGTGGCCAAAGCCCTTGCAGCACATGGCACAGGTGTGTTGCACACCCTAGTGGCTGTGCCCATGTGGAGCTCTTGCTGAAGCAGTGTGCAGTCACTGAATATGTGGAGTTTCTTCCTGTTGTGCATGTGCTTCAGGTGCACCAATGTGGCACTCTCCAAGAAGCCCTTGTCACATGCGCAGCACCTGCAGGGCTTCTCACCCAAATGCCTTTGTAGGTGTCTCATTAGCATGAAGCTGTTGCAGAAGCTCTTTCATAACACAAGGGTGTGTCTGGACAGCATGACTTCTGGGGGGTGGGGTCACAAACTTCAGGCCTCATGGATGCCCTGTGTGGCTCTGCAGCCCTGTGTTGCTGCAGAGGGTGCCTCCCCACTCCTGCACTATGCTCAGTGGTAGGGAGCACCTGTGGGCACATCTCACAGGTACACTCACACCTGGTGGAAATGCAGCGAGCTCTAGTGGAAGACCTGCTCAGGCATATGCCCGAATCAAAGGTGCAACAGCAGAGCCAGAGCAGCCAGTGTGGAAGGGGGCAGCCAGAGGTACCACAGGGACAACAAAGGCAGGCTGCTGCTACGATGCACATGCTGGTGCACATCGAGGAAGCTGCTGTCGTGGAAGTTCTGGCTGCCTTCATTGTAGATGTAGAGTGGCCAGCATGGATGCATGGATACACCTGAAGTTCTGCAGCCCTGGCACAGTGCTGGCCACAGTGCAGGTAGCAGCATGGCACCAAACTATAGCAGAAGCTCCTGCCACACTCACTGCCTGTGTACAGCCTGCCCACCACTTCTGATGCAGCGAACCTGCAGAGGGCTGGGTGGGCAGGGAAGCTAGGCATTCAAGCTGCAGGGTCCACGTCGTCAGGCGGTGAGTTATTTTCAGTGTTCTTAAGGCCTGATTAACCAGCCTGTGGATTTCAGGGTTCCTTCTCTCCTGGGAAGGTGCTGTGGCTGGTTTGGAGGTGGGCTGCAGCCCGGTTCGCCCCATAGAGAGTAGGTCACTGTGAGCCCCACCAACAACTGCAGCAGCACTAACCTGGTGGGTAGAGTGAGCAGATTCCCGATTGCCTGTATTGTCCTCAGCAACATCATCCCCCAATTTCATTCTCTAAGACAAGGCAAAGCCATTGGGAGTCCTTGAAATGTGGGGAGAGGGAATCCTTGTGCCACCAGGAAGGGCTTAGAGGGTTGGGGGAGTGCCCAGCCTGAGCTCTAGCCTAGACCAGGGGTCTTGGCCTGGAGATGTTTTTGGAAACAATAGGGACAATGAGAAGGGCCCTGGGCCTGGACCACAGTACCTTTCTGAGACCCAGGTTTTCTGAGTCACCGATATGACTCCAACCAGGCCTAGGCTGGAAGTATAAACACACCCAACAGCAGCAGCCTGAGCTAAGCCTCAGAAGAGCTGGGGGCCAGGTAAGGTAGTATCTTCCTTTCTGACAGGCCCCTAAGTATTGCTCCATGGCTCTGCACAGTGACTGATCACACCAGTACACAACCTGAAGTTCCCTGGCCTAGCCTTGAGAAAGCAACTCCAGGAAAGGGGTGAAAGCAGAGCATGAAAAATACACAATATTATCAAAAGTTGATGGCATTACCCATGGGGTGCTTTTTGCACTTTTAGGGAAGGCTGGGGAAAAGGAAGGACCATCCTTTCTAATTCTCAGGGTTTCTCAGAATTTCCAGTTTGTGAACTTTCTGCAGACTTTCCTCACTGCCCCAGCTCCAGAGGTCTGAGAATCTGGGATAATAGAGAAGCTCCTTTATGGGGACAAAAATCTGCTCTGCTATCCTTTATCTCAAATGGTATCCCCAAACCCTAATAAGTTAGTCCAGGCAGCTACTTGGGAGCAGGGTCAGCCTTTGTGCACAGCAGCTTCTGTGCCCTCCAGGCTGTGTCCTCACCTGGCTGGCCTAACCAATGACTGCCTCCCTCAAGGCTCCCAAATCTGTACCCAGTTCAGTTCAGGGGGACACTGGAAATTAGATACAGTCCCTATCAGTTATAGGCCATGTCACCCAAAAGATTAGGGAGAGAAAACAAAATAGAACTCATTTTCTTATTAGCAGATGTAAACTCAAATACCCAGAGCTCTGGTTAAAACACCCTATACATAGAGTCTAACTCTTCCAGATGGAAATGAGGTCAATTGAAAAAGCTTCAAAAGCCACAAACCTGAAGGAGTGGGCTCTGGAGCTTCTGCTCCTCTCTGCACTGTGCCTGAAAGGTCTATGGAGTTCTCTTCTGGAGTCTGGAGCAGGACGTGCTGTGCCCTGCAGAGTGGAAGTAAGGGGGACAACGGTTTTAAACTGAGCAGAGGGAAGAGAAGCAGGGAGGGGAAGAAGTGGGCAATATTTCCTGGAGGAGGGAGTTTTTTAGTGGACTTTTTTAATAAAACAAGAATAGTATCACCAATCACTCAACCACCTTCAGCATATATCAACATTCTACTATGCTGTTTCATATATGACACTCGCTACCCTGACCCACTCTTTGTGAGATGTGGGAGGGCGGTCTGGAGTATTTTAAATCCCAGACATCTTATTCAAAGAGGATGAGTTTTAACTAAACTTTACAAACTGGGACAGGAGCCCCTCTGCAGACGCCAGAGTACACTGGGGAAGGAGTCACTCAGCTCTTCCAGAAGGAACTTCCAGCCCAGACATGTGGGCTGCTGATTCTAGCTCGTTGCCAAATCAGAAATGTTTGCCCTCACTGAATGAAACCTTTCCTCAGGAGTCAGTGCTTGATCCCAAATGCCAAATAGAGCAATATATATGCCCAAGAAAGGTAAGACAATCACACAAACACAAACATGCACACACAAATGGCCCATAAGCAAGAACACCACCCCCCCACACACACACACATTACTGAAGTGAAGTAAGAAAGACCCTCCTGGTCAAGAGTGCAGACCTTGGGGTTGAGTGTAAGGTACACCCTTCAAGTTTCTCTTCTGTACCTCACCCCCATGCTGGAGCTTGCTCTGGACGCAAAGGAAGGGTCTGTACTTAAGAGGAAATACAAAAAAAAAAAAAAAAAGTAAAATATTACTGTGCCAAAAAAAGAACAACTTCTAGCCACTGTTTTCCTGAGTTTTGATGTTATACCACCAAATTTCTTTGAATAAAAATAAGTACAAGATAAGGTTAGAAAAGGGGAAAGGGATAGTCATATGTAAATTGATGAAAAGTCCTAAATGTTCAAAACTTTAAAGTATCATAGTTCCTTTCAAGCATTTACTACTTAGCAATACTTACAGTAAACATATAACTAATAAAATAGAGGTACTAAGGAGTAAGATAAACTAATGGAGAAAGTTAACATTCAGAGATTGAAGGTAAACTCTGGATTTTAGATAACACTTTATTTTTGTTTCTTGATAGATGTGCAGGCGTCTCACAACATACTTAAGTGATCACACATTACCAATCCAGAGTGTAGGAATTAGGAGTCAGTTCATGTATTAACAATCTTCTGTGAAACAGCTTAGTCCTCCTTCTGAGACAATATGAAGATTTCTTCCCCAATTATCTGTTGTGCCTGGCCCACACTTCTGGGTGGGGTGAAAAGAAAAAAAGGTCACTTTGCAATTCCTCCATTAGACCCCAGACTTGGGGAGCTGGGGCTGAGGGCTGCCCCAGCTGTGTTGTCCATTGCTGCAACCAGGAGCCACCTGTGGCAACTGAGCACTTGAAAGGTCCAAACTAAGATATGCTGTAAGGCTCAAGCACACTCCTGATTTCAAAGACTTAGTACAGAAATAGAATGCAAAATATCTCAGTAAAATGTTTAATGTTAATTATTTGTTGAAATAATGTTTGTGACACACTAGGTTAAATGAAATATTACATTTCACACATTTTTAAGAAAAATGATGGTGATTGCTGGGGGGAGGAGGGTACAAGGGGACTAAATGGTAATGGAAAAATACAATAAATATTAAAAATAAATAAAATTTTAAAAATAGAAAAATGAAAGTTACAAATGTGGCTCACATTTTTTTTTATTGGATAATTCTTGCCGAAATGGCCTCTTCAAATTCTGGGACAATATATATAAAGGGAGGTTGGCCCAGCTACAGTCCCTGGGAGGTTTGGCCAGGAAGATGTCACTGACTGCCCTAACCCTTACAGCCTCAGTTACTAGAGAAGTGGGTCATTCCTCTAATTTCTGAAGACTCTGGGCCCTGGCTACCCCTCCAGAAGGTCCACCTGCAAAAGCAGACATCTGTAGTGCCATTTAGGAGACCAGGTTGTGACCCACGCAGTGTCCCTCACTGCTAATCTCCCAGCTGTTAATATAACATCACCAGTACACGAGGTCTGTTTGGAAAAATTCCAGCCATTGTTAATATAATGAGAACAGTTTGCGCAAAACTGAAGTAACCTGGCAGCCAAGGAGAGTGGTCTAGAATGCATGTGCGTAAACGATGATTTCATTGTACTAGTCAGTGGGGGCGTGGTAGACACTGTTGAGTAAGTATGTGTATTGTGTGGCTGTTGCATTCAAAATGAGTGATTAGAACAACAAATCTGCATAAAATTTTGCATTAAGCTTGAATATTACCCCAAGGAAACTATTTGGATGATTCAGAAGGCCACAGCTATAAGCAACTGGTGATTGGCAGCTCATGACAATGCATCCACTCATGCATCACATCTTGTGCAGTTTTTTGGCAAAACATCAAGTCACCCAGGTGACGCAGCCCAACCATAGCTCTGATTTGGTTGCCCTGAGAATTCTGGCTTTTCCCAAAACTAAAATCACCTTTGTAAGGAAAGAGATTTAAGATCATTAATGAGATTCAGGAAAATATGATGGGGCAGCTGATGACAATTAGGAGAACGGTATCAGGTCTCAAGGTGCCCACTCTGAAGGGGACTGAGGCATCATTGTCCTATGTATAATGTTCCTTGTATCATCTTTAATAAATGCCTTTATTTTTCATAGTACCTGGCTGGATACTTTCTGGACATACCTAAGTGACTCTGACAAGCAGAAAATTCTGAGACATTCTAAATTAAATTACAGCAAAGAGGCAGAACTGCTAGTTTATTCTGGAAAGAGGCATGGCTAACAGGGAACAGAGGGACACTTAGGTCGAACTTGCCTCCATATCCAAGGCCCTGTCTACTTTCCAGGCTTAACCAATCCCTGCTGCTCCTTTGTCCACCTGAGAGGACACTGCACTGAGCCAAGTGCGCCCCCTGGTTCTCCCCTTATTCACCACCCCCAACCCCTGGGCCACAGACATGTGTTCCCACAGGTGCTGACACCTACCCAAGACATCTCCGTAGTGAGACTTTAATTAGAGTGAGGCCAGAGGGAACCTGTTACCTCATGTAATCCTCAGCTCAGCCCTGCCAGCAAGGCTCCCCACAAGTTAATGACCAAATAGAGTTTTTGTTCTCCAAGCATTCCAGTCTCAGTCCTGTATTCCAGCGATTTTCAACCTTTTTCTTCTTACAGCCAACATAAACTAACCACTCAAGTTCTACAGCACACCAAAAAGTATATTCTTTGCTGAGCTGAGAAAAAAATTAGGTATGATTTTGGTTCATTCACACCAGATGGCTATTGTGTTGGCTGTTGTCTTTTTTTTATTTGACAATCTAAGGGAAAAGAGGTCAGTGTCCCTGATAAAATGTTTTAAAAACTCTTGCAGTGCACCGGTTGAAATCACTGACATATACAATAAAAATGGTAGTTCCAGTGCTTCTCCAAATGAGTCTACAGGTGCAATCGGATACAATTTCCCAAGTGCAGAAAAGTCATATCTAACAATCTGGAATAATAACAGGAAAAGAGACATAAACCTAGTGAAATCCTGAATTGTAGATTTTACCTTTTTTAAGCAATAAGGATTTTTATTAATTTTAAGTTGCAAACATAAGTGCCATATCAAAATGGATTTCAGGAAATGAAAGAGGGCTGACTTACAAATTACATCAATAATACATTAATTTTAAGGATGTGATACAGGGATTAAATGTCCTTTAAATTAATCTAAACAAAACTCTTAAGAGAAAATTATTGGAGCCCAGACCTGGGTAGTTTAGTTGGTTAGGAGCACTTGGTCCCCTATACCAAGGCTGCAGGTTCAGTTCCCAGTCAGGGCACATACAAGAACCAATCAATAATGCATAACCAAGTGGAACAACAAATAGACGTTTCTCTCTCTCTAAAAATCAAAAAATTTTCAAAAAGAAAATTATTGGTTGTTGTGCTTACTGTGTGCTGCAAACTTCAAGGTCTCCGACACTGATTCTATCAGAGATTGCTACTTATTTTTACATTTATGCAGGTAAGCAATTGTGAAGAGCTGTAGTAAACTAGATATAGGTAAACTAAATAAACTTGGCATAGCACAAGAACAGAATATTTGTTGAGAGTATATTTAAAGATCCACTTTCACCTTGGCTGGTGTGGCCCAGTGGACTGAGTGCCAGCCTGTGAACCAAAGGGTTGCCGATTTGATTACCAGTCAGGGCACATGCCTGAGCTGCAGGCCAGGCTCCCTGTAGTGGCCACGTGAGAGGCAACCACATATCAATGTTTCTCTCCATATCTTTTTCATTTGCTTCCCCTCTTTCCAGAAGTAAATAAATAAAATCTTTTAAAATTTAAAAAAATCCAGTTTCCTCAAAATACAAGCTTTTTCTTCATCCTCAATGATGAAGTTTCTTAGTTCTTAATAACTTTAAAAAAGAGTTACATTAGATAAAAATTAAGTTCCAAATCACATCTAGAACTCAGTGGTTCACAAAACAAGATATATAAAATGAGCTTAAAATTATGAAACAGGAGGTTTGGGCCAAGATGGAGACATAGGTAGAAACACTTCACTTTCCTGAAAAACCAAAAGGAGGATAACAACCAATTTAAAAATGAAAAACAAACAGAACTGCCATCAAACTGCACGGAAGTCTGATAATAAAGGAGTTAAAGAGGAAACATTCATCCAGACTGGTAGGAGGGGCAGAGCTGGTAAGCTGGGGTGGGGAGGACACGAAGCAAGGCAGCAGCTAGCAAACCAGGTGGTCCTACATGCAGATAAGCCACAAAGAACAACTGCTCATCAAGACAAGTTGTGCAACCCAGGGTTCCAGCAGCGGGATATAAAGCCTCAAAACCTCTCACTGTAAAAACCTGTGGGGCGTTGCAGTGGCAGGAGAAACTCCCAGTTTCACAGGAAAGTCTGTTGGAGAGGCCCACAGGGTCCTAGAACATACACAACCCCACCTAAAATGGCATAATTCGCTCGTGGGAAGTCAGGGAAGGGATGGAAAGTGGTGTGAGAGCTGAGCAAGCTAGCAAGCAGCATTGTTCCCTCTCTGACCCCTCTCCCACAGATAGTGCCACAACCACAGTGAAGTGGATTACCCCACCCTGGCGAATACCTAAGGTTCTGCCCCTTTCAACATAATAGGTGCACTGAGACAAAGAAATATAGCCCAAACAAAAGAACAGATCAAAACTCCAGTAAAAGAACTAAGCAACAAGGAGATAGACAACCTATCAAATGCAGAATTCAAAACACTGGTAATCAGGATGCTCATGGAAATGACTGACTTTGGTCACAGAATGAAGGAAGAAATGAAGGCTACACAAACTGAAATAATGGAAAATATACAGGAAACCAACAGTGAAGGGAAGGAAACCAGGAGGCAAATCAATGATTTGGAACAAAAGGAAGAAATAAACACCCAACTGGAACAGAATGAAGAAAAAAGAATGTAAAAAAATAAGGAGAGGCTTAGGAACCTCTGGGACAACTTTAAACGTTCCAACATCCAAAACATAGGGTGCCAGCAAGAGAAGAGGGCAAGCAAGAAACTAAAACTTATTTGAACAAATAATAAAGGAAAACTTCCCCAATCTGGTGAAGAAAATAGACTTCCAGGAAATCCAGGAAGCCCAGAGGATCCCAGAGAAATTGGAACCAATGAGGAGCACACTAGGCACATCAAAATTAAGTTATGAAAGATTAAAGATAAGGAGAGAGTATTAAAAGCAGCAAGAGTAAAGGAGAGAGTTGCCTATAAAGGAATTCCCATAAGCCTATCAGCTGATTTCTCAAAAGAAACCTTACAGGCAAGAAGGGGCTGGAAAGAAGTATTCAAAGTCATGAAAGGCAAGAATCCATATCCCAGATTACTCTATCCAGCAAAACTATCATTTAGAATAGAGGGGCAGATAAAGTGCTTCCCAGATAAGGTCAAGGTAAAGGAGTTCATCACCACCAACCCCTTATTATATGAAATGTTCAATGGATTTATCTAAGAAAAAGATAAAAAAATATGAACAGTAAAATTACAACAAATTCACAACTATCAACAACTAAACCTAAAAAACAAAACTAAGCAAGCAACTAGAACAGGAACATAATCACAGAAATGGAGATCACATGGAAGGTTATCAATGGGGAGAGGGAGGCAGAAGAATGGGGGAAAAGGTACAGGGAATGAGAAGCATAATAGGTAGACACAAAATAGGGGGAGGTTAAAAATATTATAAAAAATGGAGAAGCTAAATAACTTATATGTACAACCCATGGACATGCACTAAGGAGAGGGGGAATGCTGGAGGGAGGGACAGTGCAGGGTGGAGGAGGAGAAAGGAGAGAAAAAATGGAACAACAGTAATAGCATAATCAATAAATACACTTTAAAATTATGAAACAAAACCTTCAAAGGAAAATCAATATCAAAGTAAAATACAACGTAAGGAAATAAATATTTATAATTGAAACCAAAGGCTAAGAGCAGTAATATAAGTAATACTAGGGTTAGATAGGATAGATAGTAAGCCAAGGCAGGGAGGAGGAGGAGACATTTCTCACTCACTAACTCAGCAATCTGGTTCAGTAATAATGCCACGTGTTCCAACATCATAAGAAACCCCATGCTAGCACAGGAAGAGAGAAGCCCTTGAAATTCTATGTGTTTCCACCATCCAGGAAAAAAAGCTTTTGAAACTATGTATTCATCTCAAGGTCTAACAGGGTAGGGAGTCCACAGTGACCAAAAGAAAAGCCCATAAAACAACTGTGGTTAATGTCCTACCTCTGGTCACTCTATTTTCCCAACAGGTCCCAAGTGCTTACAGAAAGAGCCCATAGATCGCTTTGGGTAATGGCCCCAATTTTAATTATTGCCTCCTGTCATGTGTCTGTTTTACAACAGGATGAACAAATGTGGCCTGGAGCAAGATAAGGATTCAGGCTAACAGAAACTCACACATACCTGTGTTTGGTACTACCTGTGGGGGTCTCTTGGGTAGTTACTTCCCCCCAGGGAAAGCAGGCAACACCTTTACCCATCAACCAGTATGTAACTCCCTCACCCCCATCGCGCCAGCTATAGAAGTCTCAGAAGAAAGGATTTGATACTCTTGCCACTCTTGCTCTTGCCCTGCCCAGAACCTACACCTTTCACTCCACCGTGGCAAGGCCCATTCTATTCCATGAGAACATATCACTCATAAACCCTGCTTGCATGTTAATAGACTTGCTATCTATAATTCTTTACTGTGTCAGCAAGAAGAACTGAGTTTCTCCCATAACACTAGTATCACATGCAAACTTGTAGCATCTTTAGAAAATATTTTGATTTTGGTTATTTTCATAGATTGGAGCATTTACAATTTAAGTAAATACATTCGAACTTAACATATAATGCATTCTTTAAAAGATTTTAAATAACCTTAAATACTTTTCTTCATAAAGATTGAGAGAATATATTACTATGCCTAAGGGCATAGATTGAGTTCAAAGACTAGTGCCACCACTTACCAGCCGTATGACCTTGGGAAGTTATTTAATCTTTAGTTTCTCCATTTTCTCAACTGTAAAGTGGAGGTACAATATACCTTGGTTGATTGCCCTGAGAATCAAATGAGTAGATATAAAACACTGCTCCTGGCGCAGGTAATCACTGCATGGAGTGTTTGCTGTTATTATTAAATGAGATGAGCAACTTATAAAAATAATTTACTTCTGGAAAACCCAGAAGATTTAACAAGGGCAGAAATAATTCAGGATTTTAGTAATATAAGCCCTCTCTTTGATTAACATTTATTAGCAGATTTGATATTATATATTTCTGAGAGCAAATTTTTGAACAGGTTTTTTATTAAAAAATAGCTTTGTTGAGGAATAATACAGACCCTCACACACTCAAATGTATAATTTCAAAAGGTCTGAGTTATGTATATACAAGTAAAATCTTCACTACAATCAAGATAGAGAACACATCCATTGCCCATAAGTTTCTGTGTGCCACTTTGAAATCCCTCCCACCTTTCCCCTAAGCAACCACTGATCTACTTTCTGTCACCATACATTAATCAACTAATATGTTTAATTAGCATCTGATGGTGACATTTACCAAATATTTGAGAAATGGTAGGAAAAGTGAAAGAATATAATAAGGTAGTTCCTATTGGTTGAAAAAACCAAACTAATGGAAGTAGTTTGTTTTTAAAGATGAAGGAAATTTAAAATATTTGGGTGAAGAAATTAAAAAATAAAAATTTATGAGAATATTTTATTTCACTGATATTCAACTTGTGATACTACCTAATAATTAATGGCATTACTAACGTCTTTATATGGCTTTCATATTTTTACATTTCATTCATTAGCTTAGTTAATAGGGGTTGATTTGTTGTCTATTTGTGCCAGGGACTGGAAGTGATAGGGCAGGGGTGTCAAACTCATTTTCACCAGGGGCCAAATCAGCCTTGTGGGTTGCTTTTAAAGGGCTGAGTATAATTTTAGGGCTGTATAAATGTAACTACTCCTTAATAGTTAAGTGAGAGCTTGATGCTGCCAGGTAAGAACAAGGTGCCTGGCTGGATAAAACAAGGATGAGGGCTGGATTTGGCCTCTGCACTTGTGTTTGCCACCTGTGTGATAGGGGAATTCAATAGTCAAAGATTTTAGCTTTACTTATAGTTAATAGGCTTAAGTGACTAATGCACATGGAAAACTGTTGTTTCAGGAACTAGAATACGAGACCTCTGTGGCTCTGGGAGGTCCAGAAGCAAGTCAAACTTTGTGTCCCAGTGGGTCTGAAAGTCTGCAAGTGGTTGAGATGATATCTGAGCCATTGTGTTCCAGGGAAATAAGTCAGTGACACAGATAAAGAACTGTTGATCAGTAAGTAAAGAAATACTAGGAAAATTCACCACTGGACTGCAACTCTTACCTGATTTACTTTTTCCCAAACCCCTTACCCATGCCTTTCTTCTACTTATCAAAAGGTTGACTTGAGATGAGATTTGAGATGGCTTAGGGTGCATAACCTGCCATCTTCTCAGATCACTGGCTTCTGAATAAAGTGCCCATAATTATTCAACCCTTTTTCTACTTTATTGGTTCTGGTGATGTCAGGCGATATGAATGCCTACTTTTTCAGTTTAAGAAGAGGGTAAACTTGTGGTGGAGAGATCAGGTGCTGTCCAATACATTTATCATTAGACACATGTGGCTATTTACACCTCAACTAAAATTTTAGCTCTACAGTTGCACTAGCCACATTTTAAGGTCTTGACGGTGCATGTAAATTCCCATCATTGCTGAAAGTTCTATTGGACGAACAGATTCAGAAGACTCTTAAGGTACATTATCTACAGTGGAGACGAGGAGGGTCTAAGCTGAGGCTGTGGCAATGAGACAACAGGGAGGGATCTCTCTGAGGTACTTGATGTGATGCAGAGTGAAGATGGGGACTCATTTAGGATGTCTTTTAGGTTTCTCCCCATAGTAAACAGGTGGATGGTAGAATCATTAATCAACAAAGTAAATATAGAAGAAGCAGGGTTTGGACAGGGGATATAATCAGATTTGCACCCAGTGAGTAAAAGGCAAGCCTGGGACAGTGGTCTGAGAAGCTGCTGAATCTCCAAATATGATCTGTGGGGAGTCTAGGTGGAAACAGAGTTCCAAGAAAGGGACAGTATCCTTGAGTAGGGGTGGAGCCCTGTAGTTAAGCAAGGGCCAGAGAAAGTAGGCTGCAGAAGATTTGCCAGAGGCTGGTGCCATGGCCTGGGAAGCACTGGCATTTAGGACAGAGTTTTCAAAATGTTAATGAGTAGCAAGTGGGGTCCCACTGCCCACTGCCCACTGCCCACTGCCACCCTCTAGACAAAATTCTGGAGGCCAGTGTTTGGTGATAAAGGAAAAGGAGTCTTTACGCAAAAGCTACAGTTTTTGAATAACAGCTTTCCAAACGAGTTAGTCACTTAAACCAATCAAGGCTAAAATCTTTAACTGTTCAGTTACAGCTTTAATCACTTAAGCCCTTCAATTAGGTGAAATTTTTTTTTATTTTTATTTTATTGATTATGCCATTACAATTGTTCTATTCCCCCCTTCATTCCCCTCCACCCTGCACCTCCCCACCCCCACCATTCCCCCCCTTTAGTTTATGACCATGTGTCTCAAATTCTTTAGACTTTATATTTCCCATACTATTCTTGCCCTCCCCCTATTTTCTACCTACCATCTATGCTACTTATTTTCTGTACCTTCTCCCCCCTTCTCCTCCTCCCACTCCCTGTTGCTAACCCTCCATGAGATCTTCATTTCTATGTTTCCACTCCTGACCTAGCTGTCCTTTTAGTTTGCTTTTGTTTTAGATGTAGTTGTTAATAACTGTGAGTTTGCTGTCCTTTCACTGTTCATATTTTTTATCTTCTTTTTCTTAGATAACTTTCTTTAACATTTCATATAATAAGGTGATGATGGTGATGATGAACTCTTTGAATTTGATCTTATCTGAGAAGCACTTTATCTGTCCTTCCATTCTAAATGAAAGTTTTGCTGGATAGAGTAATCTTGGATGTAGGTCTTTGGATTTCATGACTTGGAATAACTCTTTCCAGCCCCTTCTTGCCTATAAGGTCTCTTTTGAGAAATCCACTGACAGTCTGATGGGAACTCCTTTGCAGGTGACTGTCCCCTTATCTCTTGCTGCTTCTAGGATTCTCTCCTTCATTTTAATCTTGGCTAATGTAATTATGATGTGCCTTGGTGTGTTCCTTCTTGGGTCCAACTTCTTTGGTACTCTCTGAGCTTCCTGGATTTCCTGGAAGTCTATTGCCTTTGCCAGATTGGGGAAATTCTCATTTATTATTTGTTCAAATTAGTTTTCCACTGGTGGCTGTTCCTTTCCCCCTTCTGGTACCCCTATAATTTGGATGTTGGAGTGTTTAAAGATGTCCTGGAGGTTCCTTAAGTCTTTCCTCATGTTTTTGAATTCTTGTTTCTTTATATTTTCCTGTTTGGTCATTTTTTCCTTCCTTCTGGTTCGCTCCCTTGATTTGAGCCCCAGTTTCCTTTTCATCACTATTAGTTTTCTGTGCAATTCCCTTCATTTCAATTAGTTTAGCCTTCATATGTTCCTCTAATTTGTGACTAAAATCAACCAGTTCTGTGAGCATCCTGATCACCAGTGTTTTGAACTGTGCATCTGAAAGTTTTCCTATTTCTTGTTCACTTAGAGTTATGGGCTCTGGGGCTTTGAGATCTTCTTGAGCCATTTTTGGTCTTTTCGTGCCCATTAAGTATGAGGAGCAGAGCCTTAGGGGAGGAGCAGAGCCTTAGGGGCGGGGCGGGGCCACCAGGGTGGGGTTGCTGGGTTGTGACGCTGTATGTGGGAGCAGGGTCAGAGTGGGGAAATGGCGTTCCCCTCTCCTGCTTCCCGCTGCTGGGTGAGGAGCGGAACCTTAGGTGTTCACCAGGGCAGGGCCGCTCAGGTCTCTCAGTTGTGATGCTATATGTGGGGGCGAGGTCAGAGTGGGGAAATAGTGGCCCCACTCTGCTACCTCCCGCCACTGGGGCCTGCTTGGTCCCATCTCACTGCCCACTCCCTTGCCGGTCTATCTGCGCAGGAATGCACCACCACAGTCAACCCACTGCCCTGCGCCCTCACTGGCTCTGCCGGTCGCTCCCTGGGTCGCTCACTGGGTCCGCCCTTTGCAACCCCACACCTGGGTTCCGTGTGCGCCTGAGTCCGTCTGACCGAGTTTTCCTGTGCAACCCTGCTCCGCCAGCTGCTGGCTTCGCCCCTCTTACCGGTCAGGTTGAAGAATTCGTGGTTATCAGACTTCCTAAAAGTTCAATTTTCTGTGTGCTGGCTGTGTTTTCTGTTGCTAATATTTTGTTGTCTCTAAACTTGGTTGTGTGAGAAAGCACGGCATCTCCACCTATGCCTCCATCTTGGTGGAAGTCTAGGTGAAACTTTTTAACCCCTGAGTTCTCCTACCATTTCCCCCAGTTGTTTTTTAATGACCTTATTTCTGTAGGATTAGTTTACAAGCTAAAATGACATAAGATACAAAAACTACACAATTTTGGAAGAATGGCCAGCTTTGGCCTCAGAGCTTGTCCCCTCTAAAACACCCAAAGAATAATAAACTTGCCACCCTCTGCCAGGCTGGCTGGATCCAAGGTTGTGCCCAGAGTTCCTTACCATCCAAAATACTGCCTGTTGGGAAATACAGGCAGCAGCAGCGTGATCATCCAGACATCCTCAAGAAAAGAGAGCCTGAGAGAACCAACCCCTCCAAGAGTCCAAGTCCTTCTTTTACTTCAAATCTTCTCACCCATAATTCCATGTGCTCTGGAGGCATGCAGCTTCTCAACCAATCCCATCCTAGACTGTTTATCATTGCCTCAGGTAACCTTCTCCTATGGCCCCTCCCTACTTTCCCCAGTGATCTGATCAAATCTCTCTGTATCAAAACTGTTGAGTGGGTCAAGAAATCAATAGACTAGATCTCTAGCAACATTCAAAATGTAGTACAGAAAATATTAATATGATTTGCATATAATCTGATTTAAGATATTTTCCTGAAACATTCATGCATATATTTATAAACATATATGTATACTGGGTTGCAAGGTAAAACATATTTCTGGGTTGTGGTCCAATTAGCCTGAATAGCACTGATTTCAAAAATGAGCAGCACAGACTATAAGCTACATGCGAATGTCCTTTTTCTCATTACCTTAAATCCTGGCACATAGTAGTCTCTCAGTGAAGACATACTGCATGAAGGAATGAATCAATACCCCAGAGAAGTAAGAGAAAACCCAGAAAAAGGGTGACTTAGGACCTAAACATGCAGGAGAAACAAGAAACCATCCAGGGTCAGATGTCAGTGATTTGGCAATGTTCAGAGCACAGATGAGCTTGTTTGTACAATTGCTGTGTATTGGCACGAGTGGAAGCCAGACTGCAGATGTAAATGGGAGGCAAGGAAGTAGAGCTGAGACAAATGACAATGGAGATTGAGAGAAATCTGTTTTGTACTGAAGATGTGAAAGTTCAACATGTGTTGGGAAGAGATTATAGGAAAGGCATGCCCTAGAACTGTGCTGTCAAATGATGGAATCACTAGCTACCTGTGGCTGTTTAGATTAGAATTACATTAAAAGACAGTTCCTTAACAATACCACCTCCATTTCAAGTGCTCAATGGCTACACACCGCCAGTGACAACCACATTGTACAGATCTGACACCAAACATTTCCATCATTCCAGAAAGGTCCACTGGGGAGTGAGGCCTAGAAAAGAGCTTTCATTCACCACCTCTATGCAGGCCTCAAACAAGCAGTGCACAGCGGCCAACCTCCTCTTACTCGAAATTTCCAAACCTAGACATGATGGCTGGGCACTTGGTCTCCATGAGGGAAGGTCAATCCTGGGAGAGGCCAGTGCACACATCAAGGACGCTACTACTTCAGGACATGATTATGGCAGTCGGGGCATTACAGGTCTTCAGCACGTTTCCAACAAATGTAGCAAAGACCTATGACAACTAAAAGTCACGATTGCACAAGGAAAAGAGCTGTAGGACAAGAAACAAATGTGATGAATGTTGGGACAGTGGGGGGGATTTGGGCCAGGGAACACAGGTGGGTAAAATGCAGTCACTACAGTTTTACAAAATTAAAGTGATTGCTAGAAAAGAAATAAAAAAACTATTTGATTTGTATATGTAACTCTCATGGTTTTTGTAGGCACCTGAATAATAAAAAGGAGAATGACAGAACACTGAAGCGTTTATTATGAACGTCTGTCCACTTGAGACAGTCCCGCTGACCCACAGCGGTGAGCAGCATCACTCTTGGAAGTTAAAAAATAAAGTTTATAATTTTGTGGGAAAATCTCTTTGCACTCACTTTCAAAGGAATATTTGGCTCTGATTGTTAAAACATTTTTTTTTTCACGTGGAGACTAAGAAGTGAGGGAAGACGGAGGGGTCCTTGGTAACGCAGCCTTCAACACCGAGGGCGAACCTTGGCCCCATCTCAAGAATTCAGGCCTTTGGCAGAAACACCACGTTCTCTCAGCCTCGCCTGGCGACACCTGCCAGTGGCGACTAGGTCGCAGTGCTCAGGTCCTTTACCTGACTCACAGGTCTTACAACAAACTCCTGGTGGCGGGCTTTTGAGCGCCGAGAGCGCGGAGTCCCACCGGGCAGATTTCTGGTTAGTGGTCGCGGGTAGCCGCGACCCCAGCGACACGACGTTCCGGGTAACAGGGACAGGGTTCCGGGCTGGGCCACTAGCGCTCGAAGGCGAGATTTAACCCTTGGAACCGTGTGTCAGACAATGTTATGTTAGGGCACCGCTGACTTTACTGAAGTGAGGACAAACACTTGTGGAGAACTATACTCAACCCCAACAGCAGAGCCCGCGAGTCGAAGGACGCGAGTGACGAAAGCCCACCAGCTCACTTCCGGGGCCGCTCCTGACTTCAGGGTCGAGGCCGGAAGTTTCTTCCTCCTCCCAGAGCTCGGGGCCGTAAAGCAAGATGGCAACACTCTCTCAGAAGGAGTCGTTCAGCCTTTGTCCTATGTATAGCACTTCTGTACCCACCAGGCTCTCTATATTTCCATCTCCCTTCCTGGATTCCTCAGAAAAGCTCACTCATATTACAACCTCACTCAGCTGTAGTGGAGTACGGCTTACAACGTAAGGTGGCGACCTGAGCCCTGCCGGACACCATTTTGTGGGGAAACTGAAGGCTGGGCGGGGCGAGCGTCAAGGAATCCAGGAGAAGCCGGCTGGAAGGAGGGCGTGGGCGGGGGTGGCGGAGGGCGTCGTAACTACGTGGTGTATTTCCGCTTCCTCTGGTTCCGTCGTTTGGGGTTGGACAGGGTTGTTGCGGAGGGCGGAGAAAGGTTGTTTGGAACTCCGTGCACGGTAAGGTAAACTGAGGCGAGCTGTGTGCGGGGATCTCTTCACCTGGCTGTACAGGAGAGCTGGAGACAGCATTTCTGGACTCGAGAAGGCGTGTAGGGTTGGAGATAAGAAGCTCGGAGATTTCTCAAGTTGGCGAGACTAGGAGGTGGGGCAGGGCTGGTGAATGGGAGGTGAATCGTGGGTGCTGCGAGTTGCCGACGGGTGTGCGGGAGAGTGAGCCCGGGCCCGCTGGAGGGCGGGCGGGAGCGGCTGGGACGCGGACTCGGACCTCGGGTCTTCGAGGACTGAGGAGTTAAGGTGGGCGCCAGTCGTACTACGGGGGTGTGGGAGAACGAGAGTGGGTCCTTAATGCCCGACGTTCTGAGGTTGAGTATAGCCTTGACCTTTGTTTCCCTTGCAGTTCCCCAGACACCTATCCGCGGCCTCTGCTCGGGCCCAGCACTGTGTCCACCTGCCACCTCTGCCCCGAGGCGCCTGCCTCCGGCCTCCCGAATGGTGCGCCTCCTCGCAGGCCTCGGCCCAGGATCCAGGCCTCCTCTGCCCCTGGCCTCGGAGCAGCAGCTCCCCGTGCCTGGGAGAAAACAACTTTTGCACAGACTAGGCTATAGCGCTAGGCACCCTGCTGACGACAGGAATCTCCACCTTTAACTCAGTTGCGAGTTCTTCCTGTGCCCCCTTTACAAACAGTCTTTGAGAAGAGAAACCTTTCTTGCCACCCAGAGCCCAGGAAACCCCAAGCTGGGGCCCTGGCCCCAGCATGTTAGTCCTCTCTTGTGCATAGGGCTGTGCCCTCTCCCCATTGGCATGGCTGAACTCAGGCAGATTCCAGGGGGCCGGGAGACCCCTCAGGGGGAGTTGCGGCCAGAGGTTGTGGAGGATGAAATCCCTCGGAGCCCAGTCGCGGAGGAGCCCCGAGGAGAGGGAAGCAACAGCAGTGAGTCCAAGTTTTCCCCCGGGGAGGAGGAAGAGCTGGATCCTCGAATACAGGTGAGACTGAAGGGGGAGAGAGAAGGGTGCCACCTTTCCTAGAGAGCTGGCAGATGGGTGCACTGGGGCAGGAAAGGAAAACAGTCTTGTCAACAAATCATGGCAGTGCAGTGTGACAAGTACTAAAAGATCAGTCTGTGTTGGGTATGCTAAGACATGCCAGTTCAAGTGCCTGCTGTAGTTACTGAAGCCTCACTGGAGAAAGGGAAGGGACAAATTGGTGGCAGATATAGGAGGCACGCTTCAGGTCAATGCAGAGGAGAACCATTGTTTCCAAATAAGCAGAGGGCCAGTCAGCTCATATGTGGTGTGACTGGAATGTGAGAGGAGGTAACTTTGAGGTTGGGAGAGGATCTCACCTTATCACTGCCTCCCAGGGGTATTCACATCTGTAGAGGGTGAGACCTTTCATGTGTTGTAGAGGTGGCATGAGGTTTAGGCCTGTGAAAAAATCCTGTGTGTGTCAGCTGTGTCAGTCCTCAGTGACACAGATGCCCAGCTTTAAGGATGCTGCTGCTGTCCAGTGCCTTGGAGCACTTGCAGGCTATTTGGTTGGTCAGGTCTTTGGGAAGGAAACCTGTAGTAATGGGTAAGGATGGAGAAGGGTGGGCACCAGGTGGAGGAGATGCTTGGCCAATGGAGGCTGGATTGGAGTGATTCCAGGCAGTGGCTGGGAAGGACTAGCCTGGGAAGCTGCTTGGGCAGGTGAAGGCCAGCATGTTTCTGTGTTTGGGCCTGACCCTGCCCTTAACTTCATAGCAGCTTCACAATTTCTGATGTGCTGGTAACTCACACCTGTAGGTGAGTAACACATTCGGAGGCTTGCAGTCCTAGGCTTCTCTGTCCAGAACCTTTAGTAGATTACTTTCGTGTATTTAGAAGAAATCAGAGCTGGTCCTACAATCCTTCCTGCCATCTTGGTGGGGTTCCTGGGATGCATGTGAAGCAGCGGAGAGTTGGTGACATTCCTGTTGTGTCCCACAGGCATTGCATTGAACTCAGCTCAATTTCTCCTGCTCGTTCCACAGATTATCCTCCACTGAGGAAACAAGTTGTAGTGAAAAAAGCCTTAGGCTGAGACTGAAGCAAACTCCTGCCCGATGATTTGTGATTTTCATGCAAGTTACATAACCTCTGTGAGCCTCAGTTTCTTTATCTGTAAAGTAAGGGGTGTTCTCACTGATTTGTACAACTCCTTCCCACCCTGCTCTGACACTCCTATGAATCTTATGGTTTCATAAATTCTTTAGTTTGTCTCTTGATGACAGTTTGCAGGTAGCTCTGGGAAAGAGACCCCTGTACACATTGGGGAGGAGGGCCATATGGTGTGCTGCATGCTCCTTGCGGTGTTCCTGGCACTGCTCCCAAGGAGAATCCAGCAGCTTCTTCCCTCAGTCCTTCCTGCTCCTGTAATGCTCAGTGTCCACACAGAGTCACTCCGATGCTTCAGTCTTCAATCACATAGCCACTAAATGCAAGTGGTTACTTAAGTAAAATCAATTAAAATGAAATAAAAATTAAAGATGCTGTTCCCCAGATGCTGTTGGCAAAGTAGAATTAGGCCATTCTGTCATGGGTAGTTCCATTGGATGAGCTTTGTGAGGTTTGGAGTACACTGGGCATACTGATATCCTCAAGCCTCCAGTGAGCCCACTGTGACTTGCTGAAGTGGGGTGTGTGTTGTGGAGTATGTAGGAAGGAAGGGTGTCCTTGCACAGGCCTCCCTCATTGGTGCCCTCAGCCCAACCAGTGTTCTGGCCTCAGTGAGAATTCAGCTCTTGTTGCCATGTGGGAGAGGCAGGCTGCTGTGAGGGCACCCTTCATGGAGTAGGTAGCTGGCATTCAGCCCTTCTGGAGTTGGGCTCTTCCGGATATAGATGACAGTGGGGCATGTGTCTTTTCAGGTCCTTTTTCTGCTGATAGTGCACAGGCTGTGTTCTCCTGATAATGTGTTTTAGTGCATTAAGTGGATTCTTGGTGCATTCAGTGGGTCTTTACCCACAGATCCATCAAAACCCACCAGGGAGCTCTAAGAGCACCCGTTTGAGCTGTGACGGGACGTGTGCATCCTCTTGGCCTGGGTGGGCGCGAAGTGATTCTAACATGCAGCCTGGGCAAGGCCACTGGGCCAGGAGCGTCTGAAGACAGAGATCCTGTTCAGATGTTTTCTGGAACTTCAGGTGAGGCTCTTTCTGATGTGGGGACTGGGGTTTCTTGGAAGGCAGGCAGCCCGCCCATGGCCCAGTTGTCTGATAGGATCTTCTGCAAGTCAAAGGTAGCCAGCTGGAGTCCACTGGCTCTATCTTCCCCAGGTCTTGACCTCAGCCTAGTTCTCTGAGGCCTCCAAGCTCGTCTTGTGCTCTGTGAGACAAGGAGGGTTCCAGAGGAGGAGGGTGGTGCCGGGAATCTCCTCCTCAGTAACTTTCTTAGCCTCTTTGTGATAAGTGCACTCGTTTCTATGGTGAGTGAGTACATTCACTCAGATGCTGCTTCCCAGACTATTAAGGGTGACTTTGCAGCCTCTGCCTCTTCATCTGAAATGTTGATTTGGCTCACAGACAGCTTTATTTCTCTTATTTCCAAGATATGGGCCCAGTGTCAACCCTGCCCCACCCTCTGACCATGGCTTAGTGTGTTAATGGCAGCAGAAGCATGTTGGCAGTTTGAGTGGCCTGGCATCCTGGAAATGCACCATGTGTCCTTCAGTAAGGTCACCCTTCCTGCTGGCTACAGGCTCATTGATGGGCAATATTTGCTGACTTAGACCTCATTTTCCTGGAGTTCTGTGTCAGCAGCTGTCAGGAGTCCCTAGCAGGGCAGACCATACAAAACAGGTTACCAGCTGCCCAAATGGTGCAGCCTGGCAGCCTCCACCTCTCTGTAGCCCTCTAGAAAGAGCTTTGTGACTGACTGAAGGGCAGGCCTCATTCAACATAGGACTTTTAATTTCTGGAGCTGCTGTGCCAGTGCTAATTCCCACCCTTCACCACTAGCTAAAGCCTTGTGCATCCTTTCTTTATCTCCATTGGGGATGGCTTCCATAGGGCCATCCTCTCTGATGATCTTGTCAGGGACTGGGAGCACATTGGGCCAGGGAACCGAGTGAGAGGTAGAGGTAGTCTGGACCTTGGTCTGCCTATGGGAACAGTGCAGAGTGGCCTGCACCCCACTCCTCTTATTCTGCCCCCAAATCAATGCTTGTTGTTCTCCTGAGGCTTGTCCTTTACTATCAGCCATGGCTTTCTGAGGTTATGATGTTCCTGTTTTCTCTGAGGTGTCCATCCAGGAACATCCTAGGAGGGTAGTCACAGTAGCAGGAAAGCTTGGTCAAAGGGTAAGTTCAGGGTCCAGCCCCAGCTCTGTCACTGATGGCTGGATGCTCACCTCATTGTTTCTTGTCTGTCAAGAGAATGAGCTGAGAAAGGGAAGATGCTGGTGGGACTGCTGGCAGGGTGGCACCTCTTGTCCTAGATTCCAAAACTGCTGTGAGCTGGGCCCACGGGGAGAGGAGACCTCTCACCCTAATAGGAATTGCCTCCTCTGAGGGCCTACTAGGGTGCTTCCATCAGCGCTGGGTTGGTGTCTTTATAGGGAAGGCAGTGAAACTGGGAGCTGTGTGGTGGCTGGGTGCTCCCTCTGTTCCAGACTGCCATGTTTTCTTGTGGATACTAGATTGTATGATTGAGCAGGTGGCCATGTGCACCGCTTTCTAGATCAGATTGCCCAGTATGGAAGCCAAGTGCCACTGGCCGGGCTGAGATGTGTGCCGAGGGTCAAAATGCCTGTGGATATTTCAAAGGCATAGCCTAAAAAAGAACGTAAAATGTGTTAATAATTTATTTTGGCAACATAATTGAAATTACAATTTCTTGGGCATATATGGTTAAATGAAAAGTGTTACAGTTTCATCTGTTTGGTTTCCTTTTTTTTCTTTTAATGTACACATGAGGCTGCCATTTTATTTTCGTTGGGCAGCTCTGTTCCATCCAGTGTGAAACAATCTTGGAGGCAGGCTGAGAGTGCTTTCATATCTTTGTTTTTGGTTCTGTTGTTTGTCTGTCTTTGTGTTCTTCCTTTACTATAATTAGGACATGTGACTTGATTTCCTAGATTCTTACTTATAGACTCAAATCTCAGGGTTTGAGGAGGGGTATAGAAATAAAAAGACTAAGGGGTATCATACACTGGGTTGCTGGAAGAGCCAAATGAGGCATATGGGAGCTGGTGGTGGCATTGTGACTCCTGGCCAGATGCAGGCCATGGCTGGGCATGGGCAGCAGGCAGACACAGATGAGTCGGGCTGGCTGCTGCAGGGCTCCTGCAGGGACTCAGCTGAGCACCAGACATCACCTGGGACACTGCTCCTCCTCAGAAATGTCCTTGGCTTTTTGGGCTCCAGGAAACTGGCTGAGAAAGGTCAGGGTGGAAACTTGGGGCCAACACTTGTACCTGCTCTTTGTTCTAGCTTGTCCTGGGTCCATTATGTCTGGTGATGTCTTCCTGAGGCTCTTCTTTTCTCCCCCAGGATCTACTGGATGGGAACCTGGGGTTATTGTCACCCTACTCTTGAGCAGGCCTCAAGGCCTCTTGAATCATGCATTCTTCCCTAATCTGATCTCAGTTGTCCATCAGGCCCTTATAATTCTGCATCCTGCATTTCCCTGGACCTGTCTTTTCTTCCTCCAGCTGGAGTACTGCTGACAGTTGCTACCATTGTCTCCCTGGGCTCTCCACTCATTTCTCATATGCTCAGATAAGCCAGGTCACACGGGGCTCTGAGAGGTGCCCCTCCCCTGTGCCCCAGCCTTGCTGGCTTCTCACCTGAGCACCTGCCTCCTGGCACCTGCCCGTCACTGGTATTTCCTGTACATCCATCAAGGTCCAGTCTGGGGGCAAGTACTCTGGGTATTCTGCCCTGGCGTTGTGCTGCCCAGGTAGGTGACTCTGCTGTCCCCACCACCTAACAGGCCCACTCCTCCATGGCTCCTCATGCCATGAGGGTTTCTTGCTTACTTGCTGGGTCACGAGCCGTCACCTTCTGAGCCCTGTATTCTCAAATCTTATGTGCTGAGGTGTGTAAGTGTACAGTAAATGCATGTTGAGTGAGTGGCTCAGGGAAGAGAGTGTGAGCACTGAGGAGACTTCTGGCTGGAGGTCAAGGAAGAGGTGGTGTGGTCTCAGGGAGAGCTAACAGGCTGCCGCCAGATTGCTGTGTGCATGAGTATTTCATTCTCCAAACCTTGATTTCCTCACCTTTAAAGTGGGGGTTTTACTGCATGACACAGGTAACTCGCGAGATGACTGGAGACTGTGTGTTAGTGTCGGACACAGAGGAGCAGTGCTCTTCTGCATTCTACCTTTCCTTACTTGGGTGGACTCTTCCTCTATGCATGCACCTATCCCCCGAACCTGGCCCACTGGAGTCTCTAACTCTGCCCTTGTCTGTGGCAGGAAGAGCTGGAGCACCTGAACCAGGCCAGCGAGGAGATCAACCAGGTGGAGCTGCAGCTGGATGTGAGTGTTCTGCCCCAGGTTTCTTCATGGGTCTCCCTCCCTTTTCAGCACAGTGGCAGGAAAAGGGGAGATATGGGAAATGAGGGATTGGGATCTGCACACAATGTGCCCTCTGCCCACACATTTGTCCCTTTGCCAGGAGGCCAGGACCACCTATCGGAGGATCCTTCAGGAGTCAGCGAGGAAGCTCAACACTCAGGGCTCCCACTTAGGGAGCTGCATTGAGAAGGCTCGACCCTATTATGAGGCTCGGCGGCTGGCTAAGGAGGTATAGACCCCTGACCCTTGCTTTGGAAGTGCTGTGTGCTGAGCCTGGGCAAGGATTCTTCTTCTGTACAGAGTGGGAGACAGATCACCTTTTCTCTTTGCTTTTCTCTTCCTTCTCTTCCCTTTGGTTCATATCTCTTTTTTTTCTTACCCTCCCCTTCTTTACCCTTCCTCCTCCCTTTTCTTTATACAAATAATGTGGATTCACCATTAGAAAACTGTAATAGTAAAACAAGAGAAAGAGAAGAAAACAAAAATTACCCCAGATTCTATTGTGTACATATTTTATGATCTTTGTGCCTGGAATTTGTTTTGGTCATGTATGGTGAGATGACAGAGACAATGGCAGTTCCTGAGAGCAGGGGTCCTGCGACATCATGCACAGCCACATGAAGAAGCACCTGGGTTGGTCAGGAGTCTGAAAGCATAAGGAGAAAGCTTGGCCCAGGCCCTTTTATGTGATTTTCATGGGAAGAAATGGGTAAGGCAGGGTAGGCCACTCTAGCCAAACTTAGGGTGGGATGGTTTGAGTCATGGGGTTGGGCTCTGAGTTGTGGGAGTGGGCCCTAGCTGTTTTGTACATGGCTCTGGGTGATTCAGAACAGGCAGTATTGGCTGGTATGTGAGAATCAGATACAGGAAGTGGTGGGTGTTGGGTTGGCTGGTTTGAATGTGAAAGGTGTGCTCACAGGGTAGTTTATCTCAGGAATTAGTTAGCACTGGGAGGGCCAGCACAGCCCCTGCCGAGTCAAAGCATTATAAAATACAGAAAGTACAAGACATGATTAATATAGTACAGATAACCCATTGAAATTATTGTATAAACTATGTCAAAGTGGTATTACACAATATATGCTACATTTTTTAGTTTATTATTATTTTAATCTTTACCTGAGGACATGCTTATTTATTTTCGAGAGAGAAGAGAGGGGGAGAGAAACATCTTTTGGTTGCCTGTCACATGTGCCCTGACTAAGGACTAAACCTGTGACCTAGCCATGTACTCTGACCAGGAATCAAACCCCTGTTCAGCATTTCAGTTTATGGAACAGTCCTCCAACCAGTTGATGCTGCCAGGGCTGTATGCTGCCTTTTAAAAAAATATATTTTCTTTAAAATTTTTTAAGTTTTAGACAAGAGGGGAAGGGAAAGAGAAAGAGAGGGAGAGAAGTATCAATGTGTGGTTGCCTCTCATGCTCCCCCTACTGGGGACCTGGCCTGCAATCCAGGCATGTGCCCTCACTGGGAATTGAAACAGCGACCCTTTGGTTCTCAGACTGTTGCTCAATCCACTGAGCCACACCAGCAAGGGTTGTATGCTGTTTTTGTTTTCTCTTTTACTTATTGACATAGTCCCATGTCAGTAAATACTCATTCATTGATGCCTTTTTAAGGGCTACTGAATATTTCCTTTCATAAGATGTACTATATTTATATAACCAGTTCCTTGGAACTGAACTTAGGTTTGTGTCCAGTATTTTGTGTGGTAAGCGAAGCTGGGATGACTGCCTCTGACTGCTAGTCTGATTATTTCTCTTACCTTACGTGCTTGACTAGAGTTGATGGTTTGAGGCATACTTTCTTTCTGTGAGACTTGGTCCACATTACTAATCCCATTGCAACTAACATGGGGTGAACATTTTTTTGTTCTCCGTCCAGCAGAAGGCCATCAGCCCCTGAGACTGCTGGGTCTCACTTGCTCATGCTCCACTGGCAGCATCATGATTTCCCATCTTCTCTCAGGCCATACCCTTAAACATACTCTTTGTAGAATGTTGCTTCCTTCGTTAACATTTATTCTCATCCTAGAGTGAAAAGTGAAGCCGACATTGCAGCGGGCCTTCCTCCTCTTGTCCTCACCCAGGATAGGTCTCCATGGTCCATGGGGAGGCCCTCCAGGGCTCCCTATTCTGACGACCCTCTCCCCCCAGGCCCAGCAGGAGACACAGAAGGCAGCCTTGCGGTACGAGCGGGCTGTGAGCATGCACAACGCTGCCCGGGAGATGGTATTTGTGGCTGAGCAGGGAGTCATGGCTGACAAGAACCGTCTGGACCCTACGTGGCAGGAGATGCTCAACCACGCCACCTGCAAGGTGAGCCAGGCTGTCGAAACAAGTCCCTTCCCCTATTTTCCTTGCTTCTTTTGCTGCCTCTTTATCTCACACCCACTCTACTCCTTTTTCTCTATTTTCCACTCTAGCCTTTCCTCAGCTTTAACTCTGATTCTGGCACATCTGTTCCTTGCTCTGTCCTGCTTGGCTTCCAGTGCTTTTCATGTACATGTCCTCTGGACTCAGACTCTCTGGCATCTTCTGAACATTTCCCTCCAGGTTTGGGACTAACCCAAACAGTCCAACCCTGCTGGATGCTCTGCAGTCAGCATGCACATTTTATTATGTTCTGCCATGATTCCTTCTGTCTTCAGAATATTCTCCCTTTCTTGCTTTTAAGCTCTGCCACTGTAACTTGATATTTGAAGTGTAATTTGTGTATCATTTCCAAGTCACTTGAGGGGCCTGGGGAGTAGGAGGATTCCTGGCATCAGCTTTAGTCTGCCACTTTCACTGTGTAAAGAGCAAGTGTCTCAGTCCATTCAAGCTAAGAAAACAAAATAATATATAGCAAATGTCTTAAACATTTGTTTTAAACAGGAAGTGTTTATTTCTCATAGCTGTGGAGGCTAGGAAGTACAACATCAAAACACAGGCAAATTTGATGCCTGGTGAGTGTCCCCTTTCTGGTTTCTAGACAGCTGGCCATTTTTTCATTGTATCCTCACATGTTGGAAGGGGTGAGGGAGCTCTCCAGAGCCTTTTTATCAGGGCACTAATCCCACCCATGAGCTAATCACCTCTCAGAGGGCTGCCTACAACAATGTCAACATGGCAGTTAGGATTCCAACATGTGAGCTTTGAGGGGGGCACATTTAGTCTAGAGAGCAAATGTGAGCTTCTGAGGGGTGGTCATGTCTCAGGTTCTCTGAGGCTCCTTAGTCCAGGCCCCCACATTGCATAGAGCAGGAGCTCACACAGAGGAGTGCAGCACTGGGGAGGGCCTTTTGAGCTGTGAGTGGCAGGGCTTGATAGGACTCTAGTGTGTGTCTGCCCAGGGTGTGGCTGGGTTGGCCCCCGATCCTGGTGGACAAGGTGGCAGGAACCCTTACCTGCTCCCTGTTGGGTCATGAAAACCCAGAGAACCCAGTGAACTGTGGATCCCCTCACTGGGGCTCCTCTGGTTTCCCCCAGCTCCCACCCCTGGTACTGAGGGCTCCCTGAGGATGATGACTGTGGCAGATGTGCCCAGACAGACATTCCCAATAGGTTCACAAGTTGTCCAGAGGGCCCACCACCCTCCTGGGAGCAGAAAAACCAAGTGGCAGTAGTGCTGGTAACAATGGCAGGTGCAAGGACCCACTATTCTGTGGGTTTCAGGATCCATGCCCTTTCAGCCTCTGCAGACAGTGGGGGTTTCCCCCGAGGAAATGTTTGGAGTGGCAGCCTAGTGGAGGGCTGATGACACGGTCAGGAGCATGTCCCCCAGCTCAGTGACGTTTGTCATCTGCCCTGCCTGGGCCAGGTGAACGAGGCGGAGGAGGAGCGGCTTCGTGGAGAGCGGGAGCACCAGCGGGTGACACAGCTGTGCCAGCAGGCTGAGGCTCGGGTGCAAGCCCTGCAGAAGACCCTCCGGCGGGCCATTGGCAAGAGCCGCCCCTACTTTGAGCTCAAGGCCCAGTTCAGCCAGATCCTGGAGGTAGCTGTGGGGAGGGAGGGACAGGCAGGGGGATGCAGACATAGAAAGTGAGGGCAGCAGGGCAGTGTGTGGTCTGCCTCTGCGCCATTGCCAGGCCAGCTAGATGAGACAGGTGGTGGCTGGGGAGTCCGTTAAGGAGCATGGGTTGGGGTTGGGGACAGATGCTGGCTGAGAATGGAGTTGTAGGGAGGTAAGGGAGAAAAAGTGAGAATTGGGAAACCAGGAAGGATGAGGAAGAGGAGCTGGCTAGATAGAGAAAGAGGACCATAAGAAGAGAAGAGTGGTGGGTGGGGATGAGGGCCTGGGTGGAAGATGCTGTTGGGCTTACGTTCCAGCAGGGCCTGGTTTGGATGGGTGTGGCGGGGGGGGGAGCAGGAGCAGATGGGGAGGGGCTGCCCAGTGGGGCTGAGAGAAGTGGCAGCTCCCATCTGTGGAGCATTGCCTACTGAGTTATGTCACTCAGCTCCTCCTTCCCTTCCTCCTTAGGAGCACAAAGCTAAGGTGACAGAGCTGGAGCAGCAGGTTGCTCAGGCCAAGACCCGCTACTCTGTGGCCCTGCGCAACTTGGAGCAGATCAGTGAACAGATTCATGCACGACGCAGGGGCCTGCCCCCACACCCACCAGGTCCCCGGCGGTCTTCCCCTGTGGGCGCTGAGGCTAGGCCAGAGGAGGATGGAGACAGCGGGATCATTGAGGGGGCTGAGGGTGGAGCCCCAGAAGAGGGCTGCAGCCTGGGGCCTGCTCCTGCCCGGGATTCGGACACGCTGAGCCTGCTGAGTCTGCGTACAGTGGCCTCGGACCTACAAAAGTGTGACTCCGTGGAACACCTTCGGGGCCTCTCGGACCACGCCAGTCTAGATGGCCAGGGGCTGGGTCCCCAGAGCAGGGGCCATGGGGGCCGCCACCAGCGCAGCATCAGTCTGTAGCCAATGCTCAGGGTGGCTGTGTCCCTTACCACTGCTGGCCTGTGCAGGGCCACATGGGCTCCCAACTCCTGTGCTGGGGGTCTTGCTTCCCCTGGAGAGGCTGGGTTGGCTGTGACTGAGTCCTCTTGTCATTTGTACCCCGCCTCCTCCCCGCCCTCCCAGGTGTTGCCTTACTCATCATCAGAAGGCTTATCTCTGGTCCTCACAGTCTGTCCATGCCCTTTGCTGGCCTCTGACATTTATTCTCCTGCCTGGCTTTTTCCTTCAGGTAATTTGGTCTGGGAAGCACAGGGAAGCCCATCACAGAAGGTAGGACCTGAATCCAGCATCTCAAAGCCCCCCAGCTTGAGTGGATGGACAGGCATTCCTCCTACCTTTCTGTCTCCTGAGGGGCCCTAGGGATGTGGCAGAGCCCTCCTGGCAGCCCTGCCCCTATGTTCTGTCTCAGTTGACCTGTGTGTGATTTGTAAGATGCATTGTGAGGCTGTGTGCCTTTGGAAGACACAACCTCTGTCCCTTCAGTGCTCCATTCTCATGACCTGATCCACTTTGTTCTGGGTGCCCCAGAGCAAGACTTGAAGGGTGCTGCTGTCAGGAAAGGTGAAACCTGACCCCAGTGTCAACATGGGACCATGGGCTCCCATGTGCTTTGCTTTCCCAGCAGGACTGGACCCTCAACATTGCTAAGGTGCTAGTGGGTCTCTGCTAGGGTCCCTGTTGGGAGTAGAGAGGTAATGAGGTCCTGATGTGGAGTGAGGTTTACTTTAAAGGATGCTGAGCTGGATCTTGGCCTCCTGCAGGATGGAGTTAGGAATTTGGTGCTCTTCCCCCAACCAAACCATACTACTTGAAGGTCCCTGGGGAATGCCCAAGAGTGGCAGCTGCCCTTGGTGTTGAGAGAGGACTCACCCTTCACAGGGAACAACTCCAGGTGTCTGGTAGTGCTCTCAGCCTGTGTGGGGGCAGGGCGGGGAAGCTGCACTGAGCCTGGGGGCCTTGGAGGGACTGGTGGTTCCTGTCCCAGGCTAGGAGGGCTGGGCTGGCGTGCTGCTGTGAGCAGAGCAGTTGGCCTGCACATGGACACTGTCTCCCTGTTCCAGGGTCCATGCAGGATGGTCACGATGACAACCTCTGGGTTCGAGGTAGTCATAGCTGTGTATGTGTGTGCATGTGCCAGTATGGGGGGAAATGTCCCTGATTTTATTTAAATAAAATAGTTTATGTAACAGTAATGTTTACCTCTCCTACCACAGAAAGGAGCATAGAGAGAGGGGAATAGCAGGGTGATGAGGGTCTCTTTTAGTGGAGTGGTCAGGGAAGGCCCCAGGGAGATAGAGAAGAGTTGGATCTTTGATCTAGCCAGGCCAAGGGGAGAAGGGAAGGCTTCTGGCTTCTGGAGTGAGCCCACAGGGGAGGCTTCAGAAGGGGAGGCTTCTGGCTGGAGTAAGCCCACAGGGGAAGCTTCCCACCCTGCCTGCTGGGTGGGGACAGGTATGTAGGGTGGAGTGGTGTGGACTTGCTGGCTGCTTATTATCCACATGAGTGCTACTCCTAGATGTGAGTGAGTATGAAGAAAGGGTTACAGGATTTAGTAAATACACAGGTTGTCTGGCTAGCTCTGAATTTCATATAGTGAATGATTTCTTGTCCACTGAACTGTTAGGTCATACTTAGTTATTTTTGTTCTATCTGAAATCACATTCTAACATATAAAGGGTGACTCCAAAGTGCAGGCTTGCTCTGTTGTGGGGCAAGAAGCGTTTGAGTGCCTTCTGACCCCAGCCTGTGAATTATCCAGTGGCATCAAGTGGAGAAGGACGGAGAACTTCAGGAGCATGAGGTACATGAAGGCTTCTGGCTGAGCCCCATCAGGGCTGCACCTGCATACTCAGGTAGCTGAGGGTTGGGGTTGGCCAAAGGAATGGAGAAGGTGCTGCTGGGAGAGTGGGAGACCCACTGGAAACTTGGTGGGAAATGAGGTCTGAAGACCCTGTAGGGGATGGCAAAGGACAGGAGGGCAGAGCAGTGACTGGTGACCTCGATGGGACGTTAGTAGCCAATGTTTATGGAACGTATACTTGCACCCTTTGACAGGTACTGTCCAGGTGTGAGGCTGCCTTTACTGAGAAGGGAAGTGTGGTAAGGTGGATGGGTGCCGTGGTGTTCCATTTATCCCTAGAAAAGCTCTATGAATGCATGGCCTGTGTCCTTGGGCAGCTGAGCTTTCTAAGATGATACCCAGCTCATCCTTTTCTCCCTAGTCCCTGGCAGCGCACACCTGTAAGGCTCCTGGTGTAAAGGGACCCAGGAAAGAAGGACTGGCTGTGGCTGCCTGTTTCTTGCAAAATCACCTGCCACATGAGACCAGGAAAGTTAAAGCTGATGACGCTTCCTAGTGGAATAAAATGACCACAGTGCAAGTGCCCCCATAGGATCCTGACAGCAGAGGCCAGCACCAGCCCAGGGCATGTCCTGTGCCAGGTATGTACATTGACTCATTGTACCCCCACTGTGGGGTGGGTGGCACGACAGCTGCCTTTGCCAGACGAGAAACAGGCACAGCGGGAGTGCCCAGTCTATCCCAACTTGTAGAAGGAGATGGAGGCAGTTGGGTTCTTAAGAATCCAAACTAGAGCCCTTGAGTTAAGGACTTCACAATACCCAGAGGTGACACAACAGAGGCAGTGGGTGGAGTCACCTCTTAGGAAGTTTGGCTGGAAATCCTGGAATGGTCAAGGAATTTTGTTAAAGAGAGTGAAGCAGTCAGGTTGTGGGCGATGTGGAGCCTCGTGTACCCCATTCCTATACCATGTCCCATGTCTCAAGGAGTGGTAACAGTGCTTCTGAACCATGCCTTCAAGTGAGCAGCTGGGCCTCAGTCTCTCCACCACCTAGCAGTACACACCTGGTACCTAATAGATGCCCAGTGACTATGCTTTTGTGCCCCCCACATGCTCCCAGTCTGATGTACACCAGGTCACCTGCAGTTAGGTGGGGGTTTTCCAATGTCTCTTTGCTTAAGGGTCATCACTTGTACAATGAGAAGGTCCAGTGTATGAGCCTGATACAGGCCAGTGAGTGCCTGCCACTCCTGTGGCAGGTTTCCAAACACACTTCAAGGTGTGTTTGGAAAGGGTGGGCTCCTGGCATGTCACACCCCTCACTGTCTGCAGGGGGCAGCAGCAGCAGCATGTGTCTGGATCTGTCCTGCAAGGTTCCTTCTGAGAAGTACTGGGTGTGTGGTGGGCAAGCGCTGGGTGGTGTGCCAGTTTAGCCCATCTGGCCCCACTCAGGCCTCCTGCAGTTCTGCCTGTCCTTATTCTGCACAGGGCAAAAGTGAGCTGGGCCGGTTGTACAGGGCAGTGTCATTTAGGACCAGATGTTCTGTGGCTCTTGCCCCTATCCTCTTCCTCAACCCACCTTTCTCATCTGCCTTAGGGTTCTTGTCCTTGCCCCTTTCTCAGCCTCCCTCCACATTGGCCTCCTACACAATCATTCTCCACCTGGCCCCCTTCCTGAACTGCAGCCTCCACACTGCTCCCTCCCAGAACTGTCAGAACCAGGGATCATTTCACTGGCTGGCAAATGGATGAGTGCAGTTTATTAAGAGATAACCTGGATCCTTCTTAATACAAAACACTGGTAGGGCTTGTTAGGGGCACTAATAAGTGTGTGGGGTGTCCAGGTGAGGGGTGAGGGACACAGATGTATGCAGGTAGCAGGTGCATGCAAGGCAGTACAGATTGACTAGAGACGGCTGCAGTGAAGGAAGGCTTTAAGCAGGGTACTCACCACTTTAAAGCTTTGACCCAGCCACTGGGTATAGGCTGGACAGGTTCTGGCAGGAGGTCCTTTGCCCCTAAGTCTTCCTGACTGTAGGTCTCGCTCTTCTGATGGATGTCCTGAGCACCTCCAGGCAGGGCCTGTGACTTGCTGGCTTTGGTGTTCTCAGGGTCGGGCACATGACACTGACCCTCAATCATCTGTCCACTAACTTGCTCATTCCTATGTTACTCAACGCAAGTTTCCCCTGCTTAACTTATTAGACTTCTGCCTGTGATTTGAGGTCTGGCATGTCTGGCTCTTTAGCTAAGGGAGGGAGAAAGGGAGAGAAACAATGTGTGGTTGCCTATCACATACCCCCCTACTGGGGACCTGTCCCACAACCCAGACATGAGCCCTGACTGGGAACTCAACCAGCAACCCTTTAGTTCACTAGCACTCAATCCACTGAACCACACCAGCCAGGGCTCATGTAGACTTTTGACCAAAGGCCTTGCTTCTGGTTCCCCAGTTCTCCAGCCAGGTCTGCATTAATGTGTCCACCATCCCCAAGTTCCCTAAGGCCCTTTGCCTTACTACAGGATTGGTCCAATGCTACTGTGGTATCATCCCTGACTCTGTACTTGCTCAACCCTTACATGTTACAAGAGACATAATAATGAGGCCATATGTCATATTTGGTCTAAACTGGGACACTTCAGTGTGCAAGGGGCAGATGTAACTCAGGAGTGAAAAGCACTGACCACATTTTCCAGAGAGGGCTATCATTGGTCAGCCTGTACCACTAGGGGCTGTGTACCCATGAGTGACCTATTCAGCCCTCTGGCCTTGGTGTTCCAGTCTGCAAAAAGGTGGCCGCACCGGGCAGATGGCCTCTCAGGTTTTCCAAAGCACTAAGAGGACATGGGCAGTGGAGAGTGTTTGCCTTTGAGGAGTTTGGTGGCAATATGAACTGGTGGATGTGTTTTTAGAGTGGTCTTGGGAACAGAGCATGAGAACTCCAAGTCCAGGGTTGGTTGGGACTCAGCCAGAGGCAGTGGACACCTGCTTTGGGTGTGAGCTGATGACCATCTGTCCCATCAAGGGTCCTGCAGTGCCAGGGGTTTGCTTCTTCCTATAGAAGGCAGGTGGTGGTCACCATGCCTGGCATAAATCAGCTGATTTGTCCATCAACATAATTGGTGTGGGGGGGTAGTCAACATGAGTTTCTTTCCCATTTAGAGCAGAGGAACATTTGGATCTAGGATTAAATGTAGATCAGGGTGGTGGAGTATGGCAAGAAAAGACAAACTTCTTTCTCAGCTGCTTCCTCTCTGGGTCCTCTCCACTCCACACACAGCAGAACAGCATATCAACCACATAGGGTCCTTGTCCAGAGGGGAGGCAGGGATTCTTACAGGGGACTGGGGGAGGAGTGGGGGAATAATAGAAGCTTCTGGCAGGGGGCTCCTGGAGCTGTGCAGGCTCTCAAGGGCTGCCACTGTTCAGGGGAGAACAAGAGGCCCTCGCTTTATGTCACCTCTCTCTTTTCTTCTGACTTCAGTGTTGCTGCTGTGGTTTAAGCCCCCCATTCTCCTTGGAGAGAGGCCAGGGACCCAGCTGCCCCTGTTCTCCTATTAGGCTTCCTTTCAGCTGCCTGTTACCCAAACTCCACTTCCATGTTGGACAGGCTTCCCAAAGCTTCTTATCCCCAAATTTTCTTCTCCCTCAGACAGTTATATTTAGCAGAAGGGACTGTGGCAACTCAGCTGGAAAGGACTTGTCAATGATAAGAAAGGGTGCAGTGCCTTAGGGTGGTCTTCCTTGCAGGGAAGCTATGTCTCTATGGCACCAACAAAAACAAATTTAAGATTTAGAAAATAATTGCAACCAGGTATTTAGCTCTCCTGCTACCTTGAATATGCTGTTTACTTTTTCTGAATTTAATTAGTTAAAAAATATGTTAAACTAAATCAATATAATTATACACACATACATACATACATACATACCTTTAAAGACATCCAGAGAATGAAAGGCAAATCCATCTGGAACCATAAATGGAGAGGGATGAGAGGAAACAATGCAACTAGAGAAACCATAAGAACTGAAGAAAGTAAAAGAACTGGAGAAGAGAGGTGAAGCTAGTGCACTCACATGCCGGGAGGAGCCTCAGAGTCAAGTGAAAGCACACCTAGGTGACTAAGGCAGCAGTAGAATGGTGCTCCTGTTACCATACAGGGGTCTGGCCCAGAGTGGGGCTGCCTAGGGCCAGCAATAATGTGTGGGTTCTTGACTTTGTATAGGAAAGACTTCACAATATGGGTCCAGGTGACTATGAGGATATGTTTAATAAAGTTGGGGACAATAAGACAAGGAAGGGCTTAGCATAGAGGAAGCAACAGTAGAGACTTGGCTGCCTTAGCCCACTGGGAACTCAGAGGAAAGGGGGTCTTGGGACAGATTCAGGGGATTGGTCTAGGCCAAGCTGTTCTGCCCATTGCTCCCCTGATTGCAAGTCTTGGGGTTCTTTAGAATTTAGGAGAGGCATGCCTGTGGGGAAGCAAGCAGGGAAGAAGGGAAAGGGAACTGTTTCCCAGAGGAGTGTGTGTGTTCTCGGCCCTTTGTCTTGAGGCTCTATCTCGCTCTTGCAGGCGGGAATCTCAGGAGAGGGTGTCTGCAGGATATTCATCAGTTCTGCAGTTGTGCCCTGTCAGGAAGAGTACTGGCCTCCACTTATGAGTCAGTGACAGGACGGGCCATTAGTTATTGCAGTTGGTTCTGGCATTACCCACCTGGTTTTGCTGCTTTTCTGCTCCTGGAGCTAAAATACAACTGAGGCCTAGATTTACTCCAGGGCAGTGAATCTTTGTACATGAATGTATATTCCTCGGCCATTGTGTTCAGCCATCTGTCTGTTTTCCTACTCAACTTGCCAAGGAATTTTCCTAGCTTGTTACTATCCTGTTTCACTTAGAGGTAGGTGCCCAGACACTCACTGAGCCCAGGTCAGATTTATAGTCCTTATCTTATCTTATCTCAAGGTTCCTAGGTATGGGCTCTTCCTGAATCTGCCTACAGTCTGCACCCATCTGCTAGCCTAAAGTTCATGGCTCAGATATCAGGAAAATCACTGATAAATTTGTTTCAGACATGCTCCACCTTCCACTGGCTCCAACAGTGTTTGATATCTCATAATCAGAAACCAGATGTTATGAGTGAACTAGAGACATAGGCAGGACCCATGAGAGACACAGGGAACAGTTGAACTTCTTCCTGAAAGTAATCATTCTATGGCCTGAGGTAGCAGAGGACCCAGGGAGCTGTGCCAAGGCCCTCTGTACAGCTCTGCACCATTAATTCCATGAGGATTTGTCTGCCTGGAACCCAGCTGAACCCGAACCAGGCCAGTTTAATCAAAACAGTACTATTTTCTTGAGGACTTGTGGGTTCTGAGAATTTTGTTTCTTTGTGGGATATGATCTTTCAGTTATGAACATGAACATCTCACAGTGAAATGAGAACACATGAATGTCTGTCTCTCACCTGCCCTTCATCATTCTGTTACTCTGACCTAGATATAAATATCACTGCAACTTATTTGAAAAGCACATTCTCAGGTCCCACCCACTCCAGAGGTACTGGGTCAGGAACTTACCGTGCAGCTGGGGGGTGGCACCTAGTCTGTTCATGGGCTGTCTAGACGATCCTTGGTGGTCACTGGAGTTTGTGAACAGCCATAATCGGGAATATGGCAAACACATAGCTGCATTGGATGCCTAAGACTGATCACTTCATTTATCTTTTCTAAAATATATTGAGTTAATATATTTTAGATCAATCTAAAATCAATAAAATATATTAATTGATTATGCTGTTATAATTGTTTCAATTTTCCTTCTTTGCCCCACTTTGCCAAGTATTTCCCTTCCCTCCAGCCGTCTCCCCCTTAGTTCATGTCCATGGGTCATGCATATAAAGTTGTTTGGCTTCTCCATTTCCTTTACTATTCTTAACCTCCCCCTGTCTATTTTGTACATACCATATATGTTTCTTAATCTTTGCATATTTCCCCCAATTCACCCCCTTTCCCCTCCAAGCTGATAACCCTTCAAGTGATACCCATATCTATGATTGATTCTGTTTCTGTTCTAGTTGTTTCCTTAGCTTGTTTTTTCAGATTCAGTGGTTGATACTTGTGAATTTGTTGCCATTTTAGTGTTCATAGTTTTGATCTTTTCCTTAAATAAGTCCCTCCCTTTAACATTTCATGTAATGAAATGTTACATGGATGTAACATTTGGTGATGATGAACTCCTCTAACTTGACCTTATCTGAGAAGCATTTTATCTGCCCTTCCATTCTAAATGATAGCTTTGTTGGATAGAGTAATCTTAGTTGTAGTTTCTTGCTTTTCATCACTTTGGATATATTTTTCCAGTCCCTTCTTGCTGCAAGTTTTCTTTTGAGAAATCAGCTGATAGTCTTATGGGAACTCCTTTGCAGGTACCTCTCTGATTTTCTCTTTTTGCTTTTAAGATTTTTCTCTTTCTCTTTAACGTTTGGTATTTTAATTATGGTGTGTGGTGGTGTGGTCCTCTTTGGGTCCAACTTTTTTGGGACTCTCTGTGCTTCCTGGACTTGTATGTCTATTTCCTTCACCAAATGAGGGAAGTATTCTCCCATTATTAAATAAGTTTTCAATTTTCTTTTTATTTTTGATAGTATAAAAGTTTATATTTATTTTTTAAAAGATTTTATTTATTTATCTTTAGAGGGGAAGGGAAGGAGAGAGAGAGAGAGAAATATCAATGTATGGTTGCCTCTCACACGTCCCCTGCTGGGAACTGGCCTGCAACCCAGGCATGTGCCCTGACTGGGAATCGAACCGTGATTCCTTAGTTCACAGGCCCACATTCAATCCGCTGAGCTACACCAGCCAGGGCTAAAAGTTTATTTTTAACAAGGGCCTCAATGATTCCAAGGTTTGATGAAAAGTGTGGCTTGGGGAAGCACCTTTACCCTTCATCATACTGGGTGACATAAACAATAAAATTAAATTACAAGCAGTGGAACAAAAAATAATTTTCTTACATAAAAATACTTTCCTTACATAAACTATTAACAGATACCTAAATACAATATGTGCTTTAAAGTGAAATCATATGTATATAGTTGTATTCCTAAAGATAATTTATGAGTTATACATTACCTATACATTAACAACAAATCCAAATGCAGAGATGTTTCTGTGAATTTCCTCTTTCATTGAGCATCAAAACCCACCAATCTTTTGGTCCTTTTCTTGTACATTATTCTGTATCCACATTCTCTGCATCTTGATTGTATCTCTGGATTTTATTTCATTTTCTGTGTGACATTCTCCACAAATACGTATCATTGGCTACTGCTTAGGAGGTTCGACGTCCTTCTGGGTGTCCATTGTTAGTCCCCACATAGTTTCCAGAAACTCCTCATTCTGAATTTCCAAACAGATTGCAGCTCAGTTTTCAATTTCTTGCTCTTCCTCTTCTGGCATCCCTATGATTCAGATGTTGGCATGTTTGGAGATGTCCCAGAGTTTACTTACACTGTCCTTGCTTTTTTTTTTTTAAATTCTTGTTTCTCCTTTCTGTCATGGTTGAATGTTCATTTCTTCCTTGTGTTCTAAATAGTTAATTTGAATCCCAGCTTTCTTCCCTTAACATTGGTTTCCTGTAGATTTTTCTTTATTTTAGTTAGTGTATCCTTCTTGTCTTCCTTTACGTTGTTGCCATACTCAATGAGTTCTTTGAACATCCTGATCATCAGTTTTTAAACTCTGCATCTAACAGGTTGGTTAGTTTTTTTTACTGGGGTTTTGTTCTGCTCTTTCATTTGGGCCATATTTTTTTGCTTCCTCAATTTGGCAGCCTCCCTGTGTTTGTTTCTGTGTATTAGGCAGAACTGTGTTGACTCCTGTGTTAGTAGCATGGTCTGTTGTAGAAAAGGCACCTGTAAATTATGTGGGGTGGAGCCAGTAATCACCAGGACAGGGCATCCTGCTTCACCACTTTGTGGCTTTATGTGGGGAAGGGCTCAAAGAAGGGACAGTGCTACTGCCTGGCTTTTGAAGGTTTGCTCAGCATTCACCCTGTGTGACTGGTACCCTTCCAGCTGTTGCCATGGTGCTAATTAAGACCTTTCAGGCCCTTTAAGTGGAGTCTCCTGAAAATTCAGCAGTTTTTCTGCCACCCCCACCCTCATTGGTTTATATAGCCAAAAGTTATGGGGATTTATCTTCCTGGTGCTGGAACCCTGGGCTGTGCTGTCTGGCCTTGGGCTGGGATTGCTCTTTCCCAAGGTATTCCTCCCAATTTTTATCTACCACGTGAATGTGGGACCACCTATTTTGGCATGGCCTCTTCTCTGTGCCACACTGTGTCTCCTTTCTTCTCCAACCCTCTCCTACCCATGTAGTTGAATGTGGTTTCTTTAAATTTTTGATTGTTGGACTTTAATACAGCTCAATTTTCTGATGGTTCTGAGTGTTACTTGTAATGAGGTCTAGTTGTAATTCTGTGGTTGTGCAAGGAGGCAAAGCCTTTTTACTTATACCTCCAACTTGACAGGAAGTCTCTTTCATCTCATTCACTTTTTATTGGCCCAGGCAGGTCACCTGGACTAACTTAAAAGGAGTAATAAGTATGGCCTTAACATTTACCTTGGAGGAGGGCATCTGGGGTATTTTAGAGCATAGATAGAAAAAAACATGACTGTGAACATTATAAGGTAAGTGGCAGAAGCTAGGATTTGCTGTTTGTTTTTGAAATGCAATTTTTCTGTCTGAAAAATAAGGTCTTTGGAACATAAGCTGAGTCCCTTTGCCACCCAAGACTAAATTAACAGTAATTTCTTAGTGTCATCTATTAAACTAAAGGAACATTTCTCCGATTGCCTCATAACTGTCCCTTAACAGTGGGCAATCTTCAGGCTCCAAACAAGCCCCATATGTTGCATTTGGAGTGTTAGGTGGCTTCATTTCAGGATGTGTTTCTGAGGGTGTGGTTGCCACTGTAAAGAAAAATTAATTTTATACTGTAATCAAGAATAATGAACATTTATTTGAGCAGAAGGAGCTGTATCCCAGGAGACACACATTCAGATAGCAACATAAATTGTGTTCAGTGCAACAAAGGGAGACTGCCTTTTGTAGTAAAAGTACCCACCCCCATTCCCAATTAGGTCCATTTTATGTAAATGAGGGTACAATTTGTGCAATTCTGATTGGACAGGGCAGGTCTCAGTACCTTGGTAGAAGACCAGGGCTTCCCTCATAGTGGTTGACTCAGACCAAAAACAAACAGTATAGTGCAAGAAGCCAAGTTGAGGATTCACATCAAATGAATGTTTCTTCTGTGGGTCCACACCACAAATTGGGTGGGGACATGGTTAACATTCAGATTTTGATTTAACTGGTCTTTGGTGGGGCCTAAGTCCCTGAAATGTGAACCACTGGACACGACCATACCAGTGAGGCTGTAAGTCCTCTCCAGAACCCCACTGCAGTGTATGCACCAATAACCCTGCTTTCCAGGAGCTTCCACCTGGCTGAATACCACACTGCCTTGCTTGCTGTTACAAAGACCCAAGCATGGGGAATAAATTGATTTTGGCTTTTGTCGATATTGTGGTTTATAGTAATATATATATGTATATATATGTATATATCTTATTTATAATGAGATTAAGATTATGTCTATCTATATCTATAAGTATATATTTCTGGATTCTTAGGGTATATTCCTAGCAATGCAATCATTGGGTCAAAAGGAAGTTCCAGTGTTAGTTTTTTGAGGAAATTCCATACTGTTTTCCTGAGCGCTGCACCAGTCTGCATTACAACCAACAGTGTATGAGGATTCTCTTTTCTCCAGTCCTCACCAGCACTTGTTGTTAATTTATTAATGATAACCATTCCCTCAACTGTGAGGTAATATTTCATTGTGGTTTTAATTTGCATCTTGCTGATGGCTAGTGATGCAGAGCACTTTTTTCTGTCTCTGCGCCCTCTGTATGTCCTCCTTGGAGAAGTATCTGTTCAGGTCCTTTGCCCATTTTTTAATTGGATTGTTTGTCTTCCTGATGTGGAGTCATATGAGTTCTTATATATTTTGAAGATTAAACTGTTGTCTGATGTATCGTTGGCAAATATGTTATGTTCTCTTATACCATCAGTTCCCTTTTCATTTTGGTGATGGTTTCTTTAGCCCTGAAGAAGCTTTGTAATTTGATGTGGTTCCATTTGTTTTTTTTTCTTTATTTTTCTTGCCCTAGGAGATATATTGGCAAACATACCACTACATGGGATATCTGAAATTTTACGCCTGTGTTTTCCACTAGGACTTTAATGATATCATGACTTATAGTTAAGTCTTTTATCCATTTTGAGTTTATTTTGGTGTATGGGTATAAGTTGGTGGACTAGTTTCATTTATTTGCATGTACCATTCCAGGTGTCCCAACTCCATTTATTGAAGAGACTTACACCATTGAATGCTCATGCCCCCTTTGTCAAATAATAATTGACCATAGAGACATGGGTTTATTTCTGACCTCTCTATTCTGTTTTATTGATTGATGTGTCTGTTCTTATGCCAGTACCAGACTGCTTTGATTACAGTGGCTTTGTACTATTCTTTGGTATCAGGTATTGTGATCCCTCCAACTTTGTTCGTCTTTCTCAAGATTACTGAGGCTACTCAGGGTCTTTTTTGGTTCCATATAAATTTTTGAAATACTTGTTATATATGTGTGAAACATGCCATTGGTATTTTAATAGGGATTGCGTTGACTCTACAGATTGCTTTGGGTGGTATAGACATTTTAATTATGTTAATTCTTGTTGCTGTAGTAAATGGGATTTCCTCCCTGATTTCTATTTCTGCTATTTCATTGTTGGTGTGCAAAATGTCATTGATTTCTTTTTTAAGTATATTTTATTGATTATGATATTACAGTTTCCCAGTTTTTCCCTCTTTATCTTTCCTCTGCCCTGTACCCCCCCAACCCTCCAGCATTCCCCACCCCTTATAGTTCGTGTCCATGGGTTGTACATATAAATTCTTTGAGTTATGTTTTCTGTACCATTTTTACCTCTCCCTGTCTATCTTATGCCTACCAATTATGCTTCTTCTTCCTTTCCCCCTCTATTCCTCCCCTTCCCCTCCCCACTGAAAACCTTCTATGCGATGTTCATTTCTCTGATTCTGTTCCTGGTCTAGTTGTTTGTTCAGTATTTTTCTTTTTCTTAGGTTTATCTCTTGATAGATGTGTTGTCATTTTACTGTTCATATTTTTTTATCTTCTTTTTTTTAGATAAGTCCCTTTAACATTTCATATAATAAGGGCTTGGTGATGATGAACTCCTTTAACTTGACCTTATGTGGGAAGCACTTTATCTGCTCTTCCATTCTAAGTGAAAGCTTTGCTGGATAGAGTAATTTTGGATATAGGCCCTTGCCTTTCATGACTTCAAATACTTCTTTCCAGCCCCTTCTTGCCTGCAAGATTTCTTTTAAGAAATCAGTTGATAGTCTTACAGACACTCCTTTGTAGGTAACTCTCTCCTTTTCTCTTGCTGCTTTTAAGATCCTTTCGTCTTTAATCTTGGGTAATTTTTTTTAAAAAAAATATTTTATTTATTTACTTTTAGAGAGAGGAAGGCAGGGAGAAAGAGGGAGAGAAACATCAATGTGTGGTTGCCTCTCACGCTCTCCCTACTGGGGACCTGGCCTGTAACCCAGGCATGTCCCCCGACCGGAAATCGAACCCGCAACCCTTTGGTCCACAGGGCAGCACTCAGTCCACTGAACCATACTAACCAGGGCTAATTTTGGGTGACTTAATGATGATGTGCCTTGGTTTGTTCCTCTTTGGGTCCAAATTCTTTAGGACTCTCTGGGCTTCCTGGATTTCCTGGAAGTCTATTTCCTTTGCTAGGTTGGGGAAGTTTCCTTCATTATTTGTTCAAATAAGTTTTCAATTTCTAGCTATTATTCTTCTCCTTCTGGCATCCCTATGAGATTCAGATGTTGGAGCATTTAAAGTTGTCCCAGAGCTTTCTCACCCTCTCCTCATTTTTTTTCAATTATATTTTTTCTTCATTTTGTTCCAGTTGGATGTTTATTTCTTCCTTTTGTTCCAAATTGTTGCTTTGAGTCCTGGTCTTCTTCCTGTCATCCTTGGTTCCTGAATATTTTGCTTTATTTCATTTTTGGTATCTTTCATGTGTTCTTTCATTTTGTGACCAAGCTCAAGCATTTTGATTACCAAGGCTTTAAATTCTCCATCAGATAGGTTGGCTATCTCCTCCTGGCTTAGTTCTCTTTCTGAAGTTTTGCTCTGTTCTTTCATTTGGGCCCTATTTCTCTGTCTTGGGGCACCTGTTAAGTTGCAAAGGGGTGGGGCCTTAGGTATTCACTGGGGCAGAACAACCCTCCTGTGGCGTCCTGTGGTGCTACCTGTGGGGGAGGGGCCAGAGCAGGAACAATGCAGCTCATCTGCTTGGCCTTAGCCCCATTGTCCAATGAACCCTCATGTGAGATTGGGAGATTTTTCCTCCACGGCACCCCTGCCGTAGCTCTGAGTCTCAGTTTCCCATTCAGCCAGCTCTGCTGGGACAGTCCACCGCCTCGCTGTGGTTTCTCTCAGCCAACCCCAGCCACACAGTCCACCTCCTTACCGAGGGTTCTCTCCATCTGACAACTTACTTACCTGTCTGGTTGTTCTCGTTAACTATTTAATTCCTTGGTGGTCAGAATTCCATGCAGTTTGATTTTCTGGTGCTTCTAGTTGCTTATTGATTTTAGATTTGTTGTTATCCTCCTTTTGGTTATGCAAGGAAATAAAGGGTTTCTACCTATGCCTCCATCTTGGCCAGAACTCTGACTTCTGAATATTAACTTTGTATCCTGCTGTGTGGGGGAGCTTTGTCCAGCAGAGCTCCCCTGGCCTTCATGGATGGGAATAAGTCTACCAAGAAAGACAGGCTCTGCCTGGGGAGGAGAGGTGACCAATCTCTCAGAAGAGAAGGGCCGTGAGCCTGTTCCTCAATGGGCTTTTATTGAGTTCAGTTTACACAGGAACACAGGTAAAGCTCATCAATCATTGTCAGGTAGTAATGACCAAACAATAGATAACATGAAAAGAACTATGAGGGCTTATTCTGAGTCAGGGTCAATTAGCTAAAGGGCCATAAAACTTTGGAAAACAAATTCATTTTATGTTTGGACTCTTATCAGAAATTGAGGCCATTTTTAGCAAATCAGGTTTCACAGGATTTTATGCATTCTTTCTTAGGCCTGATTGCCCAAGGGAACCGCCTGTTCCTGCCCAGGGCTGTACCACCCTCTGGCATTGTTTCAGGCTTAAGTCAGGCAAGGGAAGTAAGGCAGCCCAGAGATTAGGAGACTTCTTACAGAAAGAATGAAGACTCAGGCTATGTCAAAGCTGAGGGGTGAGGGTCCATCAGTCCTTTTTTCTGTAGCACCCCAAGTTCTTCCCCAAGGGCCTCTTCATGACTGTGCCTGCCTTAGGTCATCCCTGCCTTGAAGAATCTTACCTGTCATTGGCTAAGCAGTCATCCACCCAGGGCCAAGCAGGGTAAAGGGGGCAGAGGAGGTGCCCCTGCCAGGAAAATAAGCATTGTCTCTTTAGTGGCTTATCATCCCAAGGTCCTTTACTCAGCCTTAGCCACAGCGGGCATGGGGGGTGGTTACAGCTTCTGAAAGTAGGCATGGCAGTTCCCAACACTGCTATTTTGCCAAAATCACTTCTTAGGTTAAGTAGTTTTGGTGCATACTATAGGGTTTTTTAATGTATACTGTCATGTCATCTGCAGATAATGACATTTTTACTTCCTCCTTTCCAATTTGTGTCCTTTTTACTTCTTTTCCTTATCTGATCACTGTGGCTAGAACTTCCAGTACTGTGTTAAATAAGAGTGGTGAAAGCAGACACCTTTGTCTTGCTCATGATCTTAAATTAGGAAAAGCTTTTAGTTTTTGCCCATTGAGTATGCTTTGGCAGTAGATTTCTCATATATGGCCTTTATTATGTTGAGGTATGCTCCCCATACTCCCACTTTGCTGAGTGTTTTGATCACAAATGGGTGCTGGATTTTATCAAATGCTTTATCAGCATCTTGATATGATCATGTAATTTTCTTCATTTTTGTTTGTGTGGTATGTAACATTTAATAATTTGGGAATATTATACCATCCTTGCATCCCTGGGATGAATCCCACTTGATCATGGTATACGATCTTTTTAATGTATTAGTGGATGTGATTGTTAATATTTTGTTGAGAGTGTTATCATCTATGTTCACCAGAGATATTGGCCTATAGTTCTTTCTTTTTTGTGTCTTTGTCTGGTTTGGGGATTAAGATGATGATGACCTCAGAAAAAGATTTTGGGAGTCTTTCCTCTTCTTGGATTTTTTGGAATAGTTCTTTTTTGAATGTATGGTAAAATTTACCTGTGAAGCCATCCAAGTCAAGAGGTTTTGTTTGCTGAGAGTTTTTTGATTACTGCTTCAATTTCACTGATTGTTTCCAGTCTTTCAGAATTGCGGCTTCTTACTGATACTGTTTTGGGAGATTGTGTATTTCCAGAAATGTATGCATTTCATTTACATTGTCCAATTTCTTGGTATATAGTTGTTCATAGTAATTTCTTATAATCATTTACATTTCTGTGGTATCAATTGTTAATTCTCCTTATTTCTGATTTTATTTGGATCTTCTGTCTTTTTTCTTGATAAGTCTGATTAAAAGTTTGTCAATTTTGTTTGTTTTCAAAGAACCAGCTCCCACATTCACTGATCCTTTGAAGTGTTATTTTTAATCTGTCATTTAATTGTGCTCTGATCTTAATTATTCCCTTCCTTCAACTCACTCTAGGCTTTTTTGTTTGTTTCTTTCTCCCCTTTAGTTCTTTTCGATGTAGGCTTAGGTTGCTTTTTATTATAGATTTCCCTATCTTCTTCAAATATGCCTTTTTTGCTCTGAATGCCCTATCAAGACTCTCTTCATTAGTACCATATGTTTTGCATTGTTGTGTGATCATTTTCACTTGTTTTCAGATACTTTTTAATTTCATCCTTGATCTCATTTTTTAAAAATATATTTTATTGATTATGCTATGACAGTTGTCCCATTTTTTTCTCTTTTTTACCCCTCTCCCACCATCATTCCCCCAGCTTATTTCATGCCTGCGAGTCATACATATAAGTTGTTTGGTTTCTCCATTTCCTATACTATTCATAACCTACCCCTGTCTATTTTGTACCTAACTTTTATGCTTCTTATTTCCAGTAGCTTTTCCCCCATTCTCCCACTCCATGTTGATAACCCTCCATGTGATCTGTGTTTCTGTGAATCTCTTCCTGTTGTAGTTGTTCACTTTGTTTTTGTAGACTTAGTTGTTGATAGTTGTAAATTTGTTCATTTTACTGTTCATATTATTTTATCTTCTTTTTCTTAAATAAGTCCCTTTAACATTTCATGTAATAAGGGCTTAGTGATGATGAACTTATTTAACCTGACCATATTGAGGAAGCACTTTATTTGGTGTCCCATTCTAAATGATAAATAGCTTTGCCGAAAAGAATAATCTTGGATATAGGTCCTTGCCTCTCATGATTTCAAACACTACTTTCAAGCCCCTTATTCCCTGCAAGTCTTCTTTTGAGAAATCAGCTAATAGTCTGCTGACTATCAGCAGGGGAACTCCTTTGTAGGTAACTGTCTTCTTTTCTCTTGCTGCTTTTAAGATACTCTCCTTCTCTTTAATATTGGGTAATGTAATTATGATGTGCCTTTGTGTGTGCTTCCTTGGGTTCAACTTCCTTGGGACTCTCTGAGCTTCCTGGGCTTCCTGGAAGTCTATTTCCTTTGCCAGATTAGGTACATTCTCCTTCATTATATTTGCAAATAAGTTTTCAATTTCTTGCTCTTCCTCTTCTTCTTCTGGCATCCCTACGTCCATATGTTGGAACATTTCAAGTTGTCCCAGAAGTTCCCACATGTCTCTTCATTTTTTAAAATTCTTCTTTCTTCATTCTATTCTGATTAAATGTTTATTTCTTCCTTCTGCTCCAAACCACTGGTTTGCTTCCCTTCACTGTTGGTTCCCTATACACGTTCCTTTATTTCACTTTTCTTTTTTTTTTAACTTTATTTTTTTATTGTTGTTCAAGTACAATGATCTGCCTTTCCCACCCACTCCTCCCCTCCACCTCAGCCCATCCCACCACCCCAAACTTCCCACCTCCTACCCCTGTTTCCAACCCCCTTATATTGTCCATGTGTCCTTCATAATTGTACCTGTAAACCCTTCACCTGTTTCCCCTACTATCTCCTCCCTTCTCCTCTCTGGTCACTATCTGCCTGTTCTCAATTTCAATGTGTCTGGTTATATTTTGCTTGCTTGCTTGTTTTGTTAATTAGGTTCCAGGTAAAGGTGAGATCATATGGCATTTGTCTTTCACCGCCTGGCTTATTTCACTCAGCATAATGCTCTCCAGTTCCATCCATGCTGTTGCAAAGGGTAGGAGCTCCTTCTTTCTTTCTGCTGTATAGAATTCCATTGTGTAAATGTACCATAGTTTTTGGGTCCATTCATTTACTGATGGGCACTTAGGTTAATTCCAGCACTTGGCTATTGTAAATTGTGCTGCTATGAATATTGGGGTGCATACATTCTTTTGGTGTTTCAGGGTTCTTAGCATATAATCCTAGCAGTGGAATGGCCAGGTCAAAAGGCAATTCCATTTTTAGTTTTCTGAGGAAATTCCATATTGTTTTCCACAGTGGCTGCACCAGTCTGCAATCCCACCAACAGTGCACTAGGGTCCCCTTTTCTCACAACCTCTCCAATACTTGTTGTTTGTTGTCTTCTTTATGATGGCCATTCTGACCAGTGTGAAGTGGTATCTCATTGTGGTTTTAATTTGTATCTCTCTGATAGCTAGTGATGCTGAGCATCTTTTCATGTGACTCTGGATCCTCTGTATGTCCTCCTTGGAGAAGTTTCTGTTCAAGTCCTTTGCCCACTTTTTTAATTGGGTTGCCTGTCTTCTTACAGTGCAGTCATGTGAGTTCTTTATATATTTTGGAGATCAAACCCTGTCTGAGGTATCATTGGCAAATATGTTTTCCCATATGATTGGTTCTCTTTTTATTTTAACACAGTTTTTTTTAGCTGTACAGAAGCTTTTTATTTTGATGAGATCCCATTTGTTTATTCTTTCCTTTATGTCCCTTGCTCTAGGGGACATATCAGTGAAAATATTGCTACATGTAATATCTGAGATTTTCCTGCCTATGTTCTCCTCTGGGACTTTTATGGTGTTGCTACTATATTTAAGTCTTTTTTTTTATCCACCTTGAATTTATTTTTCTGTATGGTATAAGTTGGTGCTCAGGTTCCATTTTTTTTTTCATGTAGCTTTCCAGCTGTCTCATCACCATCTGTTGAAGAGGCTATTTTTGCTCCATTTTATGCTGCTACCCCATTTGTCGAATATTAATTGGCCATAGAGACTTGGTTTATTTCTGGGCTCTCTATTCTGTTCCATTGAACCATGTGTCTGTTCTTATGCTAGTACTAGGATCTTTTGATTAGAGTGGCCGTTTAATACAGTTTGGTATCAGGTATTGTGATCCCTCCTGCTTTGTTCCTCTTTCTCGAAATTGCTACAGCTATTCGGTGTCATTTATGGTTCCATATAAATTTTTGAAGTGTTTGTTCTATATCTGTGAAATATGCCTTGGTACTTTAATAGGTATTGCATTGAATCTATAAATTGCTTTGGATAGTATGGACCTTTTGTTGATATTAATTCTCCTAATCTATGAACACGGTATATGTTTCCATTTGTTTGTTCCTATCTTAATTTCTTTCTTCAGTGTTGTGTACTTTTCTTAGTATACATCTTTTACCTCCTTGGTTAGGTTTATTCCTAGGTGTTTTATTTTACTTGTTGCTATAGCAAATGGAATTTTTCTCTTGATTTCTGCTTCTGATGTTTCATTGTCAGTATACAAAAATGCCTTTGATTTCTGAATATTGACTTTGTGTTCCGCTGTTTTGGCAAATTCATTTAATTAGGTTAGGCAGTTTTTTGGTGGAGTTTCTAGGATTTTCTGTGTACACTATCATGTCATCTGCAAACAATGACATTTTTGTTAGGTCTTTTCCAGGTTGGATGCCTTTTATTGTCTGATTGCTGTGGCTGGGACTTCAGTACTATGTTGAATAGAAGTAGTGAAAGTGGACAACCTTGTCTTGTTCCTGATCTTACTGGGAAAGCTTTTACTTTTTGCCCATGGAGTATGATGTTGGCTGTAGGTCTCTCATATATCACCTTTCTAATGTTGAGGAATGCTCCCTCTATTTGCACTTTCTGAGTGTTTTTATTATAAATGGGTGCTGTACATTATCAAATGCTTTTTTTCCCATCTATCGAGATGATCATTTGATTTTTGTCTTTGCTTTTGTTTATGTGATGTATTATGTTTATTGATTTGGGAATATTGTACCATCCTTTCATCCCTGGGATGAATCCCACGTGGTCATGGTGTATGATCTTTTTTGATGTATTGCTGGATGTGGTTTGCCAATATTTTGTTGAGGATTTTATCATCTGTGTTCATTAGCAGTATTGGCGTGAAGTTTTCCTTCTTTGTTGTTTCTTTATCTGGTTTTGGGATTAGGATGATGCTGGCTTCATAAAGAGTTTGGGAGTCTTCTGTTTTCTTGGATTTTTTTGGAATAGTCTGTGAAGAATAGGGGTTAGCTCTTCCTTAAATGCTTTGTAGAATTCTCCTGTGAAACTGTCCATTCCAGGGCTGTTGTGTGTGAGGAATTTTTGATTACTGCTCGATTTTGTCAGCTGTTACTGGCCTATTCAGGCTTTCTTCCTCTTCATTGAGTTTTGGAACATTATATTTATTTGTCGATTTCACCTAGGTTTTTAAATTTCTTGGCATTTCATTGTTCACAGTACTTCCTTACAATCCTTTGTATTTCTTTGCTATCAGTTGTAATCTCTCCTCTTTCACTTCTGATTGTGTTTTTTGAATTTTCTCATTTTTTCTTAATGAGTCTACTTAAAGGCTTGTCTATTTTGTTTATCTTTTCAAAGAACCAGCTCCTGGATTTATTGATCCTTAGAATTGGGCTTTTAGTCTCTATGTCATTTAATTCTGCTGTGATCTTGGTTATTTCCTTCCTTGTACTTGCTCTGGGCTGTCTTTGTTGTTGTTCTTTGAGTTCTCGTAGATGTAGTGTTAGATTATTTATTTTAAATGTTTCTATTTCTTTTAGGTAGGCCTGTATCTCTATGAACTTACCTCTTAGGACTGCCTTCTCTGTGTCCCATAAGTTTTAGACTGTTGTGATTTCATTTTCATTTTTTTCCCAAAACCTTTTGATTTCCTCCTTGATCTCATTCTTGACCAATTCATTGTTTAATAGCATGCTATTGAATCTCTGTGAGTTTGATTGTTTTGTAGTTTTTTCCTCAAGGTTGGTTTCTGGTTTCAGTCCCTTATGGTCAGAGAAAATGCTTGATATGATTTCAGTTTTCTTGGATTTGAAGAATGTTTATTTTGCTTCTTTGGGATGAAAGGCTATATATGTACCAATTAAGTTCATTTATCTAGGGCATTGTTCCATGCCACAATATCTTTGTCAATACTTGTTTGGAAGATGTAACAATTTTTCACAGTGGGGTGTTGAAATCCCCTACTCTAATTGTGTTTTTGTCAATATCTTTCTTGAAATCCTCCAAGATTTTCTTTATGTATTTGGGTGCTCCTATATTGGGTGCATATATATTTATAATGTTTATGTCTTCTTGATGGATTCTTCTGATGAATATTATGAAATGATCTTCTGGGTCTCTTTTTATGGCCTTTTTGGTTTTAAGTCTATTTTTCCTGATATGAGTACTGCTACCTCAGCTTTTTTTTCCCTGTGTAATTGCTTGGAATATTGGTTCCAGTTTGTCTAGGTCTTTTGATGTGAAGTGGGTCTCTTGTTTTTTTCATAGACAGCATATGTGTGGGTCATGCTTTCTTATCAATTCCGCTATTCTATGTTTTTTTATTGGAACATTTAATCTGTTTTTTTTCATTGCCATTTTTTTGTATCTGTTCCTCTTTCTCTAACTTGTTTTCTTCCTGTTCTTAAAGCAGTCCCTCTAGCATCTCTTGCAGAGCTGGTTTGGTGGAGGTGTATTTCCTTAGACTTCTTTTGTCTGGCAAGCTCCTTATTTGGCCTTCCATTTTAATTGAGAGCCTTGTTGGATAAAGCAGTCTTGGTTGCAGGCCTCTGGTTTTCATTACTTGGAATATTTCTTGCCATTCTCTTCTGGCTTGGAGCATCTCCATTGAAAAGTCAGCTGCTAGCTTTATCGGGGCTCCCTTGTGTTACTTCCTGTTTCTCCCTTGCTGCCTTTAAGATTCTCTCTTTGTCTTGGAATTTTGCCATTTTAATTGTGATGTGTCTTCTAGTGAGCCTCTTTGGGTTCTTCTTGACTGGGACTCTCTGTTTCCTGGATTGGTATCACATTTTCTCTCATCAAATTAGGGAACTTTTCCATCATTACTTTTCCAAACAGGTTTTCTATCCCTTTCTTTTCTTCCTCTCCTTCTGATATCCCTATTATATGGATTTTATTACATTTCCTGTTGTCTTACAGCTCCCTTACCACCTCTTTCTTCCTTCTGAGTCTCTTTTCCTTTTCTTGCTTTTTCTGAATGTTTTTTTCTACCTTGTCATCCGGCTCACTGATTTGATCCTCTGCTTCATCCAGCCTGATTGTAATTCCTTCCAGTGTGTTTTTTTATTTCCAGTATTTTATTGTCATTTCTTCCTGATTTTTTCTTGTAGTTTCTATTTCCTTTTTCATGCTTATTGTGTTCTCACTCAGTTTCTTGTAGTTGTGTGTGAGTCTCAGTTGGGGTGGGCAGGGCAGAAAAGAGTCTCCCTTTGGGGTGGTGCCAACGGAGTCCACAGGAGTGGGTCCAAGCACTTAGTTGTGGTCCCAGACAATAGCATCCATTGGAGACACAATCCAAATGTCTCAGCTTTGAGCAGCATACCCTTCCCCTACAGAGATGAGCTCAGTTGGGCAGAGCCACTGGGACTTGCAAGGGTAGATCCAAACAGTCTGATGTGTTGCCAACAAGTCTAGAGGAGGGAGGCAAGCACTTATTCTCCTTCCTGGGATAATGTAGGCTGAGCTGGCAGAGGAGACTGGTGTGTCACCCTGCAATATAGCTACACAGTGCAGCATCTGCCTGATTCCCAAACAAAAGCCTCATCTAGATATATTCTGAAAGTCCCAGCTCTGCCCAGAATTCTGATCCTTGTGCCTGACTGAACTGAGCAGGGTGGACCCACAGAGTGGCAGAACTGGCCCAGTAATTCAACAGATAGGTGTGTGATGGGGTGTCATGCCAGCTGTTCACTCCATTGGGAAAGAATCGTCCCATTTCCCAAGCTATATAATTTAATCAGTGTCTGAGTTTCCACCAAGAGCTTCATAAAAATAGTCCCCCCCTCCAAAATACCCAAAGAGTATAGCCAGCTGACCCCTCTCCAGGACCCAAATATGGCAGTGCTGTCACTATCAGGTGGAAGACCGCATTTGCAGTCCCCAAGCTGGTGCTGTAACACAGGAGTGCTTGACCCTTGGAAGGTGGCATGTGGGTCTCTAACAAACTTCCTTTTATCCCAGGTAGACTGAATCCACACTGATTTTCATATCCAGGTGCTATTTGGGCTCCTCTTCCCATCTCCATTGCTCTAAGTTGGAGATCACTACATGGAGTTGTGACCCTGCTCTCCTGGGGGGAGGGAGTTTTGCAGCTGAGATCCCTCCAGCAGAACCCTCAGCCACCACATGTGGTTGTGGGAGCCAGGCCTTTCTGCCTCTCTGCTCTTCTCACCAGTCTCTATGGGACTTCTGTAAATTCTGGTTATAATATTTCAGTTCAGACTGCTGCTTCACCCTGAGTCTTGGCTTCTCACTTTCCTCCCTGAACATGAGCTTCAGCACATGCTTCAGCTTCTCTGCAAACTACCAGATCCTGGGCTCCTTGCAGTCACCCAGCCACTGGGTCTGTGGCCAGCATCTGTGCAGGTGCTGGGGGCTCAGTCTCCCAGATCTCAGTGTCCCATTAGCATATGGGGCAGCTAGGGATCTGGGGGCCTGGTTACAGGAATGGCTGTAGGCCTGGCAGGCATAAGGGGTATCCAGAATAAGAAGGAGACTGTATAGTGCCTGAATGACCACCTTGCTTCCTACTTGGAGAGGGTGAGAAGCCTGGAGGCTGATAATTTGAGACTGGAAGGCAAAATCTGGGAACACCTGGAGTAGAAGGGACCCCAAGTCAGAGAGTTGGGAGCATTATTTCAAGACCATCGACCTGAGGGCTCAGATCTTTGCAAATACTGTGGCCAATGCCTGCACCATGCTGCAAATTGACAAAGCCCATCTTGCTGCTGATAACCTAAGAGTCAAGCATGAGATGGAGCTGGCCATGTGCTGAATCTGTGGAGAATGACATCAGTGGACTCCAAAAGGTCATTGATGACACCAATATCACTTGACTGCAGCTGGGTACCAAGATTGAGGATCTCAAGGTGGAGCTGCTCTTCATGAAGAGGGACTAGGAGGAAGTAAAGGGTCTACAAAACCATACTGCCAACTCTGGGTTGACCATGGAGTTGGATGCCCCCCCAATCTTGGGATCTCAGCAAGATCATGGTGGACATCTGGGCTCAGTATGATGAACTGGCTCAGAAGAACTGAGAGGAGTAGACAAGTACTGGTCCCATCAGATTGAGAAGAGTACCACAGTGGTCACCTCACAGACCACTGAGATAAGAGCTGCGACATACGTTACAGTCCTTGGAGACTGACCTGGACTCATTGAGAAATCCGAAAGCCAATTTGGAGAACAGCCTAAGGGAGGTGGAGATATGCTATGCCATGCAGATGGAACAATTCAGTAGGATCCTACCTCACCTGGAGTCAAAGATGGTCAAGACCCAGACAGAGAGGTAGTGCCAGGCCCAGGAGTATGAGGCCCTGCTCAACATCAAGTTCAAGCTAGAGGCTAAAATTGCCACCTACCACCACCTATTGGAAGAAGGGGAGGACTTTGATGTTGTTGACACCTTGGTGGTCAACAACCATTCCTTACAAACCATTGAAAAGACTACCAACTGCAGGATCGTGGATGCCAAAGTAGTGTCTGAGGTCAATGACACCAAAGTATTGAGGTGTTAAAAACAGCAGAAGTGAGGCATCCCTTGGCAGGGCAGGAGCCCAATAAAAAGTTTAGAGTTCATTGAAAAAGAGTTCAGTTCAGCTAGCCTTCAGTTGGTTACTAAAGTTGACTGTTCTATGATTAGTTGTGAATCCAGTTTGGTGCCAGCAGCAGGTGAGTGTAGCTTCCACCTACTCTACAGCCATCTTGAAATCCTTTGTTCATTTGTTGCTTTCAGTTTTATATCCTACATATGAATGAAATCATATGTTTTTTTTCTCAGTCACAAAAGGCAAAATTTCATCTTTTCCTATAGCTGAGTAAGTATTGTATCGTATATAGTATGTACCACACCTTCTTTATCCAATCATCTATCAAAAGATACTTCAGCTGTGCTTATGTCTTGGCCACTGTGAATAATGTTGCATATATATTTTCTTTTAGTATTCTAAAATATATGTATTCTAACACAGCTATATAGTATTCTAAAAATATATTTAGAATATAAAATATTCTAAAATATGCACACAGGGTGCATATATATTTTCTTTTAGTATTCTCATTCACACTGAAAAATTGAATACTTTTTTTAGAAGAACTAATTTGACTTTGAAGTAAAAGCATATCAATTTCAAAAGTCAGCCCATATTAAGTAACTTCACTGACTCTTCTGTCTACTCAATATTATTAACATTATATTTTATGTCCTCCATAAATTAAAAGTAATTCTCGAATGCAGGACTTCCGCGAAGATGGAGATGTAGGTGGAACGACCTTGCCTCTGTGCACAACCAAATCTAAGAACAACTATTTTTAACAATAAACTCAACCAAGCCACACAGAAAATTGACAATACGGAGTCCAAAGACAACTAAATGCTCAGCTAAACTGGTAAGAGAAGCGAAGCCAGCAGCAGAACAGGTTGGCAAGAAAAAATCCCCAGGTGGTGCTCGGTGCGCAAGCGGCCCAAGGTGCGGATCGCGGGCTAGCTACGGGAGCACACAGGGAAGAAGCGCGGTGGGCTGTCTGCGGTCAGTCGGTCGCGCATCTGCGTGCGGATAAACCAGTGAGAAGGGAAGCCTGCGCGGGGCAGCAGGCTCGCACAATTCCGATCGGATAAACGGGCGAGTGGTGTGACTGGACGGACTGGGCTAGAGGAGAGGACCGCCATTGCTCCCTCTCTGACCACGCCCCCACACACAGTGTCACAAACCAGCGACCTGGGTCGCCTCGTCCTGGTAAACAACAAAGGCTTCGCTCCGCTTACTTAGTGGCAACGAATAGACCAAAAATGGCTCTAGGACAACTCAGAGCCCCAGAACCGATAGATTTAAGCGATAAAGAAATAGCCAGTCTTTCAGATGCACAGTTCAAAACACTGGTTATCAGGATCCTTACAGAACTGGTTGATTTTAGTCACAAATTAGAGAAACATATGGAAGCTAAACTAATTGAAATGAATGGTAATACAAAGGAAACCAATAGTAATGGAAAGGAAATTGGGACTCAAATCAAGGGAGTGGACCAGAAGGAAGAAAAAATCAAACAGAAAAGAATGAAGAAATAAGAATTCAGAAAAATGAGGAGAAGCTTAGGAACCTCCAGGACATCTTTAAACGCTCCAACATCCGAATTACAGGGGTACCAGAAGGGGAAAGGCACAGCCACCAGTGGAAAACTTATTTGAACAAATAATAAAGGAGAATTTCCCCAATCTGGCAAAGGAAATAGACTTCCAGGAAATCCAGGAAGCTCAGAGAGTCCCAAAGAAGTTGGACCCAAGAAGGAACACACCAAGGCACATTATCATTACATTAGCCAAGATTAAAATGAAGGAGAGAATCCTAGAAGCAGCAAGAGCTAAGGGGACAGTCACCTACAAAGGAGTCCCCATCAGACTGTCAGCTGATTTTTCAAAAGAGACCTTACAGGCAAGAAGGGGCTGGAAAGAGGTATTCCAAGTCATGAAAACCAAAGACCTACAACCAAGATTGCTCTACCCAGCAAAGTTTTCATTTAGAATGGAAGGACAGATAAAGTGCTTCTCAGATAAGACCAAATTCAAGGAGTTCATCATCACCGAGCCCTTATTATATGAAATGTTAAAGGGACTTCCCTAAGAAAAAGAAGAGAAAAAAGATGAACAGTGTAAGGACAGCAAACTCACAGTTAGTAACAACCACACCTAAAACAAAAGCAAACTAAGAGGACAGCTAGATCAGGAGCAGAACCATAGAAATGAGGATCAGGTGGAGGGTTAGCAACAGGGGAGTGGGGGGAGGGGAAGGGGGGAGAAGGTACAGAAAATAAGTAGCATAGTCAGTAGATAGAAAATAGGGGGGAGGGTAAGAATAGTAGGGGGAAATACAGAATCTAAAGAATTTGAGACAGTGTTCATGAACTAAAGGGGGAAATGGTGGGGGAGGGGTATGCAGGGTGGAGGGGAATGGAGGGGGGAATAGAACAAATGTAATGGCATAATCAATAAAAAAATTTTAAAAAATAATAAAAAAAATAAAAAACATAAAAAAGTAATTCTCAATTTATCAATATCAACAAAATATTCTTATTTTTCTTTTATTTTTATAGATATTTTACATAACCCTGTTGGTTACAATTAAAATCTCCTGTAGATTGATTCATGTAAAAATGTTTAGCAAGTTTATTATTGGTTATATTAACAATCTTTTTTCAACATAAATTTTCATATCTCTATAGCAAGATCACAAATTAGCCTTCCCTTTTATTGGATATTAAAATTTAGATCATAGATGTACACTGTATTATAATGAAAAATCATAAATTACAAGAACCTTTTCAGTCTTTGATTATTAAATATTTGGCAAATATATAAATATGTTTGTTTATTTCTAGGAAGTCTTCAATTGGATATAACAGTACAGTAAATTTTGAAAAACTCTCAGGATTCACCTGGCAAGTACTGGCAAAGAACACAAGATTATTAAATTTTCTGTACTGGATTTCATTTAATAGTCCCATAAACTGGTAACAGTTCATGGCATTTTCAAGTACACAGTGATTTTAAAGACTATCTGTGACACTTCACAGGACAGGGGCTTTTCAGAAAACTAAGGAAAAATACACTCAGTGGAATGAAGCAATAAGAAAAATACATGTCTCTTGTTTTAAAATACCAGTAAATACTCATATTCAACCTCTTGTTGGAGCCCCATTTATCATGGTAAAGCTGACTTGATTATATTTAGCTGAAATATTTCTGTGACAGATGAGTTGGATTTGGGAGGTTATGAATTGACATTTCTTCATATATTGGAAGTCTTATGATAAGACATTATCATAAAAGTGGGTCAGTGTTCTTATATTGCATGACTCATTTAAAGCTAAGGAAAAATACTTGCAATTTTCTAACTTTGAATTAATTTGAGGCAGGATAGGTAAGAAGCTATGAAAATTTGTGGACAAGGGGAATAGGGAAACTGAAACAAGAAAGTTAAACAAGACCAAACAGTTTGAGCAACTTAGAGCCAGCTGGTGAATTGTTTTATCTCTTTTTTTTTTATTGTTGTTCAAGTACAGTTATATCCATTTTGCCCCCACCAATCCCCCCAGTCCAGCCATGCTCAGCTCCCACCCTGAATCCTACCCACCTTTGGCTTTGGCCATGTGTCCTTTATACATGTTTCTTGATGGACCTTCCCCATTTTCCCCTATTATCCGCCCCCCACCTCCCCTTTGGTTATTGTCAGTTTTTAATTTCAATATCTCTGGTTATATTTTGCTTTCTTGTTTTTTTTGTTGATTAGGCTCCACTTATAGGTGAGGTCATATGGTATTTGTCTTTCACTGCCTGGCTTATTTTACTTAGCATAATGCTCTCCAGTTCACTCCATGTTGCCCTGAAGGTTAGGACCTCCTTTCTTTCTACTGCATAGTGTTCTATTTTGTAAATGTACCATAGTTTCTTTATCTACTCATTTACTGGTAGGCATTTAGGTTGCTTCCAGCACTTGGCTCTTATACATCGTACTGCTATGAACACTGGGCCGTGTAGATTCTTTTGAATTGCTGTTTCAGGATTCTTAGGGTATAGTGTCAGCTGTGGAATTGCCAGGTCAAAAGGTAGTTCCATTTTTAGTTTTCTGAGGAAATTCCACACTGTTTTACACAGTGGCTGTACCAGTCTGCTTTCCCACCAACTATGTGGGAGTGTTCCTGTTTCTCCACAACCTCTCTAACACTTGTTTGTTGATTTGTCAGTGTTGGCCATTCTGACTGGTGTGAAGTGGTATCTCATTGTGGTTTTGATTTTCATCTCTCTGATGGCTAGTGATGCTGAACATCCTTTCATACCTCTATGGGCCCCCTGTATGTCCTCCTTGGAGACATGTCTGTTCAGGTCCTTTGCTCACTTTTTAATTGGATTATTTCTTCCTGGGGTAGAGTCATGTGAGTTCTTTATATACTTTCAGAGATCAGACTCTCGTCTGAGGTATCATTTGCAAATATGTTTTCCGAGAAAGAAGGTTCCTTTTCATTTTGCTGATATTTTCTTTAGCCATGCAGAAAAGCCTTTTTACTTTAATGGAGTCCCATGTGTTTATTCTTTCATTTATGTCCTTTGCTCTAGGACATAAATATTTTCAGTGAAAATATTGCTCTGTGGAATATCTGAGATTTTCTCCCTATGTTCTCCTCTAGGACGTATGGTGTCATAATTCATTTTTAAGTCTTTTATCCATCTTCAGTTTATTTTTGTATATGGTATAAGTTGGTGGTCGTGTTTTTTTACATGTAGCTATCCAGATGTTCTAGCACCATTTATTGAAGAAGCTATTTTTACTCCATTTTAGACTTCTAACCCTTTTATCAAATATTAATTGACCACAGAGACTTGGGTTTATTTTGGGGATCTCTATTGAGTTCCATTGAACCATGTGTCTGTTCTTATGCCAGTACCAGACTGTTTTGATTACAGTGGCCTTGTAATATACTTTGATATCAGGTATTGTGATCCCTCCTTTGTTATTTCTTTTTGAAATTGTTGCATCTATTCAAGGTTGTTTATGGCTCTATATACATTTTTGAACTGTGCCCTCGCTCAGCTGATCAAGCACCGGCCTGCAAACCAAAGGGTCGATGGTTCGATTCCCAGTCAGGACATATGCCTAGGTTGCAACCCAAGTCCTCAGTAGGGGTCATGTGAGAGCAAACCACACATTGATGCTTCTCTCCCTCTCTTTCTCCCCACCCTTCCCCTCGCTCTAAAAACAAATAAATAAAATTTTTACAATTTTTGAAGTGTTCTATATATGTGAAATATGTCATTGATTTTTTAAAGGACTTTGTTTATTTTTAGAGGGGAAGGTAAGGAGAAAGAGAGGGAAAGAAACATTAATGTGTGGTTGCCTCTCACATGGCCCCTACTGGTGACCTGGCCTGCAACCCAAGCATGTGCCCTGACTGGGAATCAAACTAGTAACCATTTGGTTCACAGCCCATGCTGAATCCACTGAATTACACCAGCCAGGGCTGTCACTGATATTTTAATAGGGATTCTGTTGTATCTATAAATTACTTTGGGTAGTAGATGATGTTAATTCTTCCAATCCATGAACATGGTATATGCTTCCATTTGTTTGTGTCTCCCTTCAGTGTTGTGTAGTTTTCTGAGTACAGGTCTTTTGCATCCTTGGTTAGGTTTATTCCTAGGTTCTTTATTTTTCTTGTTGCTATAGCAAATGGGATTTTTCTCCTGATTTCTGTTTCTGATATTCATCACTGGTGTACAAAAATGCCTTTAACTTCTCAATATTGACTTTGTATCCCGTTGTTTTGCCAAATTCACTTATTATGTCTAGCAGTTTTTTTGATGGAGTATATAGTGTTTTCTATGTACAGTATCATGTCATCTGCAAACAATGACAGTTTTACTTTTTTTTTCCAATTTGGATGGCTTTTCTTCCTTTTTATTGTCTGATTCCTGTGGCTAGGATTCCCAATACTGTGTTGAATAGGAGTGATGAAAGCGGGCATCCTTGTCTTGGTCTTGATCTTGATCTTACTGGGAAGGTTTTTAGATTTTACCCATTGAGTATGATGTTGGCTGTAGGTTTCTTGTATATGGCCTTTATTATGTTGAGCAATGCTCCTTCTAATCCCACTTTGCTCAGTGTTTTAGTCATAAATGTGTGCTGTACCTTATCAAGTGCTTTTTCCACATCTATTGATATGATGATGTAATTTTTGTCTTTCCTTTTGTTTATGTGATGTATTACTTTTCTTGATATGTGAATATTGTATCATCCTTTCATCCCTGGGATGAATCCCACTTGGTCACGGTGTATGATCTTCATTTACTGCTGGATGTGGTTTATCTATCTTTTCTTGAGTATTTTAGGGTCTATGTTCATCCGCAATATTTGGCTATGGTTTTCTTTCTTTTGTCTCTGTCTGGTTTTGGTATTAGGATGATTTTGGTATTAGGATGATGCTGGCTTCATCAAAAGAGTTGGGCCCTGGCTGGTGTAACTCAGTGGATTGAGTGCGGGCCTGCGAACCAGACAATCGCAGTTCGATTCCCAGTCGGGGTACATGCCTGGGTTGCAAGCCAGTTCCCAGCAGGGGACCCATGAGAGGCAACCATACATTGATATTTCTCTCCCTCTCTCCTTCCCTTCCCCTCTAAAGATAAATAAATAAAATCTTTTAAAAAATAAAAATAAACTTTTATACTATCAAAAATAAAAAGAAAATTGAAAACTTATTTAAAAAAATAATGGGAGAATACTTCCCTCATTTGGTGAAGGAAATAGACATACAAGTCCAGGAAGCACAGAGAGTCCCAAAAAAGTTGGACCCAAAGAGGACCACACCACCATACACCATTATTAAAATGGTAGGCATCCGAACTGGTCCTTTCACTTTGAGATTCTTTTCCTTTGTGCCTCTGATCAAATCAGCACACACCTTCTCCAAAGACTTTAACGTTCTGGCTGGTTAGAGTAATTCTAATTCAGTGGATTGCCACCTCTGGTTCCACAGGTGTCTTTCCAGTGTCTTTAAAAGCCATTGCTGCGGCGTGGCTTCCCGAGCTACTTGTTCCTCAGCGAGAGTAAACAATGGTGAGCCAGGAGCAGGAGCGGGCTGAAGGGGAATAATCTGCAAGCGCAGCTGCGACTTCCTCAAAGAGCTGTTTGTTATATTTTTATGGATTCTTCCCTTGAGTATTATGAAGTATCCTTCCGTGTCTCTTTTTACGACCTTTGTTTTGAAGTCTATTTTGTTTGATGTAAGTATTGCTACCATAGTTCCTCCCCCCCCCCCCCCGCCTATTTGCTTGGAATATTTCTTTCCAACCCATAACTTTCAGTCTGTGTAGGTCTTTTTTTCTAAGGTGGGTCTCCTGTAGGCAGCATATTTGCAAGTCATGTTTTCTTATCCATTCAGCTACCCTTTGTCTTTTTAAAAAAGATTTTATTTATTTATTTTTAGAGAAAGGGGAAGGGAGGGAGAATGAAAGGAAGAGAAATATCAGTGTGTGGTTGCCTCTCACATGCCCCCACAGGGGACCTGGCTGGCAACCCAGGCATGTGCCCTGACTGGGAATGGAACCAGCAACCCTTTGGTTTGCAGCCCGTGCTCAATCCACTGATCTGTACCAGCCAGTACCCTTTGTCTTTTTATTGGAGCATTTAATCTATTTACATTTAAGATTATAACTTATAGGTACTTATTCATTGCCATTTTACTCCCTTAGTACCTGTGTTACTCGCTTTCTCACTCTTTTTCTTCCTTTTCTTATAGCAGTCCCCTTAGCATGTCTTTGCATTGTTGGTTTGGTGGAGGTGTAATCTTTCAGTTTTCTTTTGTCTGGGAAACTCTTATTTCACCTAACATTTTAATTGAGAGCCTTGCTGGATGGAGTAGGCCTTTGGTTGCAGGCCGTTGTTTTTCATTACTTGAAATATTTCTTGCCATTCCCTTCTCGCTTGGAGCATTTCCATTGAGAAGTCAGATGCTAATCTTACCGGAGCTTCCTTGCAGGTTACTTCCTGTTTCTTTCTCCCTTGCTGCCTTAAAATTCTGTCTTTGTCTTGGAATTTTGCCATTTTAATTATGATGTGTCTTGAAGGGCCTCTTTGGGTTCCTCTTGATTGGGACCCTATCTGCTTCCTGGATTTGTGTGACTTTTTCTCTCATCAAATTAGGGAAGTTTTCCATCATTACTATTTAAAATAGGTTTTCTCTCCCTTGCTTTTCTCCTTCTGGTATCCCTATTATGCGAATATTATTATGTTTCATGTTGTCCTGAATTTCCCTTAACACCTCTTCATTCTTTCTGAGTCTCCCTTTTCTTGCTCCTTCTGGGAGTGTTTTTTCTATCTGTCATTCAGCTCACTGATTCTATCCTCTCTCTGCTTTACTGAACATGCTTTTGATTTCTTTTACTGTGTTCTTCAATTCAGAAATCGTATTCTTCATTTCCTTTTGGCTCTTGTTTATAGTTTCTATGTCCCTTTTCATGCTGGTGTAATTTGCAGCAAGTTTCTTGTCGTTTCCCTCTAGTTTTTGGTAATTTTCAGTGAGCTCATTGAGCTTCCCTATAAACATTGTTTTGAACTCAATATCTGATAGTTGACTTGCCTCTATTTCATTCAGCATTATTTCTGAGGATTCTTCTTTTCCTTTTGTTTGGGGGTGGTTTCTTTGTCTTCCCATTATTTGTGAGGCTCTTCTAGTTTGTCTCTGCTTCTTAAATTGATCTGTTTTGACTCCCTGAGTTTGTGGTGTGAACTCCTATGGTAGGAGACCTGTAAGATTTAATGTTGCAGTCTACTTGATCTCCTGAACTGGATGCTCTTGGGATGCCCTTTATGCAGTTTATGTTGACTCTCTGGATGTCTTTCGGTTTTGATTGTTGTTGGGTCTTTGGTGGTCCTTCCATCCAGCTGGTTGACTGAGGGTCACTCTGCCCACCACATCTTGTGTGCTGTTGTGCAGGTACCTGCTGCCAGAACAAAACCATGGAAACAAACTCACATCTGCAAAAATATCTCCCCTGGATTTTGTACATCTCTTCTCCTTAACTGAATACACAGCTTAAATCTCCCTGGTCCTGGAGGCAGAGCAAAGACCCAACTAATGTTATTTGTGCCAGCCTAATCCAGTGAAGTCAAGGGAAGAAATAACAAAAATTCCATTAAAAGACAGATTCAAGGTAAAATAAAAAGGTAATGGACCAAAGAATATTCCCCAAATCCCCTATCGCTCATTTTGATGCATCAGCATTCCGAATGTAATTTCAACTCCTTAACAGTTAAAGAGTAGTTACATTTATACAGTCCTAAAATTATTTTGACCCTTTGAAAGCAACCATGAGGCTGATGTGGCCCCTGGCTGGTGTGGTGAAAATGAGTTTGACACCTGTGCTCTAGAGCATGCCCATGTCCCTTCCTGGGCATATTAGATTTTCACTTCCTCCTAAATCCTAAGGGTCCCCAGGAGACTTACAGCCAGGGGAGCAGTGGACAGCAGGAGTTTGACCCAGGCTGACCCACTGATCCCCCTTTTCTCTGACCTCCCGGTGAGCTAACAGCAGCTCCACCTTGGCTAACTCCTTCCCTATAACATTTCTAGGGAGCCAAAGCAGAGCCCTGCCTAAGTTCTCTCCTGCTTCTTGCTCAGGGACACCCTGAGGAGAGAGAGGCTCTGTGCCCCTCCTGTTTCTTCTTTTACCCTTTCCTTCCTTGTTTCATCATCCCCAGCTGTAATAAATTTATTCTCAAAATCACCTGGACTCATGTTGCGAAATCTTTCTTGCACGAAGTCATGAACCTGAGGTAGACCTGCTCCTGGCTGGTTGCCTGTCTGGTAACAAACTGACATTTGATATCCTTAGAAAGTTCTTGTGTTTATATGCACTTGTTGGTTGACTTAATTGAACATCTTCCACTTTGTGTAAATAAAGAGTTTTACTTTACTTTTTTCCCTCAGACCACAGTTTTTTGGTTTGTTTATTTAACAGTAGCTAAAAGTTAGAATCACTGGGAGGAGATAAAAACTAAACAGGCTGAGGACAAAAACTGTGCAGGGCTGGGAGGAGGCAGGGGCCAGGACTCCCTCAGATCACCTGAGTCCTGATCCCCAGTGTGGCCCAATGAGTGCTCTCCTTGAAAGCCACCAGTGATCCTAATGGGCATTCAGGGGTGAGAGCCACAAGGAGGCCCCTGATTTTAGACCATGTTTCCAGGAACCTGGGGACTGCTTTCCATCACCCAGAGCAGACTGTGCTCAGTGCAGTGAGTACACTGTGTTTGCCCACTGGTACCTCCAGCATTCACAGAGAGAGGCTTCCAGACATGCCAATATGTTTGTCTCAGTCCTTCTATTATTGACCTCAGCTATTACATGTTAGCCTCTGCCCACTTCCCATGCATCATGCACACTACCCCTGCTGTCAAATGATAGAGATAATATAAATTTTTCCAGAGGGAGGTGGGGAGCACGGGGTGGGGGTGGGGGGCTGGGATGGGAGAAATAGACAAAAAACTGTACTTGAAAAAGAACTAAATAAAAATTTTAAAAAGTAAAAACAAAGCATAAAAAGTAAATTTTTCCATTTTGTAAATTATATATAAATATAAATTATTTATATTATTTATATTATTTGTAATATAAACTTTATATTATACAAATATTTATAATTTATATATTAATACTTCATATTAATAAATATATATATATATATATATATATATATATATATATATATATATATATATAAGGAAACCTATACCTGCCACTTCTACCTTGTTCCTGAAGCAGTCATCTCAGGCTACTTGAGCAGAGGTACCACTCATTCTTGCTTCTTGCATTGCTTTTCCTAAACATTTCATCTGTGCCTGTACTTGTCCAAATCCTGTGGGATCTTCTCAAAGGCAAGGACTGACTTTGGTCCTGACCCATTTCATGTGAGGCTGGGTACATAAATAAACCTTGCTGAATGAGTCCATAAATGGACAACTGAATATAAGTGTGGAGAAATCAACAAACATGAAAGAATTCATAAATCAAAAAAATGCGTGTTTAATTTAGAAAGGGAAATGGGCTAGGTCCTTGCAGCAGCTCAATAAAACAGCTTCTTGAGAAAGAGAACAAAGAATACCAAATTTGGAGGTCTGACCCATGCCCCATTTCTGATAGCTGATCTGCAATTTTTGCTCCCATTAGCAACTGGAAAACCCATGTAAGTTATTGTTTCTTTGCAGAGTTCTGCTTGTATGCATTTCTTCATTTCAACAGCTATGTCTTTAAGACCTGCAAGAAATTATGAATGAGACTTCCACTCTTTTCCTCTTTACTCTCTCTTTCACCCTTCCCCCAACCCTGACTGGGCTGGAGTCTGATACCCACCAGGCCCCACTTGTGTGGGAGTCATTCCCCACAACTGAGGCAATCAGCTGGCATGGTGTCCCCCAAACACCTGGCTTGCAAAACCTTCCCAACCTATCTCAAATCAAATACTCATGTATGTTCTAAACCTATGTAAGTAAAAATTTTCCAATTTATATTATCATCTGCGTAATGTTTTTTAAAATTTTTATTTAGTTATTTTTCAAGTACATTTTTGTCTATTTCTCCCATCCCAGCCCCCCCACCCTGTCTCCCCCCTCTCTCCCATTCCCCCCTGCTGCATAATGTTCTTATAGACATTTGTTTTCCCACAAGTCCTTAGTGACCCTACACTGTGGATGTCAGGACTGGGTGCATTTGTTTCATGCTTCATGATTTTAAGGACTCAGATCTAATTTTCTTTTATTCTTGGTTTGCACTATCTTGTAAGAAATAACAACAGACATACAAAAGCAATTGCTTTGATAGTTCCTGCCTATCAAAGTACCTCCTGATATATTGTTTCACATGGAGTATTCTGTGCTCTTGGTGATTTCACCTGACTTCTCTGGGTGCAATATCCAGTTGATTGCTATTATAATGCAAAGAATCACTGTCACACAAACTACAGATAGTACAAACACAAAAATTCAAGAGACTGATGGGCATGACCAGCCCTTGATTATCTCAGTAAAAAGGCTGATCTCCTCAGCAACAGCAACAGAAAGTGAGAAGGTAGAGAAGAGTTTGAGAACAACCCAGTCCTATGGAGCTCCACTCCTAGGAACCTTCCTGTGCCCTAATTTATTTGTAATGTATGTCTTTAATTAACTTAGGACTTGGTGCTGGATTTTCTTAAAGGCAGCACAGTAAATTATGTTTTATAATCTTTTTGAAGAAAGTAATCATTACCTTTCTCCAAAACTTTTACTTTGGAAATTAAACCTTCCTGCGGCAGGGACATAAATTGCTCTTTTGTGTAAAAGAAAAAAACAAACAAACCCAACAATTAACCAAAGTTTGCAGAGGATGAAGTTTCACCCAATATGCTGAACTAACTTCCTCAAAGCTAGCAGAGAGTTTGTTGATAAGAGTACAAAAATTCATAAATAAATGAATGAATATGAGGAAGCCAGTTAGACATTGTCAGAGTCAGATTACTGTGGTGTCCTCATTTCTAAGAAATTAGGACAAGAGCTGGATTCTCCTCAACCCTGCCTTTAGGACACATGACCCATAAGCTGGTGGCAGAGTGCCACTGCTCTGTGTTTACGCAATACTGCATCCTTAAAAAGTACCTGTGTTTATGATGCCAGAGAATTCAACACATTTCACTTTGTCTGCTGTGCACCACTTGAGCTCACTGTCACACTTCCTTCTCATCACTGCGAAGCAGGTTGGGCACTTAAAGCCATTGGAGGTGAATTCATCTACATCCTTCTCCTCTAGGTCATTCATGTTAATCTCCCAGGAGACTTAAAAAGAAGACAGAAAACTATGTGGACTCACTCACCCCAGCATTGGTTATGGATGGACTCTCAACCCTAGAGTTACCACAAAAATCCCCGCCCTCGTGGAGGCTACTTTCTGGTGAGGAGGGCAGACTAAAACAAACAAAACACACATGGTATATCAGATGATAAACACTAGAGAGAAAACTGGAACAGGACAGTAAGTGCAGGATGTGGTTGTAATTCACAGGATCACCTCACTGGAAGGATAGCTTCCAGACACACCGAATACTGCCGTGTGGCAAAGAGCAAAGGATGAAGCATGCACAAAATCTCAAACAGGGCCCAGCTGACGGGAAGGAGCCTTTATCCTCTTGCATTCTCTGACTTTGGGGCTCTAACCACTCAGATAATTGAGTCATCTGACCCGTTGTCTCCATGCAAGTGTCCTACTAACCCTGCTGTGGAGGACAAAACCCAGACTTGTCTGCTCCAGTGAAAAATGTCCACAGAGTGGAGAAAACTATGGATAAAGAGGTGGGAAACCTGTGACAATTTAAGGAAAGGGGGAAAAGGGAGTAAAAGCCACAGTATTTATCTGCAGAATTTTCCTCAGGCTTTGAAAAGGTGGTTTTGAATTATTCCCCCTCCAGCAGAGCCTCCCCTCACTCTCCTTTGGTTCTGCCAGCCCCCATGGGGGAAAGGTAGGGACAAGTAGTGGGTGACATCAAGGGGCATGCCCACTAGGAGCCTGAACACCCTCCCCATACCTTGTCTGGGTACCCAGAATCCTGGGACTTCTAGCTTAAATAGATGGGGCAGTTTGCAGAGGTGACAGCAGTGGAAAGCTTGGACTAAGGACTGGCATGTCCATGCACAGGATGCCCTTCACCATGAGGGGGTGGCAGGGTGGACAGAGGGCACAGGCTTGGGCCGGGGATCACTCAAGCTGGCATTCCCTGGCATGAGATTCTGAGAGGTGTGAAAATTGCAGACCTTTTATCCAGGTAAGAGAATGCAACATAGATTAATCTTTTTATTAAAGCTTAATTTGTGCCTTTTAAACATGGAGCCATATTGCCCTGGGCCCTGACAATGTGAGGGCAGCAGGCCACCACCCAGGGCAGGAGCTGGGGCAGAACCAGAGTCCAGAGACCACGGGAGCTCTCAAGACACTGAGACCCTTACAGACAGAGGGCTGACCTGGCCTGCTCTCTCTGGAGAGTCTTGCTTGAGGAAGCACATACAGCCAAAAGTAGTTAAAAATGACATAAAAAATTACAATCATTAACATTAAAGAAATTCCCATTCATAATTTCTCAGCAATGTCTCCAATCCCCTCTTCTTCCAAACTCTCACACCTCACTGTGCTTGAAGCTGCTCTGTTCACTATTTAAATTTACTCAATTAAAAGTTCATTGCCTTGGTTGTACCATTCTCATTTCAAATGTTCAAAAGCCATATAAACAGCAGACATTTTGCTCATCATAAGACATCCCACCAGAGAGCACTGCACAAAGTCTTCCATGGTACGACAAAATCCAGTTAAACCTAGTGTGCTGGTTACAGGGCATTTTCCTTCTACTTTTGGTGGGTAAATCAGTGCCATGCTTTGGAGGACAATCTGATAATTTGGAACAAGGGTAGATTGCACAAACTTTTTGATCCAGTAATTCCGAGGTATTTTCCTTCATGTGTAATTGTAAGTATTTATTGCAGGGTTTTCTGCAATGCCAAGTGACTGGAAGTAACTGAAATTCTTATGGTTAGACAGATTCCAGCACATTAGTGAAATAAATGTGTGTCCACGGAATGTGTCCTTCTACATGCACTGATATGAAAACCCTACAAGGTGTACCTTAAAAGGAAAAAAACAAGTGGTATAATACTAGGTATAAAATGCCATGAAAAAAAAAGATACATTTGGGTATGTTGCTAAATACACAGACCACTCTGGAAAGGTCCTCAGGAAGGGACAATTATGGTTGCCTCCAAGAAGTTCAGCTGGGGGGCTACAGAAGAGACGATAATATATTCTCTACTATACATTTTTTGCATTTTATATCATGGGCATATAGTATTTTTTTAAATATATTATTAAAAAACAAAGTAAATAAAAATGGTGAGAAAAGACAGGTTTTAAAATTTGCTTTTGCCCCTTAAAAAAAGCCTGCAAAAACCTAAGTAATTCAATTAAAAAAATAGACATTTTACCAAAGAAGAAATACAAATAACCAACAGATTCATGAAAAGATGCTCAACATAGCCAGGCACCAGAGAAATGCAAATCAAAGTCACAATGATAAACCATTTCACACCTGGCTGTCATCAGATTGGCTGTCGTCAATAAATCACAAAACAGCTGGCAAGGACATGAAGAAAGGGGAAATCTTGTGCACTACTGGTGGGAATACAGATCGGTATAACCACTGTGGAAAACAGTCTGGGGTTTCCTCAAAAAATTAAAAATGGAGCTGCCTTTTGACCCAATGATCCCACTTATGGATATTTACCTAAAGAAAACAAAAACACTAATTCAAAGAGATATATGTACTCTTATGTTCACTGCAGCATTATTTACAATAGCCAAGATATGGAAGCAACCTAGTTGTCAATCAACAGATGAAAGAATAAACAGTTACGATACACACACATGAAAATATTAGTTATAAAATAACAGAAAATCCTGCCATTTGTGACAACATAGATGCATCTTGAAGCCATTTTACTAAGTGAAGTAGGTCGGACAGAGAAAGAAAAATACTGTATGATCTCCCTTCCCACAGGTTTTATTGAATTTATAGGTGTGACATTGGTTAATAAAATGATACAGGTTTCAGGTGTACAATTATATATCATCTGTGTATTATATTGTGTGTTCACCACCCCAAGTCAAGTCTCCTTCTGTCACCATTTATCCCCCATTCACTCTCTTCTAATTCCCTCCAACCCCTTTCCCTCTTGCAATCACCATACTCTTGTCTGTGCCTATGAGTTTTTAAATAAAGTAAAACCCAAACTTGTAGAAAGAGAGATCAGATTTGTGATTACTAGAGGAAGGGGATTTGTGGAAAGGTGATAAAAAAGGTAAACTTCCATTTATAAGATACATAAGTACTAGGGATTAATATACAGCATGATGTGACTATAGATAACATTATAACATATAGGTAAGTTAAGAGAGAAATTTTAAGAATTCTCATCAGAGAGAAAAATTTTTTTGCCTTTCCTTTATGTTGTATCTATGAGAGGATGGATGTTAACAAAGCTTATTGTGGTCACCCTTTCACAACATATGTAAGTCAGACTGTTATGTTGTATGCCTTAAATCTATCACAGTGATGTGTGCCAATATATTTCTATAAAACTGAAAAAGGCTCATAGAAAAATACTGAAGCAAACTTCACTACAAACCATAACCACAAAGCAAGAGGAACAGATAGTTCCCCTGCAGGATAGTCCCCTGGTTAAGTGTGGATATGCCACTACACTCCCTCCCCATGGTGCTGCCCTCTGGCCTCCCTCAGACCCCTGGCTGTCCAGGCTATGGTGTTTGAACTGGAAGGAAGCCACTGGAGCATGAATGTTGTGCAGAGTGACAGACATCCCTGTTCTCTAGGCCCAACACCAGCAGTCACAAACACTCATATCTGTTATTGAAGGAAAAGGTCTTTTTTTATTTTTTAGCTTTGGGCTTTGGTTTCTGTGAAGATGCAGAGCACCATGGGCAGGTTCTCAGTTATTCACAGTGAGAGGAGCTATGATTTTCCTGCCCTTCCTTGAAAATAAGCTTTCATGGGAAAATTCAGTGAGGCTGGCTTTGATATGATGCAGTGGGAAAGACAGGAACTGGAGAAAGAAGTGTAGGACTTGAAGGTTGACAAGTCAAGATAAACATTTTACCTAAGGCCTGTCCCAAATATTAATAAGTGATGTTCTGTAATCTTTTATTAGGTGATGGAAGCAAAGGAGAAGGAAAGAAATCAAGAAAGGCATGCAATACTAAGTAAAATTATGCCAAACTTTCTTATTTTCACCAGGAACCCTAAACTGGCTCAAAGTGAATTCTTAGTAAGTGGTAACTATTTGTATTGGTCCAGCAGTGAGGGGTGAGTCCTTTCTATTAAAGAAAAAAAAAAAACCCCAACAAAATGATGGACCATTGAGAGGCTGAAGGAAGGAAAGGCAAAAGGGTATGAGCATAAGCAGTTTACACCAGCACCCAATGGGTGAGTGGACTATCCTGATGATGAAGGAGGCCAGCTGTGGGAGAAAAATCCCTGAATGTCCTGGGACAACTCCAGTAATCTAAAATGGTTAGGTAGCGAGGACTTCTGCCAAGATGGAGGCGTAGGTGGAAGCACTGCACCTTCTCACACAACCAAGTTTAAAAACAACAAAGTTTTAGCAACAAAAACGCAGCCAAATTGAACTACACAGAAGTCTGACAACAACGAACCCTTCGGCCAAACTGGTAAGAGGGGCAGAGCCAGTAGCAGAGCGGGGTCGGGCAGGAAAGATCCACCTGACCTACCCGGGTGCGCAACCCAGGCACACTGGCAGCCGTAGGCGGATCCCAGGTGTGGAGTAGTGGGCAGACCCACTGAGGGCACAAGGCGGTGGACTCACTGAGGGCTGATCACAGTTGCACATTCTAGCGCAGATAAACCAGTGGAGGAGCAAGGCGGTGAGTCAGATCGTGCAGGCCCCAGTGGTGGAAAGTGGCAGAGGGGACCACCATTGTCCCTCTCTGACCCTGCCCCACATACAGCGTCACAAACCAGCGACCCGGGTGGCCTCTCTCTGACCCGCTCCTACATATAGTGTCACAAACCAGTGACCTGGGTGGCCCTGCCCTGGTGAACACCTCCTCGTACTTAACAGGCACAAACAGATCAAAACATGGCTCAAGAACAACTCAGAGGCCCAGAGCCGATAAATCTAAGCAATGAAGAAATAGCTAAACTGTCAAATGCACAGTTCAAAACACTGGTGATCAGGATGCTCACAGAACTGGTTGATTATAGTCACAAATTAGAGGAACATATGAAGGCTAAACTAATTGAAATGAATGGAAATGCACAGGCAACCAATAGTAATGGAAAGGAAACTGAGAATCAAATCAAAGGAGTGGACCAGAAAGAGGAAAAAAAGGACCAAACAGAAAAGGATGAAGAAACAAGAATTCAAAAAAATGAGGAGAGGCTTAGGAACCTTCAGGACATCTTTAAACGTTCCAACATCCGAATTATACGAGTACCAGAAGGGGGAGAGGAACAGCCACCAGTGGAAAACTTCTTTGAACAAATAATAAGGGAGAATTTCCCCAATCTGGCAAAGGAAATAGACTTCCAGGAAATCCAGGAAGCTCAGAGAGTCCCAAAGAAGTTGGACCCAAGAAGGAACACACCAAGGCACATCATAATTATATTAGCCAAGATTAAAATGAAGGAGAGAATCTTAGAAGCAGCAAGAGATAAGGGGACAGTCACCTACAAAGGAGTTCCCATCAGACTGTCAGCTGATTTCTCAAAAGAGACCTTACAGGCAAGAAGGGGCTGGAAAGAAGTATTCCAAGTCATGAAAACCAAAGACCTACAACCAAGATTGCTCTATCCAGTAAAACTTTCATTTAGAATGGAAGGGCAGATAGAGTGCTTCTCAGATAAGATCAAATTCAAGGAGTTCATCATCACCAAGCCCTTACTCTATGAAATGTTAAAGGGACTTATCTAAGAAAAAGAAGATAAAAAAGATGAACAGTGAAAGGACAGCAAACTGACAGTTATTAACAACCACACCTAAAACAAAAACAAACTAAAAGGACAGCTAGATCAGGAGCAGAACCATAGAAATGAAGATCACATGGAGGGTTAGCAACAGGAGAGTGGGAGAAGGAGAAGGGGGAAGAAGGTACAGAAAATAAGTAGCATAGACAGTAGGTAGAAAATAGATAGGGGGAGGGCAAGATTAGTATAGGAAATATAGAATCTAAAGAACTTGAGACAGGTGGTCATAAACTAAAGGGGGGAATAGTGGGGGAGGGGTGCACAGGGTGGAGGAGAATGAAGGGGGGAAATAGGACTGTAATGGCATAATCAATAAAATATATTTTTAAAAATTTAAAAATAAAATGATTAGGTAGCACTAATGGAATGAGTGCTATCCGTAAGCAGATGCAGCACGTGGTATCCAGTGAATAAGAGGGGGAGTGGAAGCTGTACCCACAGTCTTCTCATCCCTCAGGGACATCGGAAAGGAGAGTCACTTGGACAAGGAACCATGATTCACTCTTCAGGGGTGAACATTTTCTTTCTTCCTTCCTTCCTTTTGGAGATCAATATGAAGTGATCTTCCAAAAAACAAAAACAAAAAAACCCCTGAAAAACTACACTCTGATTAAAGTTCTCTAAATGTCAGCCCTCCACTATGTTTCATGTTCTTCCCAAGCATAGCTCAAGTGTCCATCAGTAGATGAGTAGATGAAGAAGCTGTGGTACATTTATACAATGAAGTACTACTCAGTCATAAAAAAAGAAGGAAATCTTACCCTTTGTGGCACTATGGATGGACCTGGAGAGCATCATGCTAAGTGAAATAAGCCAGTCAGAGAAAGACAAATACATGTTTCCATTCATATGTTGTGTCTAATGAACTAACATGTTGTTCATTAAACTAACATGGAAAATAGAGACAGACTCATAGATGGAGAGCATGCTGACAGCTATTAGGGGTGGTGGTGGTGGGGAGGATGGGAGGGAGAATTGGAAGGATTTAGCAAAGAGGAGAAATAAGATCAATAAATAAGAAGAGAAATAAGATAAAAGAAATAACAGTGTGGTGATTGCTGGGGGAGGGGGAGGGGTGGTGGAGAAGAGGGTGGGGGATAAATGGTGAGGGACAGAACCTTGACTTAGGATGGTGAACACAGAATACAATGTACAGATAATGTATTTTAGAATTGTGTACCTGAAACCTATAATTTTGTTGACCGTGGGGGTGCTCGTGGGAATGACGGTGCTGGCAAGGATGCTGATGTGGGGTGTAGGGTGTGGGTGGGGATGCAGGATGGAGATAGGGGGTGCTGGCATGGGTGCTGGTGAGAATGAAGGCGGTGATGTAGGTTGTGAGTGGCCCCAGACACTCTCACCTGCAAGAAAGGGTGCTGGGGCGAGGATGCAGGCCAGGAGTAGGTGACAAAGAGCTGCAGGGAGCATGGTGCTGGTCGATTCTCTGTGGGAGACAGGACCAGTCAGCTGCATGGCTGGCCCACCCTCCTAATCAGCGGCCTCCCGTCTGTGACCCTCCCGGACCACAGATCCCTTGCGTAGTGGAGAACTAGGCCTCCCAGACATCTGGGCTCAAGTGTGGCCTGTGCGCTCCTTTCCACAGGGTTCCATGAGCGGGCAGAGCACATGGATCTGGGCTGGCCTGTGTAACCTGGCAGTGGGCTCCCGTACCTGAACATGCAACTGGCAATATGGTCTGAAACAGCTTGTGCCGCAGTGGGCCAGAATGCACTGCGCATGAGTAGAGGAGGGGTTGCCACTTCCCTATTGGTCCATCTCACCGTTAGTCCCGCCTCACACTCTCCACGCCCTCTCCCAGTTCTGGCCAATGAGATGCTTCAGGGCTCACGTTACCGCAGAAGGCTTGCTGGGCTATATCCACAGTTCAGAGAATTGAGGTTGGGGCCGTATTTTCAGGGTTCTCTCATGTGCACCCATCACATCCCACCGAAGATGTCTTACTGGAGTTGAATCTTCTCCCTACCTGCGCACCTCACCTATGAGAAGGCTCCTGTGGGATGGACTGTGAGCAGCCCTCCACCAGCCCCTTTGAGTGGTCCATGTACCTACCTACTTTGACTGATCCCCACACCTGGAAGCATCCTTTAACACAGCTCAGACCTCGACAGGGAAACCCTGCACCCAGAACATGGGGAGTCAGAGACCTGTGCACAGTCATCCCATGCACAGTTATGGACTTTGTACCAAGAACATGAATGGGCTGTCATTGTGTGTGGAGTGCAATTGTCAGAATTCTGCCTATTCTCCCACTGTTTTCAGGCCTGGATTTTGCAGCAACTGCGAAAAGCTTACCTTTTTTTTGAAAGCAAACTAGATGTTCATTGAGGAATGAATTTATGAACAAAATGATATTATATACATATATGCACACTTATATGTGTGTATATATGTATATGTATAATATTATTTAGCCTTAAAACGAAGTAAATCCTTTCAGCTCTGGCTGGTGTAGCTCAGTGGATTGAGTGCAGGCCTATGAACTAAAGGGTTGCTGTTTTTATTCCCACCCAGGGCACATGCCTGGGGTGCAGGCCAGGTCCCCAGTAGGAAGTACTCAAGAGGCAACCACACATTGATGTTTGTCTTCCTCTCTTTCTCTTTTCCTTTCCCTCTCCCTAAAAATAAATAAATGGAATCTTAAAAAAAAAGTAAATCCTTCCACGTGAGGGTATTATGCTAAGTGAGATAAGGTAGTCAGAAAAGACAAAGACTGCATGCCTCCCCATAAATGAAATATCTAAAGTACCCAAATGCAAGAACAGAAAGTAGAATGGTGCAAGTAGACTGGTGCTTCCAGGGGCTGGGGAGAGGGGGAGAGAGGAGTTGTTCAATGGGTATAGAGTTTCAGTTTTGAAAGATGAAAAATTTTCTAGGGATCAAATCCACAATGATGTGTAGTGGCCCTCCTGCATTGTATACTTAAAATTATTAACATGGGGAATTATATGTACTGCCTTATTCTTTGTGATGGATTCACCATCTATGAACTTATTTCTGATCATTCAACAAGTTTTTTGACCCTTGGTTCATAACCTCTGTTGATATAAGAATGTGCAAACCTATAGAAAGTTTTATGAGTTTATTAGAGCTTATTTGAGCCAAACTGGGGACATTTTCAATGGACTGAGAAAATGCTCCAGAGAATGGCAGTTTTAGAATCAAAGGAGAGAAGATTACATGAATCCCATTGGTGATAGATTAAGAGGATGGGATAAAGCAAGGTGGGGACATCTCTATGATTGGATGAAAGTAAAATTAAGAGATAAAATATTTAATATTACAGTAAATAAGGATGGTATGCAGGCAACAAGCTGATGTGCTCCCTTTAGGAGTCTAGAAAAGAGAATCACTCTAACATTTCAAAGGTGTGTTAAACTCGATTCACTAGAACAATGAATGGGGCTCATTTAAGGTGAAGATGAACCTTTTACTAAGTCATAGGCCTGGGGTGTGACTGCCCAGCACAGCATGCTGAGTTAGAAATTTATGATTGGATCACCCTGTGAGGTTACTTTAGGTACCTAAGGTTGTCAGATTTACTGCACAGCCAGTTTTGTTTATACCTTCCTCTACAACAGTGTACAAAAGAACTTCCTGCAATAATGAAAATGTTCTATATTTATGCTGATAAGGTACTGTGGATTGAATGGTGGCCCCAAAGGTATGTTCACCTCCTAATCCTGAAACCTTGTGGATATTACCTTATATGGCAAAAGGTGATTAAGCTTTGGGTGGGCCCTAAATGCAATCACATGTACTTTGTAAGAGAGGAGCAGGGATTTTTGAAACAGACACAGAAAGGAAAAGACACAGAGAAAAGCAGGGGCTATGAGCCCATGGAAACAGAGCTTGGGAGTGATGCAGCCACAAATAAAGGAATGTAAGAAGCAATAAACGGATTCTCCCCTGGAGCCTCTGGAGGGAGTATATGGCCTTACCAACAACTAACTTCAGACTTCTGGTCTCCAGAACAGTGAGAGAATGCATATCTGTTGTTTTGAGTCCTCCAGCCTGTGGTAATTTATTATAGCAGCCTCAGGAAACTAATGGAAGTAACTTACTTGGCTCTTGAGGTGACTGTACACTTGGGATGTGGCTAGTTAGACTAGAAAACTGAAATTTTAATTTTATTCAATTTTAATTAATTTAAATTTAAATAGTCCATAGAATTCCTAACTCCACACACCTGTCCCAGAATGGAACTTGCCTTTACTCATGCTTTAACCCCCACTCAAGGTGCCCCCAACATTCTCACTCTGTTCCTAGTCAGCCCACCCTAACCTGAGATTTCTCAACTTTTTTTCATTATTGTTCCTGTAATGAGCCTTTTTAGATCTTTTTTCTTGCTAGTTGGCTCCCACCATACAAAATTTTGATACCACTAACATCCTGTCTATCTACTTATACACTATGATCCTTGGAAGGCCCACACACCATTGTAAGACCTATGATCTCCTCCCCCTCAAGAAAAACCAACCAACATAAAAACTTAAATTTTAGGACTTTTGGTCAAGATGGCAGAGTAGGGAAACTCTGAGATCATCACACCCCATGATCATATTAAAATGACAACTCCATTACAAAATAACTATCACTGAGAACCACCTGAAGACTAGCTGAACAGACTTCCTATAAATAAGAAAATAAAGAACCACATCAATTGGTGGGGGAGGAGTGAAGATGCAGAAAGGCATGTCCTACACCTACATGTGGCAATTAAGAAATGGATGGGAAGCCCTGTCTGGGTAGGTCAGTTAGAGTGTTGTTTGATACACCAAGTTTGCAGGTTCAATCCCCAGATAGGGCACATACAAGGAGCAAACGTATTTATAAATGTATAAATAAGTGTAACAAAAAATTGATGTTTCTCTCCTGCTCTCTTCTTCCCTCCCTCCCTACCATTTTCTTCCTCTAAAACAAATGGAAGGGATAGTTCAGTTATGGAGGTTACCTGTGAGGAGTTCCAAGACTGGGGTGTCAGTGTTCAGAAGAGGTATCCCCATAACACCTGGCTGTGAAAATCAGCAGGGATTACATTCCAGAGAGATAAAGGGCTATGGGAGACCAGGGCATGTTGCCCTTAAGGGGCTGGCAAACAAACTCACTTTAAGCATCACGTCATGGGAAGCAGCTCAAAAAGCACCAGGGACATATGGGGAGAAAGTAACTTTACTAACTTCTGGACAAGGACTAGACCAGCAGGGCTGGGAGCTACTTCCTCTGGGAACAGAAGTGCTGGCAGGCACCACTGTTCCTTTGTGGAGCTTTTATTCCAGCCAGTCAGCCTAGCACAGATGGGTGTTAAGTCTTTGGTCTCCAGTAACCTGAATAACACCATTTGCACTGTCCTGGTGAATCCCTGAGACCCACTCCACCCAACTCGCTTGTCCAGCCAGAGTCTTCTAGTGTCTCCTCTTAGAAGCAGCTTGCCTCACATGCTGCAGTTTCACTTAAAGGTCTATAAAGCCCAAATGAGTAGTGTCTGCTTTAGGCTTGTGCTGCAGACTTTCTCAAAGGTCCACTAATCCCATATAAGTGGTGGCAATGCTTGGCTTATGCTACAGACTCTGAAAAATCACACAAGCAGCAGCCAGCCTTGGAATGCATTGTAGCTTTTTCCAAGAAGCCCCAAGCTCAACACAAGTGCTGACCAGTCTCAACATTCATTATACCTCCAGGTGGCCCCAAACTTGGCATAAGCAACAACCAGTCTTGGCCTAGAATATAGCTCCAACTAGGCAGCCTCAAGCCCAGCACAAGTGGTGACTGAACTAGTGGCAGCAGACCTTGGCATACAGCATAGACTTTCCCAATCACATCCAAGCTCAGCACAAGCAGCAACCAAACACAGATCACTTTATTGCTCCTACGAGGTAGCCCCAAACCTGGCACAAATAGCTACTAACTTCAGGATGTTTCATGAACTTAGGGAAAGAGTAGATGAATTCAATGAGAACTTCTTTTTTAATAATTTATTTTATTGATTATGCTATTACAGTTGCCCCATTCTTCTCCCTTCATTCCTTTCCACCCTCCACACCCCCTTCTGCCCACCTTCCCCCCTTTAGTTCATGTCCATGTGTCATAAGTTCTTTAGCTTCTACATTTCCCACACTACTCTTGCCCTCCCCCTATTTTCTCCCCATCATCTATGCTACTTATTTTCTGTCACTTTTCCCGTGCTCTCCTCCTCTCACTCCCCTGTTGCTAACCTTCCATGTGATCTCCATTTCTGTGGCTCTGCTCCTGTTTTAGCTGTCTGCTTAGTTTGTTTTTGTTTTAGGTGTGGTTGTTAATAACTGTCAGTTTGCTGTCCTTTCACTGTTCATCTTTTTTATCTTCTTTTTCATATGTAAGTCCCTTTAACATTTCATTTAATAAGGGCTTGGTGATGATGAACTTTTTGAACTTAACCTTATCTGAGAAGCACTTTATCTGTCCTTCCATTCTAATTGAAAACTTTGCTGGATAGAGCAATCTTGGTTGTAGGTCTTTCGATTTCATGACTTGGAATACTTCTTTCCAGCCCCTTCTTGCCTGTAAGGTCTCTTTTGAGAAATCTGCTGACAGTCTGATGGGGACTCCTTTGTAGGTGACTGTCCTCTTATCTCTTGCTGCTTCTAGGATTTTCTCCTTCATTTTATTCTTGGCTAAAGTAATTATGATGTGCCTTGGTGTGTTCCTCTTTGGGTCCACCTTCTTTGGGACTCTGAGCTTCCTGGACTTCCTGGAAGTCTATTCCCTTTGCCAGACTGGGGAAATTCTCCTTTATTATTTGTTCAAATAAGTTTTCCACTTGTCGGTCCTCCTCTTCTCCTTCTGGTACCCCTATAATTTGGATGTTGGAACATTTAAAGATGTCCTGAAGGTTCCTAAGCCTCTCCTCATTTTTTTGCATTCTTGTTTCTTCATCCTTTTCTGTTTGGTCCTTTTTTTCCTCTTTCTGGTCCACTCCTTTGATTTGATTCTCAGTTTCCTTTCCATTACTATTGGTTCCCTGTGCACTTTCCTTCATTTCACTTAGGGTAGCCTTCATTTTTTTTATCTAATTTGTGACTAAAATCAACCAGTTCTGTGAGCATCCTGATCACCAGTGTTTTGAACTGTGCATCTGATAGGTTGGCTGTCTCTTAGTCACTTAAAAATATTGGCTCTGGGGCTTTGAGCTCTTCTTCTGTTTGAGCCATAATGTTTTGGTCAGGTGGAGCCTGTTGCATATGAGGGGTAGAGCCTTACCTGTTCACCAGGGCGGGGCAACCTAGTTGCTGGGTTGTGAAGCTGTATGTGGGGGTGGGGTGAGAGAGGGACCAATGGTGCTTGCTCTGCTCTCTCTCAGACTTCAGTCCCCTCTGCTGCTTCCCATAAGCAGATTTGGCCCTTCTGATGCTGGTTCCCCAGGTGGGTGCACTTGTGTATGTTCTAGGACCCTGTGGGTTCCTCCAACGAATTCTCCTGTGAGGCTAGGAGCCTCTCCTGGCATCTTTTCAATTGGTGCTTTTAGGTTTTATTTCCCAGTGCTGGAGCCCTGGGTTGCATGGTCTGTCTGGCTGCCCATTTTTGCCTGGTTTATCTGCATGTGAATGTGTGACCGTGGTCAGCCCCATGCCACCTGCCCTACTAGGTCTGGCACCCACCTCCTTTTCCTGTCACGATGCCTCTCTGCCGGCCACTGACTACACCCCTCATACTGGTATGGTTGAATGGTTGTCGGACCTCTCTGTGGTTCAATTTTCTGTTTGTTGTTGTGTTTTTGTTTCTAAATCTTTGTTGTCCTTAATTTTGATTGTGCAAGGAGGCACAGTGTTTCCACCTATGCCTCCATCTTGGCCAGAACTCTGAATTCAGTGAGAACTTTAACAAAAGAGAGAGAAACCATAAAAAAGGAGACAGAAAACATTAAAAAGAACCAAAGGGATATGAAAAATACAATAATTACAATGAAGAATACACTAGAGGGAATCAACAGCAGAGTAGAATGATCAGAGAATTGAATCAGTAATCTAAAAGACAAGGCAATAAAAAATATCATATTGAAACAGCAAAGATGAACCTGGAGAGACATTAGAATACCAACTTAAACTAAGAATATAAAAAAGAAGCCATCTTGGGACTGGTAGGAGGGGCAGACACATGATGTGGACTGGACCCACACCCATGTATGGTGGCTGAGAATTGGGAAAAATTTCTCAGCTGAAGAAGTTTCCCCTGAAAAGTGAGAGGTCCCAGCCTCACAGCAGTCTCCCCAGACTGAAGCACCAGTGATGAGAACAAGAGCCCCCACAACATCTGGCTGTGAAAGTTGGTTAGGATTCCACCCGTCTGGGGAAATGGAACACTTTGGGAAACCCAAGTGTACCCTTAAAGGGCCCAAACGTAGATTCACCTATTCACAGGAACTCAGCCTGAGCTCAGGTAAAAATAGAGGAGTATAACAGGTGCCACAGACATACAGAGGGAAACAGTTGTGTTGCTTGAGGTCAAGGACTGAAGGTACACTCACCATTGTCCTTGTGTTGAACCCTCCTCCCACACAGCTAACATGCAGGCAACATTTTTCCTATATTGAGCCTTTCCACTCATGACTAAATCTAAATCTGCATTAACCTGATCAAGATAACTTGGACTTCTGCCAAGACGGAGGCATAGGTGGAAACACTTTGCTTCCTCACACAACCAAATCTAAACACAACAAAGTTTTAACAATAATAAACGTAATCAAATCACAGAAAATCGAACAATACGGAGTCTGAAAACAGTGAACTGCTCAGCTAAACCAGTGAGAGGGGCGAAGCCAGCAGCAGAGCGGGTTGGGCAAAAATGATCACCCAACCCAGACAGTGCGCAAGAAGCTGAGGGCGTGGATCCCAGGTACGGGATAGCTACGGGAAGGCACGGCTTGGCTGGCTGCCTGAGGTCACCCATTTGCACACAGATAAACCAGTGAAGAGGCGAGCGTTGAGACAGATCTCACAGGCCTCAGTGACTGGCTCAGGACGGCAGACTCGCACATTTGTGCTCGGATAAGCAGGCGGGTGTGAGCGGTGAGGCAGACTGGGCAAGCTGCGAGGACAGCCTTGCTCCCTCTCTGACCCAGCCCCCACATACACGTCACAAACCAGCGACGTGGGCGGCCCCGCCCTGGCGAACACCTAAAGCACCTCTCCTTATATGTAACGGGCACAAAAAAATCAAAACATGGCTCAAGAACAACTCAGAGACTTCCGCCAAGATGGAGGCATAGGTGGATATGCTGTGCCTTCTCACACAACCCAGTTTAGAGACAAGTAAATATTAGCAACAGGAAACACAGCCAGAACACAGAAAATTGAACTTTTTGGAAGTCTGTTAACAACAAATTCTTCAGCCTGACTGGTAAGGGGCGGAACCAGCGGCTGGTGAATCAGGGTTGCACAGGAAAACTCGGTCAGACGGACTCAGGCCCGAGAAATCCAGGCGCAGGGTTGGACCTAGTGAGCGACCCAGCAAGCGACCAAGCCAGCGACCAAGCGAGCGACCGCGGGGGAAACTGCAAGAAAGCTGACTATGGTCGCGCATTTGTACGCGGATAGACAAGCAAGGGAGTGGGCGATTGGACCGGAACCCAGCGGGTCCCCACAGCCAGCGGCACGGAGGGCTCGGCCATTTCCCTGCTCTGACCCCACCTCCACATACGGCGTCATAACCCAGCGACTCTGAGTGGCCCGGCCGTGGTGAACCACCTAAGCCTCTGCTCCTCACCCAGCAGTACGGAACAGCAGAGGGGGTTGCCATTTCCCCGCTCTGACCACGCCCCCACATACAGCGTCACAACCCAGCGACCTGGGAGTCCAAGGCGCCACTCCTCACACTTAAAGGGTGCGAACAGACCAAAAATGGCTCAAGAAGATCTCAAAGCCCCAGAGCCTATAAATCTAAGTGGTGAAGAAATAGCAAAACTCTCAGGCGCACAGTTCAAAACACTGGTCATCAGGATCCTCACAGAACTGGTTGATTATACCGACAAATTAGACAAATATATGAAGGCGAAACTAATTGAAATGAATGGAATTGCACAGGACACCAATAGCTATGAAAAGGAAACTGGGACTCAAATCAATGGAGTGGACCAGAAGAAAGCAAATAATGGCCAAACAGAAAAGAGTCAAGAAGCAAGAATTCAAAGAAATGAGGAGAGTCTTAGGAACCTCCAGGACATCTTTAAACGCTCCAACATCTGAATTATAGGGGTACCAGAAGGGGGAAAGGCACAGCCACCAGTGGAAAACTTCTTTGAACAAATAATAAAGGAGAATTTCCCCAATCTGGCAAAGGAAATAGACTTCCAGGAAATCCAGGAAGCTCAGAGAGTCCCAAAGAAGTTGGACCCAAGAAGGAACACACCAAGGCACATCATAATTACATTAGCCAAAATTAAAATGAAGGAGAGAATCCTAGAAGCAGCAAGAGATAAGGGGACAGTCACCTACAAAAGAGTCCCCATCAGACTGTCAGCTGATTTCTCAAAAGAGACCTTACAGGCAAGAAGGGGCTGGAAAGAGGTATTCCAAGTCATGAAATCCAAAGACCTACAACCAAGATTACTCTATCCAGCAAAACTTTCATTTAGAGTGGAAGGACAGATAAAGTGCTTCTCAGATAAGATCAAATTCAAGGAGTTCATCATCACCAAGCCCTTATTATATGAAATGTTAAAGGGATTTATCTAAGAAAAAGAAGTTAAAGAAACATGAACAGTGAAAGGACAACAAACTCAGTTATTAACAACCAGACCTAAAACAAAAGCAAACTGAAAGGACAACTAGAGCAGGAGTGGAAACATAGAAATGAAGATTTCAAGGAGGGTTAGCAACAGGGGAGTGGGAGGAGGAGAAGGGGGGAGAAGGTACAGAAAATAAGTAGCATAGACAGTAGATAGAAAATAGATGGGGGGCAAGAATAGCATGGGAAATATAGAATCTAAAGGACTTGAGACACATGGTCATAAACTAAAGGGGGGGGGTAATGGTAGGGACGGGGGGTAGGGGTAGGGGAATGAAGGGGGGAATAGAACAACTGTAACAGCATAATCAATAAAAAAATTTTAAAAAAAAAGATAAGGGAGAAAAAAAGAACAACTCAGAGCCCAGGAGCCAATAAATGTAAGCAATGAAGCAATAGCCAAACTTTTAGATGCACAGTTCAAAACACTGCTGATCAGGATGCTCACAGAACTGGTGATTTTAGTCACAAATTAGAGGAACATATGAAGGCTAAACTAATTGAAATGAATGGAAATGCACAGGAAACCAATAGTAATGGAAAGGAAACTGGGACTCAAATCAAGGGAGCAGACCAGAAGGAAGGAAAAAATGACCCAACAAAAAAATATGAAGAGGATGCTGGGAAGATGGCGATGGAGTAGGATGGAGCAGATTCTAGCTCCCATACTCGTGGGTGAAAATCCTGGCAGATCTACAGAGAAACTGCACAATAAACTATTGGTTACCTGGCATTTATGAAATTAAAAGATCAGAGATTGTGACCGATGCTGAAACACCAGACAGAGGCAGTGTCAGCTACAGGAGCTGGAACACACGCAGCCCCTGTGCAGCCGCCATAGCGACGGGCCTGGCACCGGTGAGTCAGGTACGGGATCCGGACACTCCAAGTCCCTGTGATGGGCCTGGGTGCCAGAGGAGTCAGGTATGAGAGCCAGGACACTGGAGGCCCCTGTGCTTCTGCCATAGCGATGGGCCTGGGCACCGGCGAGTCAGGTACGGGAGCCGGACACTCCAAGCCCCTGTGACAGACCTGGGTGCCAGAGGAGTCAGCTATGGGAGCTGGGACATTCTCGGCCCCTGTACCACTGCCATAGCGATGGGACTGGGTGCGGAGGGGTCAGCTACGAGTGCCAGAGAGTCAGCTATGGGAGCTGGGACACTCACAGCCCCTGTGTCTCTGCCATAGTGATGGGCCTGGGCATCAGAGGAGTCAGCTACAGGAGCCGGGACACTCAGCAGTGGTAGGCAACCAGCGCGGAACCAGCACAAGGACCAGTGTGAGAGTAGGTGGAGACGAAGAACATCAAGATAACTGAAGGAGTCTGCACCACTGAACTCCACAGAACTTCACACCATACACCAGGGAGTCAGAACAGATCAATGTTAGAAGCTGAGACTAACAAGAAGAGTCTCAAACAATGAAAAGACAAGGAAACAATCCCCAAATGAAAGAAAAAGCAGAAACAATGTTAGATGAAATAGAGGCTAATCAACTATCAGATAGTGAATTCAAAGCACTGGTTATTACGAAGTTCAAAGAGCTCACAATGTGCTATCAGAAACTACAGGGGGACTACAATGATCTCTCTGCAAACTACATCAACATGAAAAAGGAAATAGAAAATATCAGCAAGGGACAAGAGGAAATGAAGAATACAATTTCTGAATTGAAGAACACAGTAGAAAGTTTCAAAAGTAGGATAGATGAGGTGGAGGATCAGATTAGCAAACTGGAGGACAAAGTAGAAAGTATCTCACAGAAAGAGCAAGAAAATGAAAAGAGGCTCAGAAAGAATGAAGAGGGATTAAGAGAAATTCAGGACAATATGAAACATAATAATATCCGAATAATAGGAATACCAGGAGAAGAAGAAGAACAAGGGATAGCAAACGTATTTGAAAGAGTAATGAGAGAAAATTTCCCTAATTTGATGAGAGAAAAAGCCACACAAATACAGAAAACACAAGAGAGTCCCAATCAAGAGGAACCAAGGAGGCCCACTTCAAGACACATCATCATCAAAATGGCAAAATTCCAAGACAAAGAGAGAATCTTAAAGGCAGCAAGGGAGAAAAAAAGAAGTAACATACAAGGGAGCCCCAATAAGGTTAGCTTCTGACTTCTCAATGGAAACGCTCCAAGCAAGAAGAGAATGGCAAGAAATATTCCAAGTAATGAGAACCAGAGGCCTACAACCAAGGCTACTTTACCCAGTAAGGCTCTCAATCAAGATAGAAGGCCAAATAAAAAGCTTCCAAGACAAAAGAAGTCTAAAAGAATATGCCTCCACCAAATCAGCTCTACAAGAAATACTAAAAGGACTTCTTTAAGGAAAGGAAGGAAAAGAGGGAGACAGAGAGGAATACAAGTACAAAAATGGCAATGAATAAGTACCTATCAATAATAACCTTAAGTGTAAATGGATTAAATGCTCCAATCAAAAGACACAGAATAGCTCAATGGATAACAAAGTATGACCCATGCATATGCTGCCTACAAGAGACCCACCTCAGGACAAAAGACCATCACAGACTAAAAGTGAAAGGCTGGAAACAAGTTTTCCAAGCAAACGGACAAGAAAAAAAAGCTGGGGTAGCCATTCTCATATCAAACAAAATAGACTTCAAAAAAAAGGTCCATAAAGAGAGACCCAGAAGGTCACTTCATTATACTCAAGGGAAGAATCCAAGAAGACATTAACATCATAAATATATATGCACCCAACAAAGGAGCACCCAAATATATAAAGAAAATCTTAGAAGAATTCAAGAAAGATATAGACAGCAATATAATTATAGTAGGGGATTTTAACACCCCACTATCAAAAATGGACAGATCTTCCAAACAAAATATCAACAAAGACATTGGGGCATTAAACAACACCCTTGGTGAAATGGACCAAACTGATATATACAGAGCCCTTCATCCCAAAGAAGCTAAATACACATTCTTTTCAAATGCACATGGAATATTTTCAAAGATAGACCACATGATAGGACATAAAACAAGCCTCGAAAAATTCAAGAAAATTGAAATCATACCAAGCATCTTCTCTGGCCACAAGGGACTGAATTGGAAACCAACCCCAAAGGAAAAACCCAAAGCACCCCAAATCATGGAGACTGAATGGTATGCTATTAAACAACAAATGGGTCAAGAATGAAATTAGGGAAGAAATCAAAACGTTTCTGGAAACAAATGAAAACGAACTCACAACAACCCTAAACTTATGGGACACAGTGAAGGCAGTCCTGAGAGGGAAGTTTATAGCAATGCAGGCCTACCTAAAGAAAATAGAAACATTTCAAACAAACAACCTAACCCTACACCTGCAAGAACTCGAGGAACAACAACAAAGACAGCCCAGAGCAAGCAGAAGGAAGGAGATAACCAAGATGAGAGCAGAATTAAATGACATAGAAACTAAAAGCACAATTTTAAGGATCAATGAATCCAGGAGTTGGTTCTTTGAGAAGATAAACAAAATAGACAAGCCTTTAAGTAGGCTCATCAAGAAAAGAAGAGAGAGGACACAAATAAACACAATCAGAAATGAAAGAGGAGAGATTATAACTGATACTACAGAAACAGAAGGGATTGTAAGAATTTACTATGAAGAACTGTATGCCAAGAAATTTGAAAACCTAGGGGAAATGGACACATTTCTAGAAAAATACAATCTTCCAAAACTCAGTGAAAAAGAAGCAGAAAATCTAACAGCAAAAGAAATTGAAGCAGTAATCAAAAAACTCCCAGCACACAAAAGCCATGGACCAGATGGTTTCTCAGGAGAATTCTACAAAGCATTTAAGGAAGAGCTAACCCATATTCTTCACAGACTAGTCCAAAAAATCCAGAAGGATGGAAAACTCCCAAATTCTTTTTATGAAGCCAGCATCATCCTAATTCCAAAACCAGATAAAGACACAACAAAGAAAGAAAACTTCAGGCCAATATCGCTGATGAACATAGATGCTAAAATCCTCAACAAAATATTGGCAAATCGCATCCAACAATATATCAATAAGATCATACACCATGACCAAGTGGGATTCATCCCAAGGATGTAAGGATGGTTCAATATTCCCAAATCATTAAATGTAATACATCACATAAACAAAAGCAAAGACAAAACCACATGATCATATCAATAGACGTGAAAATAGCTTTTGATAAGGTACAACACCCATTTATGATAAAAACACTCAGCAAAGTGGGAATAGAGGGAGCATTCCTCAATATAATAAAGGCCATGTATGAGAGACCTACAGCCAACATCATACTCAATGGGCAAAAACTAAAAGCTTTTCCACTAAGATCAGGAACAAGACAAGGATGTCCACTTTCACCACTTCTATTCAATATAGTATTGGAAGTTTTCGCCACAGCGATCAGGCAAGAAAAGGAAATAAAAGGCATCCAAATAGGAAAGGAGGAACAAAACTGTCACTGTTTGCAGATGACATGATAGTGTACATGGAAAATCCTATAGACTCTACCCAAAAACTGCTCGAACTAATTAATGAATTTGGCAAAACAGCTGGTTACAAAGTCAATAGCCAGAAATCAAAGGCATTTTTGTATACCAATAATAAATCAGCAGAAGCAGGAATCAAGGAAAAAATCCCATTCAATATAGCAAAAGCAAAAATAAAACATCTGGGAATAAACCTAACTAAGGAGGTAAAAGACCTGTATGCAGAAAACTACACAGCCCTGAAGAAAGAAATCAAGGAAGACACAAACAAATGGAAACATATACCTTGTTCATGGATTGGAAGAATTAACATCATCAAAATGTCCATACTGCCCAAAGCAATTTACAGATTCAATGCAATACCTATTAAAGTACCAATGGCATATTTCACAGACATAGAACAAACACTTCGAAGATTTATATGGGATCATAAACAACCCCAAATAGCAGCTGATCTTTTGAGAAAGAAGAACAAAGTAGGAGGGATCACAATACCTGATACCAAACTGTATTACAAGGCCACTGTAATCAAAACAGCCTGGTACTGGCATAAAAACAGGCACATAGACCAATGGAACAGAACAGAGAGCCCAGAAGTCAACCCAACTCTCTATACTCAATTAATATTCGACAAAGGGGGTAGTAACATAAAATGGAGTAAAGATAGCCTCTTCAACAAATGGTGTTGGGAGAACTGGACGGCTATGTGCAAAAAAATGAAACTTGAGCACAGACTTACACCATACACCAAAATAAATTCAAGGTGGATAAAAGACTTAAATGTAAGCCATGACACCATTAAAGTCCTAGAGGAGAACATTGGCAAGAAAATCTCAGATATTTCACACAGCAACTTTTTTACTGATCTGCCCCTAGAGCAAGGAATATAAAGGAAAGAATAAACAAATGGGATCTCATCAAAATAAAAAGCTTCTGCATGGCTAAAGAAAACAGTATTAAATTAGCAAGACAACCAACTGTATGGGAAAACATATTTGCCAATGATACCTCAGACAAAGGTTTAATCTCCAAAATATACAAAGAACTTACAAGACTCCACTTTAAGAAGACACCCAACCCAATTAAAAAATGGGAAGAGGACTTGAACAGACACTTCTCCAAGGAGGACATACAGAACATCCAGAGACACATGAAGAGAAGCTCAATATTGTTAGCTATCAGAGAGATGCAAATTAAAACCACAATGAGATACCACTTTACACCAGTCAGGATGGCTATCATAAACAAAGCAACAAACAACAAATGTTGCAGAGGTTGTGGGGAAAGGGGGTCCTTAGTTCACTGTTGGTGGGATTGCAGACTGGTACAACCATTGTGGAAAACACTATGGAATTTTCTCAGAAAAATAAAAATCACCCTGCCTTTTGACCCAACAATTCCACTGCTAGGATTATATCCCAAGAATTCTAAAACATCAATTTCAAAGAACATATGCATCACAATGTTCATAGCAGCACAATTTACAATAGCCAAGAGTTGGAAGCAACCTAGGTTCCTGTCAGTAAATGAATGGATCAAGAAATTGTGGTACATATACACAATGGAATTCTACGCAGCAGAGAGAAAGAAGGAGCTACTACCCTTTGCAACAACATGGATGGAACTGGAAAGCATTATGCTGAGTGAAATAGGCCAGGTGTTGAAAGACAAATACCATATGATCTCACCTTTAACAGGAAAGCTAAACAACAAAACAAACAAGCAAGCAGAATAAAAACAAAGACACTGAAATAGAGAACAAGGGGACAGTGCCCAGAGGGGAGAGGGAAGGGAATTTAAGTAGAAAAAAAGAGGACGGATTTGGAAGAACAAATAGCAAGGACACAGGGACGAGAACTAAGGGCGGTGGAAATGGGAGGGAGGTGGGGAGCATGGGGCAGGGGGAGGCTGAGATGGGAGAAATAGACAAAAAACTGTACTTGAAAAATAACTAAATAATTTTTTTAATTTTCAAAAAATAAATAAAAATAAAAAATATGAAGAAACAGTAATTCAAAAATGAATGAGGAGGAGAGGCTTAGGAACCCCCAGGATATCTTTAAACTCTCCGACATCCGAATTATAGGGGTACCAGAAGGGGAAGAGGAACAGTCACGAGTGGAAACCTTATTTGAACAAGTACTAAAGGAGTACTTCCCCATTCTGGCAAAGGAAATAGACTTCAAGGAAATCCAGGAAGCTCAGAGTTGCAAAGAAGTTGGATCCAAGGAAGCACATACCAAGGCACATTATTATTACATTACCCAAGATTCAAGATAAGGAGAGAATCTTAGAAGCAGCAAGAGAAAAGGAGACAGTTACCTACAAAGGAGTTCCCATCAAACTGTCAGCTGATTTCTCAAAAGAGACCTTACAGGCAAGAAGGGGCTGGAAAGAAGTATTCAAAGTCATGAAAGGCAAGGACCTATATCCAAGATTTCCCTATCCAGCAAAGCTCTCATTTAGAATGACAGGGCAGATAAAGTGCTTCCCAGATAAGGTCAAGGTAAAGGAGTTCATCATCACCAAACCCTTATTATATGAAATGTTAAAGGAACTTATCTAAGAAAAAGAAGATGAAAAATATGAACAGTAAAATGACAGCAAACTCACAGTTATTAACAACTACACCTAAAACAAAAACAAAAGCAAACTAAGCAAACAACTAGAACAGGAACTGAACCACACAAATGGAGGGTTATCAACAAGGGAGTGGGAGGAGGAGAGAGGGGAAAAAGGTACAGAAAATAAGTAGCATAAATGGTAGGTAGAAAATAGACAGGGTGAGGTTCAGAATAGTATAGGAAATGTAGAAGCCAAAGAACTTATATGTACAACCCATGGACATCAACTAAAGTGGGGGAATGTGGGTGGAAGGGAGTGTGCAGGGCAGAGGGGAGTGAAGGGGGGAAAATGGGACAACTGTAACAGCATAATCAATAAGATACATATTTTTTTAAAGCTCCAGAAAAAATACAACTAAGTTAGGAAGAGCTAGCTAGCTAGCCTGTGAGATGCAGAGTTCAAAACACTGGTGATTTGGATACTCACAAAAATGGTTGAGTGTGGTCGTCAAATAGAGGGAAAAAAGTGAAGGTTATGAAAAGTGAAATAAAGGAAAATGTACAGGGAACCAACAGTGATGGGAAGGAAACCAGGACTTAAGTCAACAGTTTGGAGAAAGAAGAAATAAACCTTCAACCAGAACAGAATGAAGAAACAATAATTTTTTTAAATGAGGAGAGGCTTAGAACCCTTCAGGACAACTTTAACCATTCCAACATCCAAATCATAAGGGTGCCAGAAGGAGAAGGACAAAAGCAAGAAGCTGAAAAATTATTTGAACAGATAATGGAGAACTTCCCCAACCTGGTAAAGGAAATAGACTCCCAGGAAGTCCAGGAGGCTCAGAGAGTCCCAAAGAAGTTAGACCCAAGGAAGCACACACCAAGGCACATCATCATTACATTATCCAAGATTAAAAATAAGGAGAGAATCTTAGAAGCAGCAAGAGGAAAGGAGACAGTTACCTACAGAGAAGTTCCCATTAAAATTATCAGCTAATTTCTCAAAAGAAACCTTGTAGGCTGGAAAGAAGTACCATATTTTTGGACTTCAGGACACACTCCCCTCCAAATTTGGGGGGAAATGGAGTGTGTATTATAGCCCAAATGTAGTTTACCTGGCTTGCTGTTGTGGGGGCACTGCAGTGGAGTGGGGTCACAGGTTATTAAATATTTTACCACATTTTTTGCTTCAAAAAATTTTTTTGTATATTTTCTCCCTCTAAAACCTAGGTGTGTCTGATGATCCAGTGTGTCTTATAGTCGTAAAAATATGGTATTCAAAGTCATGAAAGGCAAGGACCTACATCCAAGATTACTCTCTCCAACCTTTACTCTCTCCAGCAACGCTATCTTTAGAATAGAAGGACAAATAAAATGCTTCCCAGAAAAGGTCAAGGTAAAGGAGTTCATCATCACCAAGCCAATATTATATGAAATGTTAAAAGGACTTATCTAAGAAAAAGAAGAAGATGAAAAATACGAATAGTAAAATAACAAACACAACTATCAACAACTGAACCTAAAAAACAAAAATAAAAGCAAACTAAGCAAACAACTAGAACAGGAATAGATTCACAAAAGTGGAGATCACATAGAGGGTTATCAGTGGAAAGAGTGGTGGAGTGGGGGAAAGGTACAGGGAATAAAAAGCATAAATGGTAGGTAGAAAATAGATGGAGAGGTTTAGAATAGTGTAGGAAGTATAGAAGCCAAAGAATTTATATGTATGACCCATGGACATGAACTAAGGGTATGGGGATATGTATGGCAGGAGTGTGCAGGGCAGAGGGGAATAAAGGGTTGAAAAAATGGGACAACTGTAATAGCATTATTAATAAAATATATTAAAAATTTAAAAAGATCAATAAATTAAAATCTTTTTAAAACATAAGGCAAAGATAAATACCACATAATTTTACTTGTATGTGTGTCTATTAAAAAATAAATGAACAAATAAAACAAAATAAAAACAGCACTAGAACAAATTGATAATTTCCAGAGTGGAGGGGTATGTGAGGATGGGTAAAAAATGTAAAGAAAAATAAGAGGTGCAAACTTTCAGTTATAAAATAATAGACAATATTGTAATAACCTTGTATGGGTATAAGACTTATAGTGGTGATCACACTGTAAAGGATATAAATGTGAAATTGTTACGTGGCACTTCTGAAATTAATATAATAGTGTAGTCAACTATAATTAAGAAAATAAGCAATGGTTACTGAAATGATATAAAAGAGATGAAAGGACCTCAGAAGTAAAATGATGTGATTGTCTTCCTTTCCCTGCTCTTTCTTTTTGTATAAATGTGGGACAACTGAATAAAATTATTGGGAAAAAATGTTTAAGGGGTTTTGTTTAATTTCTTTTTTTCAGTATTTTATTTATTTATTTTTAGAGAGAGAGGGAGGGAAGGAGAAAGAGAGAGAGAGAAACATCAATGTGTGGTTGCCTTTCACATAACCACCCCTGGGGCCCTGGCCCCAAACCCAGTCATATCTCCTGACTGGGAATTGAATCAGTGACCCTTTGGTTTATAGGCCCACATTCAATCCACTGAGCTACACCAGCCAGGGCTGTTTAATTTCTTTAAATGCTCACATATTAAATCATTAACAAGCAAAGGGAGACTAGAAATAACATATCTCAACCTTCTAGATTGGTAAGTTAGTAAAATAATTCCTCCTAATCACTCTTGGGTTTGTTGGAACTATTATACAATTCCTTACATGTGTATACTTATATATGTTATAAGTGGATTGAGAGAGATGTGGACTTTTCTCTTACTCAATATAGTTTTAATAAAATTGGTAAATACAAGTTTTGGGATATTTTCAACTGCATGGATGTCTAGAGAATTTCTAAGAATCTTTGATTCACTTTTTTCCTTTTACATCTGTGGGGTTAGGATTTTCACTAACAAAAACAACAAAGCACTAACTATAGGCTCCAAGCATGGAAGAGAAAGACCTTAATTGGAAGATCATTGTTCAGGGGCTCATTGCATAAGGCTTTTGAGATGCTTGCAAAAACTTTTAATGAGTTTAGCCAAATTACACACCCACAGAGACTTGTTAAATAGCCTCCCAATTAGCATGAGTTAAAACTGTATCTTTTTCTTTAGAAACTGTGGTTAATTGGACCCTAATCTATTAAAGGAATTAAGACGAATTCTCTCAGTTCAGTAAAGATCCTTTATTAGCAAACTTAAAGGAGATAAAGGTGTGGTTGCCATGGCAACACCTGGCAGAGAAAGAAGCCTCACAGCAATCAAGTGTCCTCTCTCTGAACAGTACACCAAAGCAGTTAGTTGTCTGTCGCCAGCTTGTGTATGGTGTACAATAGTTATCAATTATATTTTAAGCTTTTAAGAGTAAAACACTTTTTTTCTGCTGTCTGAATGTAAGGGTATGAAGCCAAAATGGATTAACTTGAACTCATAAATAAAAAGAAGTAGGCTGGTTTATCAGCCTTGAATAAAAGTACAAATTTTCACTTCAAAATGTAATTAGTGTATCATCCATTGTAATAATACATCATTCATTATCATAGAGAAGATTTATCATATCCTGTATGGAAAACAGACCGAATAGACTGAAAGTTCCCTGATGGGAGTGTGTTTCAGGATCTGGGTGAAGGGGGTTGAGAGGATTGAGTGGGCAGATTGGTAGCTATGAAATAGAAATAGCAACTGTAAGGATGTAAGGTACAGCATAGGTAATATTGTAATATGCAATATATCATTCATTATTAAAAAGAATATGATTAAAAATCTTTCTCCTAAAATATGCTGACAGAATGAATTTCATCATCTCTTTAAAATGGGTCATTGTGTATTTATAAAGAGAGATTTATTTTGAATAATCTTAAAGACTTCTAAAGATCCAACTAGAGAACTGGCCTCAGTTTTATACCATCTTATCAACCTTACAAGTAGATTGAAGTATGTTTCAAATTTAGAATATTTTAACAAAATGACCAAATGTATAATATATCGTAAAATATTTCAAATATACAGACCAGTAGCAATAATATAATACATTTAGAAACCTGGCATCTAGGTTATCATACAATTTTTATTTATCATTGATACTTTTGAAAAATAAATATAATATCCAGATAGAAATCAGACCCTGTGTTTCCTCCTATTGCTGCAGCAGTAAACATGAAGTCAGTATTAGTCCCTCCCCTTGTTCAGTGGACACTATGTATGTTTTCTTACTCAAGCTTCATTTCAATATTCTTCTTGTTGGAATATAACAAAAAAGTTTCCCCAGGCTTGCTTTCTTTCTTGGTCCACTATAAATGTTCACTGCTTGGCCAGACTGATATTTGCTCCAGTGATTTGAGATGATGAGTAAGGAAATCGTAGATCACTTCTATCTTCCTTTGACACTTGTTACCATGAATAAACATTTTAAAGTGGGAGCAACAACTTTCTCTACATCAAGCTTCCAGCACCATAATATTCCCGTGTGGGTTAATTCTTCCTTATGTTGAAGCAGAGGTTGTGCAGTGCAGGTCATTTCTAGATGCCTAGCACAAATTCCTTTACTAAACAACTTTTTGTTTCATTTCCTGCACTAACAATGACAGAGAGGAAAAATGCATGGTCTCTGTTTAGGCTAAAATGTGTAAAACCAGAAAGATTACTCACTATTGCTTGAAATACTGTAATATTTTAATAAATTATATATTGTGCCTTTTATTACTAAGCCTGCATATGTCACAACTATTTTAATGTAGACATCTGAGGACAAATGCAATAATGCATTATTCATGGGGTTATGGAATTTTATTTTATAAATTTCTACCACAATGTGTATTTATCAATTCCAACATTAAAAAAAATTGAGATCACAAGACGGCTGGGAAGTAGATGGGAGCTGAGCCTACTTGCTGGTGCACCCAACTTAGCTGATCTCCAAAAAAACAAAGTGAACAGTCAACAGAATCCCAGCTGATATGAAGTTTGGAAGCTGAAGCTTGCAGAGAGTGCTACAAGGTGGGTAGTAAGGAGGTTTTATAGGTGGGTGGGGAAAGTCCCCGGCACCAGAAACCATGGCTGGTTGCCCTGGGGACAACATCCAAGGAGAGCCCAGTCAGGGATAGCAGCAGAGCAGCTCCCTCCCCTCCCAGGGCAGAAAATCCACAAGCCCATGCCGGGGGTGACTTGAATGCATAGAGTCACCTGGGAGATACAGGCTGCACACATGCACACAGCTGGTGGCATGCCCTAGCTGGGGAGGCAGTTGCTGGGTAGGACAGTGCCAGAGAGTGGGATGAATCCTGGTGGCCCCTGGAGCTGAGAGAATAGGTGGGCTGCAACTGGCTGTGACTGAGATAGACTCTTGACTTTGTCAGAGAGTTGGAGTGTCTGGAAAGCTGAGTAGTGGCTTGGAACTGCAGTGGTAGCACCCATGGCAAGTTTTTTCAAAAGGGGAGCTGAGGCATGCTGGGCAGGGATCCTGCATACACACAGCTGCCCAGCCAACAAGAAGGGAGGACTTTGGGCATTATCTGCTCCCATCCAGTACATGTGGGCAGTTTGATTGAATGGGTGCAAAGTGAGGTGGTTTCTAGGCCCCAGCCTAACCCAGCAGCACAGAGTGGAGAGTAGGAGCTGCAGAATGCTGTGAGAGCAGTGGGCTGGGAAATGTGCATGGCATCTGAGATTAAGTGGGGCCAGACTGAGCCACCTTCCTTGGCAGAGCCTCTGGGAAAGGAAAATTGAGCCCAAACTCCCAAGTCAGAGCAGGGAAGATCTGCGAAACTGGCTGGGCAGGCATAACAACTTGCAGGAGGCTTTGCCATAAAAGTAAAACAGCAAGACTAATGCCTAAAGGGGCCAAATTTGAACTTCCCACAGGGAGACAAAGTATGCTGTGTCCTAGGGCCCTATTTCACTGAGACCATCAAAACAGGAAGTTAAGAAAAGGTGCTTTCTGAGAAAATTCCATACTGTTTTCCATAATGGTTGTACTGCAACATTTTCCACTGCACCAACAGTGAACTAGGGTCCCCTTTTCCCCACAAACTCTCCAACATTTGTTGTTTGTTGCTCAAAGAGCCTATGCACCACAATGTTCATAGCAGCACAATTTACAATAGCCAAGAGTTGGAAGCAACTTAGTTGCCCATCAGAAAATGAATGGATCAAAAAAGTATGGTACAGGACTTCCGCCAAGATGGAGGCATAGGTGGATATGCCATGCCCTCTCACACAACCAAGTTTATAGATAACTAAATATTAGCAACAGAAAACACAGCCAGAACACGGAAAATTGAACTTTTCAGAAGTCCGTTAACAACAAATTCTTCAGCCTGACTGGTAAGGGGCGAAACCAGCGGCTGGTGAAGTGGATTGCACAGGAGGTCTCGGTCAGCCGGACTCAGGCGCGGAATCCAGGCGCAGGGTTGGACCTAGTGAGCGACCCAGCGAGCCACCAGGCGAGCGACCGCGGGGGAGACAGCGGGGAGCGGTGCTGCGTGTTGACTGTGGTCACGCATTTGTGTGTGGGCAGACAGGCGAGGGAGTGGGCAGTTGGACTGGGGCTGGCGGGTCCCCGCGGCAAGCGGCAGTGGAGGGCGCCGCCATTTCCCCGCTCTGACCCCACCTCCACATACAGCATCACAACCCAGCGACTCTGAGTGGCCCGGCCCAGGTGAACCACGTAAGATGCTAATCCTCACCCGGCTGTGAGAAACAGCAGAGGGGGTCGCCATTTCCCCGCTCTGACCACGCCCCCACATACAGCGTCACAACCCAGCAACCTGGGAGTCCAAGGCACCGCTTCTCACACTTAAAGGGCCAGAACAGACCAAAAATGGTGCAAGATCTCAAAGCCCCAGAACCTATAGATCTAAGCGATGAAGAAATAGCAAAATTCTCAGACGCACAGTTTAAAACACTGGTCATCAGGATCCTCACAGAACTGGTTGATTATACCGACAAATTAGACAAATATATGAAGGCGAAACTAATTGAAATGAATGGAATTGCACAGGACACCAATAGCAATGAAAAGGAAACTGGGACTCAAATCAATGGAGTGGACCAGAAGAAAGCAAATAATGGCCAAACAGAAAAGAGTCAAGAAGCAAGAATTCAAAGAAATGAGGAGAGTCTTAGGAACCTCCAGGACATCTGTAAACACTCCAACATCTGAATTATAGGGGTACCAGAAGGGGGAAAGGCACAGCCACCAGTGGAAAACTTCTTTGAACAAATAATAAAGGAGAATTTCCCCAATCTGGCAAAGGAAATAGACTTCCAGGAAATCCAGGAAGCTCAGAGAGTCCCAAAGAAGTTGGACCCAAGAAGGAACACACCAAGGCACATCATAATTACATTAGCCAAAATTAAAATGAAGGAGAGAATCCTAGAAGCAGCAAGAGCTAAGGGGACAGTCACCTACAAAGGAGTCCCCATCAGACTGTCAGCGGATTTCTCAAAAGAGACCCTACAGGCAAGAAGGGGCTGGAAAGAGGTATTCCAAGTCATGAAAGCCAAAGACCTACAACCAAGATTGCTCTATCCAGCAAAACTTTCATTTAGAATGGAAGGACAGAAAAGGTGCTTCTCAGATAAGATCAAATTCAAGGAGTTCATCATCACCAAGCCCTTATTATATGAAATGTTAAAGGGACTTATCTAAGAAAAAGAAGTTAAAGAAACATGAACAGTGAAAGGACAACAAACTCACATTATTAACAACCACACCTAAAACAAAAGCAACCTAAAAGGACAGCTAGATCAGGAGTGGAAACATAGAAATGAAGATCTCAAGGAGGGTTAGCAACAGGGGAGTGGGAGGAGGAGAAGGGGGGAGAAGGTACAGAAAATAAGTAGCATAGACAGTAGATAGAAAATAGATGGGGGGGGGCAAGAATAGCATGGGAAATATAGAATCTAAAGGACTTGAGACACATGGTCATAAACTAAAGGGGGGGGTAATGGTGGGGATGGGGGGGTAGGGTGGAGGGGAATGAAGGGGGAATAGAACAACTGTAACAGCAGAATCAATAAAAAAATTAAAAAAAATAATCCTAAAAAAAAAGTATGGTACATATACACAATGGAATTCTATGCAGCAGAGAGAAAGGAAGGAGCTCCTACCCTTTGCAACAGCATGGATAGAACTGGAAAGCATTATGGTGAGTGAAATAATCCAGGAGGTGAAAGACAAATATCATATGTTCTCACCTTTAACAGGAAGCTAAACAACAAAACAAACAAGCAAGCAAAATAAAAACAAAGACACTGAAATAGAAAACAGGGAGACAGCGGCCAGAGCGGCGAGGGGAGGGAATTTAAGGGGAGAAAGGGAAGGGATATAGAGGAACAAGTATAAAGGACACAGGGACAATAACTAAGGGGGGTGGAAATGAGAGGGAGGTGGGGAGCATGAGGTGTGATGGGCTGGGATGGGAAAAATAGACAGAAAACTGTACTTGAAAAATAGTTAAATAAAAGTAAAAAAAAAAGGTGCAACAAGTGGGATCCAGCCTTGGCTCTCACACACAGCTACAGACTTCACCAAGAAGGAGAGAGCTAACACTTTTACACAGACTGCCCCCCACCCCTGTGAAACGAACAGCTATTTAAGCAGAAACTATACATTATTTGAAATAAACTGGGACAGACTAAGATGGGAGATGTAGGGGGGGTGTACCCATAATTTTCCCAGAAGACTGAACAGTGCCTCCCAGGGGAGACACAGAGACCTTACCCTCTCAATTGCAACAGAAGCTCCCTTTGTAGGCAGGGGAAGGAGGTACAGATGCTGTTGCCAGAAGTTAGATGATCCACCCTGTGACCCTGAGCTGATAGAAAACCAGAGACGGATTCAGAAAGAAGTCAGAAGGTGAACACCAAAAGCTTAGATGAATTGCACCTTGGTCTTCATCAGAACTTATATTTTTTATTTCCTTTTTTTCTTCCTTTAATGTAGTATTTTTTAAATATTTTATTTATTTATTTTTCGAGAGAGGGGAAGGGAAGGAGAAAGAGTGGGAGAGAAATATCAATGTATGGTTGCCTCTTATGTGTCCCCTGCTGGGAACTGGCCTGCAACCCAGGCATGTGCCCTGACTGGGAATCGAACCGCGATACTCTGGTTCACAGGCCCACGCTCAATCCACTGAGCTATGCCAGCCAGGGCTCTCATATAGTATTTTTAATATTTCCTATTTCACCTCAAACATATTCCAACAACTACCCTTGATCATTTATTTTTAATTATTTTAATATATTTTATTAATTGTGCCATTACAGTTGTCCCATTCCCCCCTTCGTTCCCCTCCACCCTGAACACCCCTCCCACCCACATTCCCTCCTGTAGTTCATGTCCATCTGTCTAAGTTCTTTAGCTTGTATATTTCCCATACTACTCTTGCCCTCCCCCTATTTTCTCCCCACAGTCTATGCTACTTATATTCTGTAACTGTTCCCCTGCTTTCCTCCTCCCACTCCCCTGTTGCTAACCTTCCATGTGATCTCCATTTCTGTGTCTCTGCTCCTGTTTTAGCTGTCCGATTAGTTTGCTTTTGTTTTAGGTGTGGTTGTTAGTAACTGTGAGTTTGTTGTCCTTTCACTGTTCATATTTTCATCTTCTTTTTCTTAGATAAGTCCCTCTAACATTTCATATAGCAAGGGCTTGGTGATGATGAACTCCTTGAACTTTATCTTATCTGAGAAGCATTTTATCTGTCCTTCCATTCTAAATGAAAGCTTTGCTGGATAGAGCAATCTTGGATGTAGGCCTTTGGATTTCATGACTTGGAATACCTCTTTCCAGCCCCTTCTTGCCTGTAAGGTCTCTTTTGAGAAATCAGCTGACAGTCTAATGGGAACCACTTTGTAGGTGACTGTCCCCTTAGCTCTTGCTGCTTCTAGGATTCTCTCCTTCATTTGAAGCTTGGCTAATGTAATTATGATGTGCCTTGGTGTGTTTCTTCTTGGGTCCAAGTTCTTTGGGACTCTCTGAGCTTCCTGGATTTCCTGAAAGTCTATTTCCTTTGCCAGATTGTGGAAGTTCTCCTTTATTATTTCTTCAAATAAGTTTTCCACTTGTTGCTCTTCCTCTTCCCCTTCTGGTACCCCTATAATTCAGATGTTGGTACATTTAAAGATGTCCTGGGTGTTCCTAAGCCTCTCCTCATTTTTTTGAATTCTTGTTTCCTTATTCTTTTCTGTTTGGTCATTTCTTTCTTCCTTCTGGTCCACTCCATTAATTTGAGTCCCAGTTTCTTTTCCATCACTATTGGTTTCCTGTGCATTTTTCTTCATTTCACTTGGTGTAGCCTTCATTTTTTAATCTAATTTTCAACTAAAATCAACCAGTTCTGTGAGCATTCTGATCACCAGTGTTTTGAACTGTGCATCTGGTAGGTCGGCTATCTCTTAGTCACTTAAAAGTATTGGCTCTTGGGCTTTGATTTGTTCTTCTGTTTGAGCCATAATGTTTTGGTCAGGTGGAGCCTGTTACATATGAGGGGCAGAACTTTAGGTGTTCACCAGGGCAGGGCAACCCAGTTGCTGGGTTGTGAAGCTGTATGTGGGGGTGGGGTCAGAGAGGGAACAATGGTGCTTACTATGCTCTCTCTCAGATTTCAGTCCCCTTTGCTGCTTCTCACAAGTCACCACCTTTTCAATTGGTGCTTTTTGGCTTTATTTCCCATCGCTGGGGTCCTGGGTTTTCACGGTCTGTCTTGCTGCCCATTTTTGCCTAGTTTATCTGCGTGTGAATGTGTGACTGTGGTTAGCCCCGCACTGCCTGTGCTCCCAGGTCTGGCTGCCACTGCCTTTTCCTGCCACAACCCCTCTCTGCTGGCCACTGACTTTGCCCCTCATACTGGTCTGGTTGAATGGTTGTCGGACTTCCATACAGTTCAATTTTCTGTCTGTTCTGGTTGTGTTTTTGTTTCTAAATCTTTGTTGTCCTTAATTTTGGCTGTACAAAGAGGCACAATGTTTCCACGTATGCCTTCATCTTGGCCAGAAAACTATTTTTTATTATTTTTATTCAGATTATATACTTCTTCATATTATTGTTATTCCAAATCCCTCACAGCACCCTTCCCTGGACTTACTTCATTTTCCCATCTTCCTGACCTTTCTTACTGTTGTTGTAAACTTTATTTTCTCTCACACTATGCCATGTTCCTATTCTTTACTCTTGCTATTTCACCACCATCCAACCATGCATAAGTGCTCTTCTTTAAGTCAGCTCACATTCTTTTCCCCTCTTGTAGTAGTCTTAGTTCCTTTCCACCATTATAAATTGTGGCTAGTTGTATGAAATACCATAGTTATTGCTGTACTTCTCTGATGGAATTCCTATTTGTTCACTATTGTACTTTAAATCCCATGGGATACTTTCCCACGGTCTTACTCCACTTTTCCTACCCCTTGCCCCTGATCAGTTAGTCGAGTGAGGTATTTATTTTAATTTTTTCTCTCTCTTAGCCTGGGCTTTACTCATTACTTTAATTAGTTTGCCTCCCACATCCTCTCATTATCATTTTTCTTTGCTGTAGACATCTCATATTCACTTTCCTCTTTTGTAAAACATTCTTATATCTTTTCCACCTTTATTAAATTTAATTCAGCTGTCATTATTATTGACCCTGATGTGTTTTTCTGCAATTACACTCCCATTGGTCCAATAACTTTTTAATTTTACAACTTTTCAAACCTCAGAGTATACGCTTCCCTTTTCTTACTCCACTTTTGCCATCACCCTTCCATGTTTTACATGCATTTAAAATTTTGTTCTCTCCTTTTCTTTGCCTTGGTTCTATCTCTACTCTTATCAATTCTTCTCACTCTTCCCACTTAAAACCATTTTCTCCTCTTTTATTCTTCTCATATTCCCTTTGTCCTATCTTACAATATTCTTTATACATATAAGGAATATTATATGTAATATATTCTTTTTTTTTTGTTCGAGCTTTTAGTAAGAGTAGGTCTAGAATTAGTACTTAGTAAATAATTTCAATAGTGTTACATTCATAAGTCTCTTGCTGTATAGTACCTTTTATATATTTTTTCTTTTTTAAATTTTTTTATTGATTATGCTGTTACAGTTCTACTCCCCCTTTCATTCCCCTCCACCTTACCCCCCCAACCCACCATTACCCCCCCTTTAGCTTATGACCATGTGTCTCAAGTCCTTTAGATTCTATATTTCCCATGCTATTCTTGCCCCCCCATCTATTTTCTATCTACTGTCTATGCTACTTATTTTCTGTACCTCCTCCCCCCTTCTCCTCCTCCCACTCCCCTGTTGCTAACCCTCCATGTGATCTTCATTTCTATGTTTCCACTCCTGATCTAGCTGTCCTTTTAGTTTGCTTTTGTTTTAGATGTGGTTAATAACTGTGAGTTTGCTGTCCTTTCATTGTTCATCTTTTTTATCTTCTTTTTCTTAGATAAGTCCCTTTAGCATTTCATACACTAAGGACTTGGTGATGATGAACTCCTTGAATTTGATCTTATCTGAGAAGCACCTTTTCTGTCCTTCCATTCTAAATGAAAGTTTTGCTGGATAGAGCAATCTTGGTTGTAGGTCTTTGGCTTTCATGACTTGGAATACCTCTTTCCAGCCCCTTCTTGCCTGTAGGGTCTCTTTTGAGAAATCCGCTGACAGTCTGATGGGGACTCCTTTGTAGGTGACTGTCCCCTTAGCTCTTGCTGCTTCTAGGATTCTCTCCTTCATTTTAATTTTGGCTAATGTAATTATGATGTGCCTTGGTGTGTTCCTTCTTGGGTCCAACTTCTTTGGGACTTTCTGAGCTTCCTGGATTTCCTGGAAGTCTATTTCCTTTGCCAGATTGGGGAAATTCTCCTTTATTATTTGTTTGAATAAGTTTTCCACTGGTGGCTGTGCCTTTCCCCCTTCTGGTACCCCTATAATTCGGATGTTGGAGCATTTAAAGATGTCCTGGAGGTTCCTAAGACTCTCCTCATTTCTTTGAATTCTTGCTTCTTGACTCTTTTCTGTTTGGCCATTATTTGCTTTCTTCTGGTCCACTCCATTGATTTGAGTCCCAGTTTCCTTTTCATTGCTATTGGTGTCCTGTGCAATTCCATTCATTTCAATTAGTTTCGCCTTCATATATTTGTCTAATTTGTCGGTATAATCAACCAGTTCTGTGAGGATCCTGATGACCAGTGTTTTAAACTGTGCGTCTGAGAATTTTGCTATTTCTTCATCAGTTAGATCTATAGGTTCTGGGGCTTTGAGATCTTGCACCATTTTTGGTCTGTTCGTGCCCTTTAAGTGTGAGAAGCAGTGCCTTGGACTCCCAGGTTGCTGGGTTGTGACGCTGTATGTGGGGGCGTGGTCAGAGCGGGGAAATGGCAACCCCCTCCACTGTTTCTCACAACTGGGTGAGGAGATAGCCTTAGGTGGTTCACCTGGGCAGGACCACTCAGAGTCACTGGGTTATGACGCTGTATGTGGAGGTGGGCTCAGAGCAGGGAAATGGCGGCGCTCTCCCTGCCGCTGCTGGCTGCTGCGGTGACCCACTGGGTCCCGGTCCAATCGCCTACTCCCTCGCCTGTCTGCCCACACACAAAGGCGCGACCACAGTCAACACGCAGCCCTGCTCCCCCGCTGTCTCCTCCGCGGTTGCTCGCCTGGTCGCTCGCTCAGTCGCTCGCTCGGTCGCTCACTAGGTCCAACCCTGCACCTGGATTCCGCACGCCTGAGTCCGTCTGACCAAGTTTTCCTGTGCAACCCCGCTTCACCAGCCACTGGTTTCGCCCCTTACCGGTAAGGCTGAAGAATTTGTTGTTAACGGACTTCCGAAAAGTTCAATTTTCCGTGTTCTGGCTGTGTTTTCTGTTGCTAATATTTAGTTGTCTCTAAACTTGGTTGTGTGAGAAGGCATGGCACATCCACCTATGCCTCCATCTTGGCGGAAGTCCACCGTAATATATTCTTTATATATATACTTCATATAGGCAAAGAATATTCTTTAGAGATAAAGAATATTATATGGGCACTTTGAAGATGGCAATGGAGTATGTATAAGGAATATTATATATAATATATTATATATATATATATATATATATATATATATATATACTTTATATAGACAAAGAGTAAGAATACTATAGGGGCACTTGGAAGATTCCACGTCCCCCTACACATGGGAGAAAAACCTGGCTGGTCTATGGAGGAACAGAGCGAACAGCCAGAAGTACCTCAGAATACATGAAAATAAGAGACCAAAAACTGTAGCAGACACTGAAAAACCAGAAGGTAAGGAGACTGCTGCAGGACAATAAGGTCCCAGGGACCAGCGTGGAGACTTCGGCTGTAGCTGCAGGCTCAGCATAGACTCCTTAAGAGCGGTGAGCCAGCCACAGAGTCCTTGGGAGAGAGCCAGGTCAACTGCTCCCTCCCTCCCTGGCCAAGCAGAGTTTGAGCAGCACCGGGAGAGACCTAGTTGCTTGAAGTTGCAGAGAGGGGAATAAGGACAAAGAGGCAAATATACAAGGGCTGTGACCACCTGCAAAGTCTGTGGTCACTGGCTTGGGAGAGTTGAGAGCCCTGAAGTGATGCTCACCCTGATAGTCACCAGTCGACTGGAGAATTAGGTCGTACGGAGCAGCAGGGTTAAGTAGGAGGAATTTCTCAAAAAGCAAAACTGGGGAATTCTACGACAGCCACTCAGCTTACTCCCCACCCAGTTGGACAGCAATCCCAACTTTGCACAAAAGGCCCTGCATCTCCCCATAGCAATGGGAAGGGTTTTCGCCCAAACACACAGGACCCAGGCAGCCTGGCCAAGGGCATGCGCATACCTGCACCCCAGAGGGTGGTGGTGGAGCAGGGTCAGGCAGGAAAGATTGGCCAGACCAACCCAGGAGCTCAAGTGGTGGTCAGCAGATCCCAGGTGTGGGGTGGAAAGGGGCAGACCCAGTGAGGGTGCAAGGCAGCTAGATAACCGCCATCACACATTCGAGTACAGATAAACCAAGCAAAAGAGCGAGCAGTGAGACAGACTGCACAAGCTAGGGCCCCAGCAATGGGAATCAGAGCCTGAAAGCACCAGTTGGAAAAACTTTTGTGGTTGAGGTGCTGGGAGAAGCTCCCCGGCTCACAGAGAGTTTGTTGGAGAGACCCACAGGGTCCTGGAGGGTACACAGGCCCACACACCTGGGAGATGGCACCAGCAGGGGCCTGGTTTGTTTGTGAGAAGCAGCAGAGGGAACTGAAATCTGAGAGAGAGCAGAGCAAGCACCACTGTTCCCTCTCTGACCCCACCCCCACATACAGCTTCACGACCCAGCAAGTGGGTTGCCCCACCACTGTGAACACCTAAGGCTCCGCCTCTCATACATAACAGGCACAAACAGACCAAAACATTATGGCTCAAGAACAGCTCAAAGCCCCAGAGCCAATAATTCTAAGCAACCAAGAGATAGCCAACCTTTCAGATGCACAGTTCAAAACACTGGTGATCAGGATGCTCACAGAACTGGTTGATTTTAGTCACAAATTAGAGGAACAAATGAAGGCTAAACTAATTGAAATGAAGGGAAATGCACAGGAAACCAAGAGTGGTGGAAAGGAAACTGGGACTCAATCAAGGGAGTGGACCAGAAGGAAGAAAGAAATGACCAAACAGAAAAGAATAAAGAAACAAGAATTCAAAAAAAATGAGGAGAGGCTTAGGAACCTTCAGGGCATCTTTAAATGTTCCAACATCTGAATTATAGGGGAACCAGAAGGGGAAGAGGAAGAGCAACAAGCGGAAAACTTATTTGAAGAAATAATAAAGGAGAACTTCCACAATCTGGCAAAGGCAATAGACTTCCAGGCAATCCAGGAAGCTCAGAGAGTCCCAAAGAAGGTGGACCCAAAGAGGAACATACCAAGGCACATCATAATTATATTAGCCAAGATTCAAATGAAGGAGAGTATCCTAGAAGCAGCAGGAGATAAAGGGACAATCACCTGCAAAGGAGTGCCCATCAGATTGTCAGCTGATTTCTCAAAAGAGACCTTACAGGCAAGAAGGGGCTGGAAAGAGGTATTCAGAGTCATGAAATCCAAAGACCTACAACCAAGATTGCTCTATCCAGCAAAACTTTCATTTAGAATAGAAGGGCAGATAAAGTGCTTCTCAGCTAAGGTCAAGTTCAAGGAGTTCATCATCACCAAGCCCTTATTATATGAAATGCTAAAGGGACTTATCTAAGAAAAAGAAGATAAAAAATATGAACAGTGAAAGGACAGCAAACTCGTGGTTATTAACAACCACACCTAAAACTAAAGCAATCTAAGAGGACAGCTAGATCAGGAGCAGAACCATAGAAATGGAGATCACATGGAGGGTTAGCAACAGGGAAGTGGCTAGAAGAGAAGTGGGGGAGAAGGTACAGAAAATAAGTAGCATAGACGGTAGGTAGAAAATAGACAAGAGGAGTTCAAGAATAGTATGGGAAATATAGAATCTAAAGAACTTGTGACACATGGACATAAACAAAAGGGGGGGAATGGTGGTAGAGGGGGTGTGCAGGGTGGAGGGGAATGAAGGGGGGAAATGGGACAATTGTAATGGCATAATCAATAAAATATATATTTAAAAAAAAGAACAGTATAGGACATGTAGAAGCCAAAGAACTTATATACATAACCCATGGACATGTACTAAAGAAGGAGTTCCTAGAGAGAATGAGGATTCCAGGCAGAGAGGGGCAAGGAAGGGGAAAAAAGGAGCAACTCTAACAGCATAATTAATAAAATATATTTTAAAAATATAAAACAAAAAAATTAAAAAATTATGATGACCTCCAACAAATGGAGAAATTAGATAAATAAGAGCATCTGCCTCATAGCAGGAACTTGATGAACATTAGGGCCTTCTCACTAATAACATAAATATGTGCCTGAGAGATAATCATGTTCTAAGACTTAAATGATCCACTTACCACTTTATAGGTTAACTTCTTGGTTTATTCATGGTTTATTCTTGGTTTATTCAAACCAACTTCTTGGTTTATAGGTTAACTTCTTTGTTTATCTTACACTAGACTTTGGGGGAAATGTCAAAGTTTGGAAACAAATGATAGAAAAGAAACATGTTTCCATGAAAGACTTTGGATGTGAATTTGGGAACTAGAAAACACCCTACTTGCTGAATTTACACATTTGATGGCTCTCTGCTAAGAAAAGTTAACAAATTGTGGTAATTTTGACTAAAATACAGTTGTTAGCATATTTTTTGGACTATAAGACACACTCCCCACTGCCCACCCTCCACTCAGTTTGAGAGAAATAATGGTTGTTAATGCTGCTATTGAGTTCTATTTACATTTACATTGGTGAAATATTGTGTTATTTATGCTATTAAATATTTTATCACATTTTTTGCTTCAAAAAATTTTCCCCTATTTTCCTCCTCTAAAACCTAGGTGTGTCTTGTGGTCCAAAAAAATAGGTTATTTTTAAAAATAACAAAAGCAAAAAGTCAGATTACAAATAGTGTTTCTCTTCTTGGCACTTTGGTAGAAGCTGCGGGAAGTCATCTTTATAACTGCTTATCTCATGTTGTTCTTTGAACCTATTTCATAGTGCAGCTACAGGGATTTTTGAATGATGTGTTATACAGCTACATATTAAAATATGTAATGCTGGGACAGAAACAGTTTATGGAAGTCCAGGAAAAGACACACACATTGGAAATCACAGGTCAAGACCAGATATGACTGAAGAGTCCCAAATGGCACCTTTGGCCCCTGAAGGAGATGACAGCTGGGCTGCAGATACCCACCTCTATTTGCTGTTACTTCTTTTGTACCTCTCTGTCACCTAGCAACAGCCTCCTTAGTGCCCCCTTCACCTCTCTGTTTCTGAGGGTATAGATCAGAGGGTTTAAAAGTGGTGTGACAATATTATAGAGGAGGGTGAGGAATTTTCCCTGGTTCTGGGAAGAGCTGTTTCCTGGCTGCATGTACATGTAGATGATGTTCCCATAGAACAGAGAGACCACTGTGAGATGAGAACCACAGGTGTTGAAGGCCTTTTGCCTTCCTGATGATGACTGAATATGTAACACAGCCCTTATGATGTAGCCATAGGAGACCAGGATAAACACCAGGGGTGACAGCACAATAACCACTGCCAGGACAAACACAGTGCCCTCAATGGCAGTTGTATTGACACAGGCCATCCGGATCAGGGCAGGCATCTCACATAAGTAGTGGTCCACAGTGTGGTGCCCACAGCGTGGTAAATGCAGGGTAACTGGGGACATGGCCAGGGAGTTGGCCACCCCACCGCCCCAGGCTACCAACACTAATCCCATGCAGAGGTGAGGATTCATGATCACCAGGTAGTGCAGTGGGTTGCAGACTGCAACAAACCGGTCATAGGCCATGACAGCCAGGAGCAGGCACTCCACACCACCCAGACCCAGAAACAAAAAGAGCTGGATGGCACAGCCTGTGTAGCTGATGGTCTTGTCATGTCCACTCAGGTTATAGAGCAGCTGGGGGATTGAACTGCTGGTGAAGCTGAGGTCCAGGAACGAGAGGTGGGTGAGGAAGAAGTACATGGGGCTGTGGAGCTGGAGGTCCAGCCGGGACACCAGGATGATGGTGGTGTTTCCCACAATGGTCAGGAGATATGCAATTAAAATGACTACAAAGAGGATCCTCTCCAGATAGGGATGGTCAGAAAATCCTAAAAGGATGAAATTTCCTTGAGTGCTATCATTGGTTCCATCCATATCTACTGCACCTGAAAAGGAATATTTATACCAATAATGGTAACATGTTGGGAACCACCCTGCCTGGTTTCGGAAGCTGTAACCCCCATGGCTAAAGCTGAGAAAAAGACCTTGGGATCATAAGCCACTAAGCAGAAAAAGCTTATCTTTCTGGCAGGGGTGCTGCCTCTGTCCCCTTCACTTCACCCTGCTTGGCCCCAGGCAGATGACTGGTTAGCCAATGACAGGTAAGATTCCAGGAAAAGACACACACATTGGGAAGCATAGGTCAAGACCAGATCTGAATGAAGAGTCCCAAATGTCACCATTGGCCCCTGAAGGAGAAGACAGGCATGGTCAAGATTCAGGGAAGGACTTGGGGGGCTATAGAAAAAGGGGGTGATGGACCCTCACCCCTTAGCCTTGACATAGCCTGAGTCCTCATTCTGTTTGTGAGAAGTCTCCTAATCTCTTAGTTCCCCTGGGCAAGTTCCCCTGCCTAATTTAAGCCTGAAACAATGCTAGAGGGGGGTTGGTACAGCCCTGGTCAGGAACAGGCAGTTCCCCAAGGCAATCAGGCTAAGAAGAATGCATAAAATCCTGTGAAACCTGCTTTGCTAAGAATATCCTCAATTTTATGATAAGGGTCCAAGCATAAAATAAGTTTGTTTCCTAAAGTTTTATGACCCTTTAGCAATCTGACCCTGACTTAGAATAAGCCCTCATAGTCCTTCGAATATTATCTATTGTTTGATCATTACTGCCTGACAATGACTGATGAGTTTTACTGTATTCCTGTGCAAATTGAACCCAATAAAAGCCCACTGAGGAACAGGTTCAAGGCCCTTCTCCTTGGAGAGGTTGGCCACCTTTCCTCCCCAAGCAGGTTATGTATTGGTAGACTTATCCTTATCCACAACAGCTAGGGGGTTGGGGGGGGGGCCTCTGCTGGACAAAGCTCCCCCACAGTAACAGACAATATAAGGCAGTACTTACTATGAACCAGGTGTTCCTCCATGCTTTTTACATTTATTTAACCCCAACAACAGTGATATGGAGTTGGCAGTCTTATCATCCCAGACTTACAGAAAAGAAAACTGGGCAGATGTATGTTAAGTGAACAATCATATTCTAGAAAAGGCAGAGCTGATTTTGAACCAAGAAAATAGGGCTTGAAGTCTTCATTCTTCACTGCTGGTACTGCTTCTAATTCCAATGATAAAAAGATAAATCCTGGCATGGCCCAGACATTGATTTATCATGAGACACAAGTTCCTGAGCTCCTGCTAAAACTTCAAAAGCCCAAAATGGAATTCTGGAATAATAAATTAATAGTATTTAGGAAATATGTATTACATGCAGAATACTTTATTTGTTCTTTAACTTAAAGACAAATCTCATTCATTTGACCATTAGTTTTGAGGTAAGTTCAAGTACCCAAATAAATTACAACATAAGAAACAACTGAATATTACTAAAGCAACATACACATAAAATTAATATCCCCATCTCTCTTTCTCTCAGATCTGTTTTTTAAGAAATCACACATAGACACACACACACACACACACACACACACACATTTCTTCCAAAGTACTATATGCTGCTTTGTAAGAGGTAATGCAACTTTAATGCAATAATTTATGTACACATGCAAAAACCTCTATCAGATTGCATTGCTGAGAGTTCATAATCTTCAAGAAAAGCAGTTTTGAGAACAAAAGTCCAAGTCTTACAGACAATATAGAGGAATCAATAGAAAACATCTCCCACCATGGTGCCAGTCTCCTGTTACCATCCCATAGCCAACAGGATACAATTAGGAGACCTTGGAAAGTTCCCAACCTTTTCAGTTTTCTTATCTAAAATGGTAATCATCAAACTACCTTATTTATTTTGTGGATGTCTTGATATTTTTAATTTAAAAGTTGGTAAATATGAAAGTATACTGCATAAAGCTTATGTGTCATATGCACAGGGAATGGGAAACTAGGCCCATGTGACTAGGCAGAGAAATTCTGAACAACAAAAAAAGTCTAATGAGGAGAAACTATCCTTAACATATATTACATATATTCAAACATACTTTAAAATATAATAAACCATGATAATCAGAAATGCATTTGAAGTCAGGGAGTGTGAATCACTCATTCACTACTTTCATCAAAATAAATAATAAATCAAATATTTAAACATTCCCTTCCCTCTCCCCTCTGGTCGCTGCCCACTGGACTGGGGTGGGGGAAATGGGAGGGAGGTGGGGAGATGGGGCAGGGGGGGCTGGGATGGGAGAAATAGACAAAAAACTGTACTTGAAAAATAACTAAATAAAATAAAAAACAAATATTTAAACATTAAATATTACTATTATAAGAAGGCACAAAAGTTGCACCCTCTTTCTTTCCCCGATTATATTGGATTTACACAGGTATCACTAGGCAAATCACAATTCTCAAAAGCAATCAAGCAAAGTGCAAATAAATTTGAATATTTTAATAAATCTATGCTATAAGAAACACCACTAAAAAGTATAAAAAATAATGAAAATACTAGAGAAATGCAACATGACAATTGTAAGACTATTTAATAACATTTTCAAGCAATTGCTGAGAAAATATGGAACAAAATAAAAATAATTATCACTTAAAGAAGTAGTTCACAGGAAAAGTGATATAAAAACATGAGAATTTTTCTCACTGATAATTAAAGATATAAAATTAAAATATAAATGTAAACATAGATTTATCTTTTTAAATAGGTAAATATAAAATGTGGTAAATGCCAGGAATACACCAATTCTCTTGAACTCTAGAACGTGGAGGAATCTTAAGAAAAGATTATTAATTGAAATGGATAGTTCAGGACAATGTATATATTCAAAGTTATAGAAACGATTAACAGTGAATCTGCTCATGTACTGATACACCAAGCATTTGGAGAAAGCAGGCCAGGAGCTCCAGCCACAATGGAGGTATAGGTAGAAATGCTTTACTTCCTCACACAACCAAAAGGAGAACAACAAATTTAAAAACAAAAAACAATCAGAACTGCCAAATATTCAAACTTCATGGAAGTCTAACAACCAAGGGTTAAAGAAACATTAATGCAGATTGGTGGGAGGGGAGGAGACAGGCAGCCAAGGTAAGAGGACTCACAGCCAAGGAGGTGGCTGGTTGACCAGTTGGTCTCATATTCATGGGACAATAAGCTGGAAGGAACCATTGGGAAGTGAGACAGACCATGAAACCCAGGGTTTCAGCCTGCGAAACTAAAGACTCAAAACCTCTGGATATAAAAATCTGTGGGAGTTGTGGCTGTGGGACAAACTCTCAGGATGACAGGAGAGTCCATGGGAGAGACCCACAGGGTCCTACAACATACACAAATCCACCCATCTGCAAGTCAGCATCTGAAAAGCCACAATCCACTTGTGGGAAGTGAGGGAAGTGACAGAAAGTAGGGTTAGAGCAGAGCCAGCAAGTGGCATGGTTCTCTCTCTGACCCCTCCCCAACAGACAGTGCCACAATAGCAGCAAGGAGGGTTGCCCCACCCTGGTGAATTTTTAAGGCTCTGCCTCTTACAACATAACAGGTGTGCCAAGGCAAAGAAATATGGCCTAAATAAAAGAACAAATCAAAACTCCAGAAAAAGAACTAAGCGAAAAGAAGATAGCAACCTGTCTGATACAGAATTCAAAACACTGGAATTCAGGGTGTTCACAGAGATGACTGAGCTCAGTTGCAAAATGGAGGTAGAAATGAAGGTTAAACAAAGTGAAATAAAGGAATATATACAGGGAACCAAAAGCGAATGGAAGGAAACTGGGACTCAAACCAAGAATTTGAAACAAAATGAAGAAATAAATATCCCACCACAACAGAATAAAGAAAAAATAATTTTAAAAAATAAGGAGAGGCTGAGAAAGCTTTGGGACAACTTTAAATGCTCCAACATCTGAATCATAGGGGTGCCAGAAGGAGAAGAGGAAGGGCAAGAAATTAAAAACTTATTTGAACAAATAATGAAGGAAAACTTCCCCAATCTGGCAAAGGAAATAGACTTCCAGAAAGTCCAGGAAGACCAAAGAGTCCCAGACAAATTGGACCTTAGCAGGAACTCACCAAGACACATCATAATTAAGTTACCCAGAATTAAAGATAAGGAGAGAATTTTAAAAGCAGCAGGACAAAAGGAGACACATACCTACGAAGGAATTCCCCTAAGGCTATCAGCTGATTTCTCAAAAAAACAAAACAAAACAAAACCTTACAGTCAAGAAGAGACTGGAAAGAAGTATTCGAAGTCATGAAAGGCAAGAACCTACATCCAAGATTATTCTATCCTGCAAAGCTATCATTTAAAATGGAAGGGCAGATAAAGTGCTTCCCAGATAAGGTGAAGTTAAAGAAGTTCATCATCACCAAGCTCTTATTATATGAAATGTTAAAGGGACTTACCTCAGAAATACAAGATGATCAAAGGTATGAACAGTAAAATGACAATAAACTCACAACTATCAACAACTGAACCTAAAAAATGAAAAGTAGGCAAACAACTAGAACAGAAATAGAATCACAGAAATGGAGCTCACATGGAGGATTATCAGCAGGGAAGGGGAGACTGTGGGGTGAATGTAGGGGACTGGTTTGTTTTGGTCTGGCAAATGTGACTCATCTCTGTATGGAAAACCTAGAAAAGTGAAGTGGTGGGCAAGAGCCAGACCTTCAAATCGAGTTTTTCCATGGGAACCAGGCCTAGAAAATGCATACAGACTGTTATGGCTTGCTCTTGCTAAAACTCCATCACCCAGATCTAAAACAACAAATGTGTATTGTCTACCTTCAAGGTAATTTCCAAAGCCTGTGTGAATTTTCCCAAGGACAGAGCTCATCATTTCCCTCTGCATGTTATTTTCATTTCCTTGATTGTACCAAAAAAAATATAGACAATAATATTCTATGTAATGGGTAATAAATCCTTCTTTGATTTAAGCCCCAAGAAAAACAATAAAAGCCTGTCTAGGCAAGTCTCCGGGCACTCTCCTCTTGAGGGAGTGGTAGAGGCATCCATAGGCACTCTCCCCTTGAAAGAGTAGCCATGCCGTTCCCTTTTTCTCCACAGGATGAAAACCTGTCACCTGTGCATTTTATTCTTGTCGTCAGTCACAACAGGCAGACTCTGCTGGCCAGAGTCCACCACAGGGAAAAGGTACAGGGAATAAGAAGCATAATAGGTAGGCACAAAATAGACAGGGGGAGATTAAGAATAATGTAGGAAATGGAGACGTCAAAGAACTTATATATACCACCAATGGACATGAACTAAGTAGTAGGGAGGAATGCTGGAGGGTGGTGTGGTGCAGGAAGGAGGGGGATAGAGGGGGAAAAAACAGATGATTAATAAATAATGCCAAATTTATGAACTAAAAACAACTACTAAGTGGAAATAAGCATATGTATGTGATTTTTGTCAAAAGTCATATTAAATTCAAACAAATGGAAAACAAAATATAAAGTATAGGGAGATAATATGTAGTGTCATCCCACTTTTTGGTCACAAACTCTCTAGATATGTATATTTACATTAAAATAATTACAATACCTAAATATAGACACTGAATTGTTAAAGACATTTCTAGAGAGTGAGATGGAGTTTGAAAATTTCATTTTTATATGATCCCTTCTTTATTAAATAGTAATCAATAATCATGAATTATTATGAAATTTAAAAATAATATGTAAGCCCTGGTTGGTGTAGCTTAGAGGACTGAGCCCTGGCCTGCAAACCAGAGGGTCACTGGTTTGATTCCCAGTCAGGGCTCATGCTTGGGTTGTGGGTCAGGTCCCCAGCAAGGAGCACAGAAGAGGCAACCATACACTGATGTTTCTCTCCCACCCTGTCTCCTCCCCTTCCCCTCTCTCTAAAAATAAAATAAAATCTTTTAAAAAATAAATAAGCATTTTGTTAGCGTATAATAAAATAAGAAGTTTTCTTGAGAGTTATTTTCTGTTTTGTTTCTAAATATGTTAATATATTATGTTAACTTTGTTATTGTTTCTTTATAGATTGGCCTTAATGAATCACTAAAAAAATAAACAGAAAAGGAAGAAAATTAGGAAGAAAGACAGGGAGTTAGGAAAAAAGACTGAAACAAATTCTCAATCACCATAATAACATCATTATTTTACACCAAACTGATGCACAATTTCATGATCCAAAAATTGCGAATCCTGTAAAATTAGAGAAAAGTAGATTGCAGAGCTAAACACGAGTGGAATGCAGTGACAGAGCGTGAGTTTGATTTTCAAGATAAAACCTGCCTTCGGATCTCCAGAACTGTTTTCTGCACTTTAATGTGGAGTCAGAGTGACTTCTTCAGGCGGAGGTTCAGGCAAATGAAAGGAATGTTCATCCTAACAGCTCACATTTTTGCCGGCTCTGAGTCTAGATCAGCCTTGCACACGGGGCCCCATGGGGCCTTGCGCAGCCCGAGAACCAAGGGACAGGCTGGCCTAGCCCCACGCTCATTCCGCTTCTCATGGCAAACAATGGGTCTCTCACACGCTGTATCTCAGGCCTTCAATTTCTAAAATGGTTCTGGGAAGGGGCAAGTATTTTATCCCCTTCAATTCTACTGTAATCAGTTTTTCTGTGCAGAGTCCCCCTCAGCGCACTGGGCCAGGGTTAAGAGCCTGCCCATCTCCCCACCTGCCCACTCCAGTTACCACCCGACTGGGAACCTTCAACAATGGCACTGCGCACCTCCCCTGACTGCGCCCCTGTGCTTGCACAGAGCATATTTCAGGTGTGCCATGGGGCTTGTCACTGCTCTCCTGGTGCGAGGGAAGATGGGGAAATATTAATCGTTTATATATGGGCACACTGTAGAAGATCAAAGAATGAATGATTAATTGTTTAATGTGGCAGTTAAGTCCTCCCTACCACTAGAAGCATTTACTGTTCTCGGGTCAACGTGAAGAAAACCTGGGAGCAGCATCCAGCCCTGAGCTTGGGCGCCCCAAGCTCTCACACCCATGCAGGTGACTCATAGAAGGGCAGGAAATAAGTCTAGTGGCAGGACTCATGGTTCTTCCTCACTCTGGGTGGAATTGCAGATGGCAGAGCGACTCACCTGCACCAGGGGGACTGTGCTTTGTGGACATTTGTTTCCCTCCATTGTGTGCGAGTGTGCGCTCATGATGCAGCAAAAGTAAGATGATTTCTCCCTGTAGGTGCAAGACAAACAGTGTGAACACTATTGCCAGCACCGTCCCACCTGAGAAGTACCCACACTCAATCCACCACTAAAATAGCTGTACTATTTTCAGTACTTGGAGGGAGGGTAGAATTAAAGACTTTAGTTTATGTTCAAAGGGTTTTTTTTAATCTTGAAGATGAAATGGTTTAAACTCGTAAAATATGTGGCTACAATGACAAACGGCAGGAAATGAAACCCATGTTTTTCAGAGTGAGGGTAGGGCTGCATCTTCCTAGCTGAGTGACAATTCCTCATCAACCCCCTGAAGTTTCTAATACCTTTTTTGATGTTCTTTTTTGAAATGAAATTCAAATCTCATTTTCTCATGTTCACCTGAGAAAACTCGATGTTTCTTATCCCAACATAAAATCTCAGATACCTCATGTAAAATATTTTTGCTAATATATCTCTGAGGGCAAATGGGACTACATCAAACTAAAAACCTTCTGCACAGCAAAAAAAAAAAAAAAACCCAAAAAACCAAAAAACAAAAGCCATCAACAAGCTAAATAACAAAACAAACAAGTAAAATAAAAACAAAGACACTGAAATAGAGAAGGGGGGGGAGGGGGACAGCGACCAGAGGGGAGAGGGGAGGGAATTTCAGGGGAAAAAGGGGAGGGATTTAGAGGAACTAGTATAAAGGACACATGGACAACAGCTAAGGGGGGTGGAAATGGGAAGAAGGTGGGGACCATGGGGGGGGGGGGGGGTGGCTGGGAAGGGAGTAAAAGGCAGAAAACTGTACTTGAAAAATAATTAATTTTTAAAAGGTAAAAAAAAAACCATCAACAAAATTAAAAGGTAACCTGCTGAATGGGAGAATATATCTGCCAGTGATACATCTGATCAGGGGTTAATTTCATATATATATGAAATATATATATGTTTCACAATTAAGAAATGGGTAAAGGACCTGAATAGACACTTCTCCAAAGAGGATGTACAGATGTCCTATAGACATTTAAAAAATGGTCATCATCATTAATCATCAGAGAGATGCAAATTAAACCACAATGAGATATCAACTCACATTTGCCAGAATGACTACTACCAGCAATAAATCAACAAACAGCCCTGGCTGGTGTAGCTCAGTGGATTGAGCATGAGCTATAAACCAAAGAGTTGCTGGTTTGATTCCTACTCAGGAAACACACCTCTGTTGTGGGCCAGGTCCCCTGAGGAGGCCATGTAAGAGGCAACCACACATTGATGTTTCTCTTCCTCTCTTTCTCCCTCCTTTCCCCTCTCTCTAAAAATAAATAAATAAAACCTTTAAAAAGTAAATAAAATAAATCAACAAACAACAGTACTGGCAAAGATGTGGAGAAAAGGTAACCCTACTGCACTGTTAGTGGGAATGCAGATTGGTACAGCCACTGTGGAGAGCAGTATGGAGTTTTCTCAAAGAATTTAAAATGGAACTGCCATTGACCCAGCAATCCCACTTCTGGGAATATATCTTAAGAATCCCAGAACATCAATCAGAAAGGATATATGCACCCCTATATTCACTATAGCATTATTTACAATAGCCAAGTTCTGGAAACAGCCCAATTGCCCATCAGTAGATTAGTGGATTTAAAAGCTGTGGTACATTTACACAATGGAATACTACATAGCAATAAAAAAGAGAAGGAACACTTACCCTTTGGAGCAGCTTGGATGGGACTGGAGAACATTATGCTAAGTGAAATAAGCCAGTCAGAGAAAAATGCTATACAGTTTCACTCATATGTGGAATATAATGAACAAAATAAAACCAGAGACATGAATACATGGAATAGACTGACAGATATCAGAAAGGAGGGGTGTGGGGGTGCCAAAGGAGATTAGCCAAAGAATATCTATGCATATACACATAACCCATGAACACAGATAATGTGGTGAAGGCCAGGGCTGGGTAAAGGGGGGGAAAGTGGGGAAAAATGGGGGACATCTGTAACAGTGTCAAAAATAAAAAATAATAACTTTTATATATTCTTTCTGTCTTTTCAGCAATTTTATATCTCATCCTTTAAAAATCATTTTATACTAGTAAATTTGTTTTGTTATAATTCAATAACGTAATTTGTAATATATGTTTATGTATAGATTTGTGCCTTATTGTATCTGTGATAATTCATAAACTTTCCAAAAGCAAGTAATATGTTTCTCATTTCCTATTTTTTTGTTCCTTTGAGACATTCCATATAGCTTTTTAACAAACCAATACAGAAATACAAACTTACTGAGCTCCTAAATCCAGAAATTCACTCACGATTTTTACTCATGTGCTAACAGGTATCATTAAAAGTCGAAATTCAGAAGGTGTGGGTCTAGCTGTAGGACCTTCACACGTGCAATTTCTTTTCCCCTCTTGTGTTAGGCAGGTTCTCTACCAGCTGTGACAGTACACATGGAGAAAATGCAGGCACCTCTCCTGGTCATGGTCCACGCCTCTATAAATGCAACAGATCACAGTATTTGTGCAGGTGTAAGGCAATGACCACCAGTGATGCCTCTATCCTGAGGAAAGAAAGGAGAAGAGTCCCAATGGTGATCTGAGGTCATCCATAGCCCTGCACTCCAAGGAAACTTCAGAACTCACATGGGTCATTAGTACAGACACTGAGGTGTGCCATGGGCATGCATCATCTCCAATCCCATGAGGTCCAGACAGAAAATGAGGACCATGAGAATTTGTTCCCTGATATAGTAAGGACTTTTCCTTTGTAGAAGCAAAGTTGGGACTCACCCCATTGTTATTTCATAAACATAAATACTGCTGGGTCATTTGCTCCCTTTCCCTGCTACCAAGAATTATTTATTATTTGTCCAAAAACAATTGAGGCAGAATTAATCCCATCCTACCTGGAACAGGGTTGTGTTATTTTTTTTTTCTGCCTTGGATCTACTGAGAATATAGTAGAATTTGGACTTTTTTAAGGGATTTTATGTATGAAAAACAAATAACCCATTGTCCTAGATAATGGAAAAAATTTATAGGTGCATCGATTAACATTATTATTACTAATTTAAGGAGCTAACAGGGTGAACTATGTTATTTTAGTCAATTATTTAGTTTTATTTGGGGGTTTTAAAGGAAAATGTCAGTATATGTCAATTTATACTTTTCACATCTATTTACTTTCTTTTAAAAATGCTTAAATTGAATTCATTGGGGTGACATTGGTTAATAATGTTATGTAGGTTTCAGTTGTACAATTTTGTAAGTAATGCATCATCTGTATGTTATACTGTGCATTCACCATCCCAAGTGAAGTCTCTTCTGTCACCATTTATTCCCCCATCCCTGTTTCCCTCTGGTAATCACCATACTGTTGTCTGTGTCTATGAGTTTGTTTGTTTTGCTTAATCTCTTCAGTTTCAAAAACTGACTAAGAGGATATCGACAAGTATCATGAACCCCTGATTTATCTGACTGTGTATATATGACCTGTCTTAATGTTGTTGCAGAGGCAAATGTGATATCACAAGGCTGAATATTTAAATACTAATATAGTAAATAAGTGAATAAAATTGAGTTCTTGCAATCAACCAAACAACACCAGGGCAAAACTATGCTTAACTTTGAGTCAATTGAGTAAGGAATATGCCAAAATCTGGGTACTTTTGGGTAGATACAATGACAGAATTAGGGCATGAGAATATTGCATGCAGGTGGGTATGCAAAACCTGTAGATGTGAGAATGTGCATCCTAAACCACATGCACCTCACCCTGCCCTCTTCTTTGTGCAGTGGCAGAGCAACTGTCCAGAAACATGCACAGTGGGTCAGTGCTTGGAGAGCAGGTGGTTTTAATAAATCTCAGTGTCCCAATTCATCTGCCCTTTGAGACACTAACAGTTGCAACTATCATTCGAAATTAGCTTCATTCCTTCTGCTGGCTGATAAAGCTGTTTTACTGCCTGCTCCCTACCAGCTCCACATACTGCCATCCTCCAAGTACCCTGTATTCAAGGCTCTCCCAACATGCTAGAATAACTAGCTGTTTAGTTAAGTCACTCAACAAAAACAGTTGCTCCATTGTGGAGTGGCAGTGAGTGAAACTATTGAATTAGATTTAAATAAATCATCCAGTTTCTGATAAACTGTAGACATAGAAACTAAGCTCTAATGCTAGGGGGTGGCTTTTTAGTCATTCTTTATAATAATATAGAAATATATGGGCTAGAAAAAGTCTAATGCCTAATCACAGAGGAGCACAGGGTCACAAGGGAGTGAGGATGAGGAGGGGAGGTGGCAGTGCTGTAAAGTTCAGATGAAAAGGGACACATGGAGCAGGAGTCAATTTTGTTTTAAAAAAAGGTTTTAGTGCATAGAATTTTATGAACTATGCCCCATGTTTCTAGTTAATACAAAAGAGGTGGTGTGTGCTGTGTGTTTGAGGTGATGCGTGATTCGAGGTGTCATTGTGTTGTCATAGGGAATCAAAGCTACAGGTAGCTCTGTGGGGCAAGGCCTGGACATGGCAGCTCATTTTGTCACTAGACTTCATCACCTCTGCAAACACAGCCTTCTATTCAAATTTTCTCTGTACCTGAGTTGATTTTACTCATTTAGCCCTTGACATTAAACTTTATGGGTCAGTGATGACTTATAAATAATAATGATACATTTCACAAAACACTTTCAGCTCAGCCATTTAATTCTGAAACCCTAGCAATACAATCATTTATTTATATAGCAAGTATGCAGTGAGTAATATGACTGACAAACCAGTATCTGAGGTGCTTGGGCAATGCCCACAATGCTCCTATCAACAGGCAAAGACCCCTCCCCACAGTTCTTACACTCTATCAAAAAAAAGGCAAAACCAACCAAATGAAATGAACTAATGAATAAGACAGAAATGGAACACATTACAAATTGGCAAACAATATATTGGAAAATAGAGCCTCCATTGGGACTAGCAAATAGTACTGGGAGAGTAGGCCTGGGGAATGGCTGTACAGTTCTCACTTAGAAGATGGGTTTGAGCAGGCTTGAAGGATTCAGGGAATGAGCAGAGGAGACATCTGAGGAAAGGGCACTGCAGGTAGAGGGCACAACTGGGAGAAAGGCCTGATAATGGGAAGTGACCAGCAGGGACTCAGGGTTGGATTCAGTGGGATGAAAAGGAGAAGAGGGGGGAGACAGTATCGGAGAAGGAACTGCATTCACACCTGAGGGCTCGCTGTAAGATTTTGGCTTTCTCTTTGAGTTGAATGAGGGGTCATTGTGGTGACACTACCATCTTGGGCACTAAAAGGATGAGCCCAGCTGCTGCACTGAGAAAAGATGCGAAAGAGACCAGGGTACACCTAAGATTACACTGTTAGAAAACTCATGCATTAACTCCAAGAGAAAGGAGGGGAGTTCAGGCCAAAGGTACAGCAGGCAGAGGTAGAGAGAGCTTCCAGGGCTCTGGTGGTGTTGTAAAGGGAGAGCCATCAGCATTTGCTTATGGACTGAATGTGGGACAGTGAAATCAGCTAGATTTTTGACTTGACCAATTGAAAAAATAGTTGTCATCCATTTAGATGGAGAAGGCTGTGTGTGTGTGTGTGTGTGTGTGTGTGTGTGTGTGTGTGTGTGTTCATTAGAGGAAGACTTGGGGGGCAGTTTAGGGCCAAGTTTTAGGTATATTGACTTAAACATGCATTTGATACAAGCGAATAGTTGAATTACACGTCTGGTATTCAGGAAAAACAATGAAGAAGAAAGTAAAAGGATGGTCAAGAAATCAATACGGATTTAGAGGATTTTACTGGTAGTGAACCAGAATTCCAGAGAAAACATTAGAGGCCTTTTAGGATTGGGATGAGAAGGAGAACGGTCATATTAGGAGATGCACAAAACTTTGTGGCTCTTCGAATCCAAAGGAAAAAGAAAGACTTAATTTAATGACTCAAATATATTATGATAAAATGCACATTTAGATGCAAGGATTCAAGGGAGATGGTGGAGACAAGGATATTAGCTTTCAAGGTTGAGGTGGCATTTCTGGGATCCCTGTTCATCCCTTAAAGTGGGTAGGAGGTCTGTGCTGTTGGATTCCTCCCCACACATTAGGCTTCCTCATCCTGGTGAATGGAGCCCTCAGGAAAGTGGGATCTGTGCTGCCCAGTTTCCATGAAGAAGGTGTTGTACTGTTCTGAGTATATGTTCTACATCATGATTCTTGTCACTCATGGCCTTGCGATGACACAGGCACTCAGCTGCTAACCCCTGATGATGGAGAACCCAGATCATGTGTCTCTTTCCTAACCAGATCACGCATGGGCAGGACTTGGGGCATGCATGGTCTGTAAAATAGCAAGAGAGATGTAAGTTCTATCATCTACCTTTGCAAATGAGAGATGGAGAATGGAAATGTCTGCTTAAGATCAAATACAAATATAAGTGTATTAAACATGAATGTAGAAATCTTAGTTTAATCCAGTATTCATCAATAATTAAAAGAAATCCATCTGGAAATGGAGTTTGATGAGCTTGCTCCACTTCTAAAGTTATTAGTCTCCATAATGCTTCTCCAAGTGTAAAACACCTAGAAAACAATGTTTTAAAACCTAGAAAAAAATTATTAATAGTGTTACTGGGAAGTAAGCGAAAAGATTTTATTTAAAAAAAAGATCCTGGCCCTGGCTGGCGTAGCTCAGTGGATTGAGCAGGGGCCTGTGAAGCAAAGGGTTACTGGTTCGATCCCAGTCAGGGCACATGCTTGGGTTGCAGGCCAGGTCCCCAGTAGGGAACAGATGAGAGGCAACCACAAATTGATGTTTCACTCCCACTTTCTCCTTCCCTTCCCCTCTCTCTAAAAAATAAATAAATAAATAAATAAAATATATTTTTTAAAAATCTCCTGGAAGAGATAAACACTAAAAATTCCAGGTGGAGTTAGAGGAGGATTAAAGTTTTGGCAAAATTATTAGCATAATGTTAAACAAATTTACATTAGTTAATCATTGTTTAGCATTTAAACATTTAGCATTTAAGTATTTTAGCACTTGGTTAGCAACTATTTATTAGATACAGATACACAAAAATAGAGTGGCAAAGTTAGCTTTCAATGACAAGAATTTCATTGGGAACATACAGAATATACTTTAAAATAAGTTAAATATTATTGTTTCTTCATCAGCATCATCTTTACATTCAAATTAGGTAGCAAAGTTGAATTTTAACCAATCACATCAATCATGACCTTAAAAATTTACCATAATATTGTGAGGTCAATATCATTGTTCCAGGTATAGCTGATAGTGAGGAAGTTATATGTTTGAGCTCTGACAACCAATAAAGAGCTAGGTCAAACTACTTGAATCATAGTTCTAAGAAATTCCTACCCTAAAACATGTATGCAAAGATAAAGGAAAAAAACTGTATTCCCAGAGGGGTATGATGTGGGTTTAATGATGTTAGATTCAGAGGAATGGGTTTCAAAACCCTCAAAAATTATTCCCAGAATGGAGAACTTAAAAATAATCGAACAGTCATAGCAATTATAAATCTATAAAGGAATGGTTCTCAATAAATTAATCTAGAATGAAATGGAAGGTAAAACAAAACAAGCATCACACAAAAAAAGTAAGAAGCAAGAAACAGAGGAAGAGAGGGAGACAAATAGACACAAAGCAAAGAAAAAGAAGAGAGAGAGGGAATGAGAGAAGAAAAATAAGGATTGAGGAGAAACATAATCATGAGTGTGATGCTAGAATAATATTGGACAGTTCTCAATCTATTTTAAAACTGCCATTTCTAATTGTTAATATGTGGAAGACTTGAAATGAAAGGATATCGAAAGGAATGAGAAATTATAATGAATGTGTTGATGTGTTTAATATAAGATCCATTCATTTGAAGACAATAAGAAAGCATGTGGAGGCATCTGGATAAAGACTGTTGAGAATATTCCATTTCTAATATTACTATATTTCACAGTGCTCCTTCACAAGTGCAAATATTTCATATTTTTCTTTTGTCCCTGTGGGAAAAGTTCCATAGCAACAATGACTAAAGTGCTGCCCTAAATGGGGACATTTTTATATCCTCCACTCCACTCCACTCCAGCAAGCTGCTATTCTCAGTGCAGAATTTTAGGAATGGTTATCTGCAGCATTAGAAGCAGGGTCAGGATGACTGCTGGATGCAGAAGTTCCTGACTCTACTTCTGTCATATGTGGCAAGACAAGGGGAGTCATGTCACAGATGAAAAAGTAAGGTCGGAGAACACCAGTGAACAGTTGACTAAATGTGTAGATGTAAGATCCATTTGTGATGTTATAAAAGGAGATTTCACCTGCTTCATAGTCCAAGAAAATCCCAATGCAACAAGGCCGTTCTAGGTGGATGAGAGGCACCGATGGGGAGGCAAGGACCATGTACTCATCACCTTTCAGCAGCCACATGGCCCAGACTCCGTTCTCAGGAGACGGTGTGGTTTCTCCCTTTCTTGGCACTGTGTCTTGACAGACTCCTAAACCCCACTCTGCTTTTTCTCCCACTAGGACTTCCCAGTAATGCCTTCCTGATGAGAAGTTCTGCAAACCCAGGACACAGGGCCATGTATCAAATCGCTCAGGGTTGTTGGGGACATCCCTCCACAGTTCTGCATCTTGCACACTGTGTAGGTCAGCGGTCAAAAGAAGGCTAGGGTGTGCTGTGGCAGGGTCCAGCTTCACATCGACTGCAGAAAGGATTTTGTGGGACATGTAAAAGAATGGAAAACACTGGTAAACACTAAGGAAGCCATAACACTGAGGAGAATGATCACAACATCCCTCATTCCCTCTTTAACAGCTTCTAGAGAAAACACAGTAAGCATTTCCCCTTGCAGGTCAAAGAGAACATTATTCATTCTTTTGGGTGTATTCCAATGGTACTCCACACCCAGGGCTCACTTCTGCTGCATGAAGGCAGAATCACTGTTACTGACTAAACAAGTGCATGACCATTCACACCCAAAGCACCTTCGGGCTCTGAGCAGTATCTCTTTGCATTTAAAATGAAATTTAAAAACCACATAGGCTGTATTTTCTTTATTTTCAAAAGCTATGAGAAAATTTCATTTATATAAAATCCACCATTTTCAAAGCTGTGTTATTGTGATAGGCAGAATTCTGAAATAGAACCCATTACTTCAGACCCTGGTGGTACTTTCATGATTGTTATACTCTATGACAAGAGGGAGATTATCTGGGGTGAGTCCAATACAGTCACATCATTTTTTAAAAATATTTTATTTATTTATTTTTAGAGAGAGGGGAAAGGAGGGAAAAAAGAAAAGGAGAGAAACAGCAATATGTAGTTGTCTCTCAGGTGCCCCCTACTGGGGACCTAGCCCACAACCCAGGCATGTGCCCTGACTGGGAATCGAAGCAGCAACCCTTTGGTTTGCAGGCCAGAGCTCAATCCACTGAGACACACCAGCCAGGGCCAATTTTTTTTTTTAATCAGAAAGATTTCTCTGGTTACTGTGCTGATGGCAGAAGAGAAGTCAGAGAGATTTAAATTTGATTTGTCATCACTGGCTTTAAAGATGAAGGGGAAATCCCATGAGAAGAAAGGCAAGTGACCTAAGGTACTGGGGAATCTGTCCTACAGCTGCCTGGAAGTGCTTTATGCTACCAAGTGATATAAGCTTGGAAGTGATTCTTCCCTAGACCTTTCATAGACGTCTAGTGTGGCAACAACTTCATTTTGATCTTGTGAAACCCTAAACAGAGGAGCCAGCTGACCCCAGCTGGAAGTCTTATCTGCAGAACTAATAAATGGGTGTGGTTTCAAGCAGGTAAGTCTGTGGCAATTTGTTAGGCAGCAGTGGGATACAAATACTGATACTGGGAAGTTCCAGTGAGATTGATATGAAATTTTATTTACACACATTATTAATAAGTAAAGCTACACATGGAATCTCCTCAATGAAGAAGGAATAATATAAAATATTCAGTGCTTTCTCTTTATAAACACTCAAAAGTAGTAAATTAATATAGTTTCATTTTTAATATCACAGTGGCAAACATTACTACTGTGATTGCTATTATTTGTCTCTAAACCACGTCTCATAATGTTTTGCTAATATTCATACCTAAGCGAGTCATGCAGGTAGCTCACCATCTATGCTCACACATGAAACCACCTCAAGGTGGCTTTATCACCCCCACATTATAGACAACAAGACTGAGTTAAGGGCTTCATGTGATTTTCCCAAACTCTAGGAACTGAAAATAGCAGGGCTTAAACAGGTCTCCATGGGGTCATTAAACTTGTTTGACATGTTTTATCTCACACATCAGTCCTGCTCCAGCTGCCTTCTTTGTTCCATTTATAAGAAAAAGAGCTTGTACACTGGTTTTTAATGCAGTCTGTCTCCAACTCCTCTCTTAAACTCAACTGTTCACCATGACAGAACTATACACTAATCAAGCCACTCCTGTCCATCTCCCCAATGACTTCCAGAATAGTGTGAGATGATCTTATATATGACTTTTCTGTGGCACTCAACACTACTGAGAAACACTTTGTTCCGGAAAACCTCCCTTCTCTTAGCCGAACAATAGTCATCACCTTTCCCTCCCTCTCTACTCACCACCCCTTCTCGGTCACCTTTACTGCTTTCTCCTCTTCTCCTCCATCACCTCTGGAAAAGCCAATGGTCTCAGGACTGGAACCTCTTCTTTCTCAGCTCACTCCCATGTGTTCTGGCTGGCTGGCTCAGTGCTTTAATTGAATTTCAATCATTTGCTTACTGATTCCAAATGCACAGCTCTAGCCTAGATCTTCTTCTGAAACTCCATCTTAGTAAATTCAACTGACAACCTGATATCTACATTTGGATAGTCAACATTCTTTACAATACCTATATGTCCAAAACCAGCTTCACTCCTTCTGTCTTACCTGTAGCAATACTGTCAATGGAAATGGCAACTTCATTATGTCAATTCAGGAGAATTAAAGTTGGAAACTACTCATAAGTCTTCTCTTTGTCTGACATCTCATGTCTAATTGAGCAGCAGTTCTTCCCATCTTCCCAGCTCTGTCTTCAAAACATGCCAAGATCCTGTCTTTTTCTCAGCACCCCCAGGACAAATCCACAATCAACTCTGACAGAAGTATTACAAAGGTCCTAACTGCTTTTCCCACTTCAAGCCTTGCCCCTCTCTAACTGACTCTGAGTAAAGCGCACAGAGTGAGCTCCACGAAATGAACCAAATCCTGCTATTCCTCCACTTACAACTGTTTACTATTGCCTAGTTCACTCAGAGGCAAGGCATCCTGCTCAGTGGGCTACTTATAGAGGCCTCTACTCCTGATCCTGCAACCACAGCATGGGCCTCCTCACAAGTCCTGGAAGACAACTCCCATTCCTCTTTCTCTGGAAGGCCCTCCTCAAGATCAGGTGTTTGCTGCACTGTCCCTGCTAAGTGAGGTCTTCCTCAATTGCCAAAATCAAAAGTTGATGCCCTACTCCCAGAACTTCTGGTCACCCTTACCTTTCTCTTTGTTTTCAATATTCTGTATCATCTTCTAACAATGCAAAGGTATATTGAATAATTTAAGTAAATTTTGGCAACATGAAGCTTACATTTGTAGCATTTTTGTTGTTTTTCAATGATATATTCCAATGCTTAAAATAGTAGCTGGCATAATACTTTTAAATATTGCATATTTGCTTAATTAATTAATTATTCTGTAAATGACATTTGAAATATGAGGACATGGATTCTGAGAGTGTAATGATTAAAAGAATTTACACAGTTGTTATATACAAATTTGCCTATCAGAACATAGGTTAAGTCATTGAACAAAACTACTAATGATGGGTTTTCTCACAATGAAACAAAACTGCTATTTCCCATTGAGTAGTGAAACCCCTATACAGTTATAGTATATTTTCATTACTTGGTATAAGTTGGACTAAAAAAGAAATTAAAAAATTGAATATGGACTATTTTAAAGAATAACATAATTAGTCCTGGCTAGTGTGGATCAGTTGGTTGGAGCATCATTCATAAACTGAAAGGTCGCAGGTTCACGGTCAGAACACATGCCTGGATTGTGGGTCCAGTCCCTGGTTGGGGGCATGTGAGAGGCAACAGATTGATGTTTCTTTACCTCCCTTCTCCTCTCTCCAAAATTAATAAGCATGTCCTCAGGTGAGAATAAAAAAATATATAATCGGACAAAAGCAATTAATTTATGACACCATAATTATTCCTACATAATAACAATTGACTGAATATTTTTGGCTTTATGAACTCTCTAATTTAAGCAACTCATCAAATTGACAGTTAATAAAATAAACCAAAGTTAATATTTGATACTCTACAATGCTTTTATATTGATGCTCTTTATTCTGCTTTCAAATGTTTTATTTAGTCCTTCAGATATTGTTTTATCATTTTAATAAACAAAAATGCATATTTATTGGAGCTATTGTTACTCCTGTCACAGCTCCTGAGCCTGCTATTCTAACCAAATGTTTCATCTATGGCATCAGGGCTGTTCATACCACCCCAGTCCCCTTTCCTCTGGGCATGGTGCTCTTTCCCACCCCCTTACAGACTGGCATTGCCATGGGGCTCCCTTCCACCAATAACATTGTCAGGGAAGTTATGAGCACCATGCCTGTATGCATGCCTTTAGGAACAGGGCCTTGTTCACCATACTATTGCCCTCCTGCATGTCTACCGGCAACTGTAGGGACATGGGCTGTATGCATGGGCCCCACTACACTTCAGGTTCTGCTTTTACCTGCTTGGTGTAGAAGCAGTCAGGCACAAGATACCACACACCCCAACCCCTAAGATGAAACCTACCTTGGAACTTTCTCAACATTTCTCTCATCCCAGGGATGTGGCACATTGTCTTCAGCTCCAAGGGGATAGTCTCCAGCTCCAGCTGTGTAACACTCTTACTTCTGGGAAGAGCACACGACCCATAGTTCTCAACATCCTCCAACCTCTTCAGCCTCTTCCAACCCATCCTCTGCTCCAGAAAGTACACATACCTGCTCAAGACTCCTCTCACACCCTGGAAGTAGAAGAAAAATACAAGCATGTGTGAGTTTGATGTCAAAATTGCTTTTGACAGACTGGGGACTAACCATGAACATCTGTTTAGAAATTATTAAAAATCACTAAACTATGAAGATAAAGTATAAGAGACATGAATCTCTCTTAATAAAAAACATGAAATATGTTGCTGTTGAATTTTTTCATGAATTTAAAATAATAGAATCAGTTTGCTTCTATGGAAATAGAATTAGACTACAAAAAGTTTAAGTTAATTCTCATGATATCTACCAATTTTAATTATTTTGCAAATTGATAATTCTGACATTTGGATATTTAATAAAGTGTTACATTACGTAACAAATGTATGTAGAAATGGGGTAAAAACAGATCTTAAATATCTGCAGAATATGTTTGAGACACAATGAAAGGTATAGGCATAAAATATTACTTTCAATGTCTCTGTTTAAAAAGACACACAAATACCTCACTTTTTGAACCAACACACCTATCTATGGACTCATATGTGAGCAGTTTCCTATGTGGATAGAAACAGAAGTCATTAATATCTACCATTATTTTATCTCATAGTAGATTATTAAATAAATCAACTGTATTACATTTCTCCTTTCCCTCTAAAAAAGTTTACCTATCAGATTAATTTTTATAAAGTATGGAAATGATTAATTTTACTTTTTATGGAAGGCCTGGTTCTTGGCCATGGGATGTAAAATGTAGCTTATTGGTAATGGGAATGAAAAAGAGAGATGAGGATCAAAATAAAAATGATTTATTTGAATATATCTTCCCTAAAATTTGTATCATCAATCAATTTTAACATGTATTTGGTGCTAATGAATGCTCATTTTAAATAAGTTGTGTCTTGAGATATAAGAAAATGAATGTTGTTAAAAATGCTCAAGTTCTTGTGTTTACTTCCTGTATAAAATTTTTAAAAAATTCCTTTCTGACCTTTAGTTTGCTAAGAAGGAAATAGGTATAGCAATAATAAAAATAACAGTAATAATTTTTTACTTATCTGTAGGTATTTTGAAGAAAAAAAATGGGTGAAATTTAATATAAATGCTTTGTAAATTCTTCATTTAATTACTTCCATTGTGCTTAGTCACCATTCTTGTGGATGAGGATATGAATCCCTTAGTTTAGAAACCTCTGCATAAATCAATGGGGATGAGACAGAATAAAGCGTGCCCAGAAAATTTATATTACAGTGGTTCAATCACAGTGACATACATACATCAGTGAGGGCTTTCCCAATTCTCTGGGATTAATTAATGCCTTCACGGAGGATTAAAAAGAGTGTTTTCTCCCCCCTGTAATTGTTTATTCTATAATCCCACACAGAATGTGTGCAAACTGCATGGCACCCATGTACTTGCTGCTGTGCTGGAAGCAGGCTTGCAATTTGGCTTTTGCCTTAAATTTTAAGGTGAAAATTCCAACCCGGACTATTTAAAATTTATTTACATGCTTGTCTCTTGCCTGAGGCAGGTTACCAAAGATTTTCTGAATTAGCCATTGCTAAATACAGCAATATAGTCAATGACAGAATGTAAGGTTTTAAGAAGTGCCTTTTTTTTTGTCCCAGCCCTGGCTGGTGTAGGTCAGTGGATTGAGTGGCAGGCAGTGAACAAAAGGGTCGCTGGTTTGATTTCCAGTCAGGGCAAGTGCCTGGTGTGCAAGCCAGGTCTGGAGTGGCTGGGTATGGGAAAGGCAAGCACATATTGATGTTTCTGTCCTTTTCTTTTTCCCTTCTCTTCTTTCTAAAAATAAAATAAAATCTTTTTTTTAAGTGTTTTTCAGCCAACATAGTGTAGGTTGTCATTTTTCTGTTTAATCTTATGCAAATCATTTAGTTAATTTTAATTTTCAAAAATATTTAGGTTTTTCTCTTCAATGTGAACTATTATATGATTCTGTAGGATACCCTGAAACTGATACGGTTCCACTGAGGTCAAAGGTGTCCTTTCCACATAGTTGCAAGTGCAGCAGCTGTGGAGGCCTCACCTCCATCAGGTCCAGGGCCGGGCGCCTGCAGCAGTCGTTCAGTTCCTGCGCCAGCTCTGACAGCACCTGGCGGTGCTGCACCAGGTGTCTCTGGCAGTTGCGGAGTCTCTGCAGGGTGGCACGCTCCTCCTGCTCCAGCTGCCGCAGCTGCAACTGCTCTTCCTGGCCCAGGAAGCCTCGGTACTTCTCAAACTCAAGCCTGAAGCGCTGTCTCTGAGTTTCCACTTTCTCCTGGAAGTCGAAGCACAGCTGTTGTTGCCTCCCTGGATGGTGAGGCCTGAAAAGGCTGGGTCCTATGTGAGCTCAGCTCCCCGAGTCTGGGACCTCACTGGCTCATTTCCTTTTCTTTTTTTTATCCCTTTTTTTATTGTTGTTCAATTATAGTTGTCTCATTATCCCCCCATTACTCTCCTCAGCCCTAGCCACCCCCACCTCCCATATTCAATATGATCTCACCTACATGTGAAGCATAATCAACAAAATAAACATGCCAGCAAAATAGAACCTGAGATGTGGAAATAAAGAACAAACTGACAGTGACCAGAGGGAAGGTGGGAGGTGGGTAATGGGGGAAAGAAAGGGAAGGTCATCAAGGAAGATGTATAAAGGACCCATGGACAGACAACGAAGAGGGGTAAGGGCATTGAATCACTGGCTCATTTTAAAAACACGCAGGAACCACTTCCGCCAAGATGTAGGCGTAGGTGGAAACACTTTGCTTCCTCGCACAACCAAATCTAAAAACAGCAAAGTTTTAACAACAATAAATGCAACCAAACCACAGAAAATTGAACAATACGGAGTCCGACAACAATGAACCACTCAGCTAAACTGGTGAGAGGGGTGAAGCCAGCAGCGGAGCAGGTCAGGCAAAAAAGATCCCCAACCCGGTCAGCATACAGGCAGCCGAGGGCACGGATCCCAAGTGTGGGGTAGCTACGAGCGGACCCAGGGAAGGTGAAATGCAGCTGGCTGTCGGAGGTCACACATTTGTGCACAGATAAACCAGTGAAGAGACAAGCATTGAGACAGAGCAGGGTTGAGCAGGGTGGCGGGCTTCCACCTTTGCACTCAAATAAATGGGCGGGGGTGAGCGGTGAGGCAGACTGGGTGAGCTGAGAGGACCACCATTGCTCCCTCTCTGACCCTGCCCCCACATACAGCGCCACAAACCTGCGACCTGGGTGGCCCCGCCCCGGTAAACAACAAGGCGCCTCTCCTCATTCGTAACAGGCACAAACAGATCAAACGTGGCTCAAGAACAACTCAGAGCCCAGAACCAATAAATCTAAGCAAACAAGAAATAGCCAAACTTTCAGATGCACAGTTCAAAACACTGGTGATCAGGATGCTCACAGAACTGGTTGATTTTAGTCACAAATTAGAGGAACATATGAAGGCTAAACTAATTGAAATGAATAGAAATGCACAGGAAACCAATAGTAATAGAAAGGAAACTGGGACTAAAATCAAGGGAGCAGACCAGAAGGAAGGAAAAAATGACCCAACAGAAAAATATGAAGAAACAAGAATTCAAAAAAATGAGGAGAACCTCCAGGACATCTTTAAATGCTCCAACACCCGAATTATAGAAGTACCAGAAAAGGAAGAGGAACAGTCACAAGTGGAAACCTTTGAACAAATAATAAAAGAGAACTTCCCCATTCTGGCAAAGGAAATAGACTTCCAGGAAATCCAGGAAGCTCAGAGAGTCCCAAAGAAGTTGGACCCAAGTAGGAACACACCAAGGCACATCATCATTACATTAGCCAAGATTCAAATGAAGGAGAGAATCCTAGAAGCAGCAAGATCTAAAGTGACAGTCACCTACAAAGAAGTTCCCATCAGACTGTCAGCTGATTTCTCAAAAGAGACCTTCCAGGCAAGAAGGGGCTGGAAGGAGGTATTCCAAGTCATGAAAACCAAAGACCTACAACCAAGATTGCTCTATCCAGCAAAGCTTTCATTTAGAATGGAAGGGCAGATAAAGTGCTTCTCAGATAAGATCAAATTCAAGGAGTTCATCATTACCAAGCCCTTATTATATGAAATGTTAAAGGGACTTATCTAAGAAAAAGAGGATAAAAAAGATGAACAGTGAAAGGACAGCAAACACAGTTATTAACAACCACACCTAAAACAAAAGCAAATTAAGAGGACAGCCAGATCAGGTGTGAACCATAGAAATGAAGATCACATGGAGGGTTAGCAACAGGGGAGTGGGAGAAGGGGAAGGGGGAAGAAGGTACAGAAAATAAGTAGCATAGACGGTAGATAGAAAATAGATAGGGGGGAGGGTAAGAATAGTGGGGGAAATATAGAATCTAAAGAACTTGAGACACGTGTTCATGAACTAAAGGGGGAGGAATGGTGGGGGAGAGGTGTACAGGGTGGAGGAGAATGAAGGGGGAAATAGAACAAATGTAATGGCATAATCAATAAAATAAAAAAATATATTAAAAAATAAAAATAAATAAAAACATGCAGGAACCAGGGGCTGCTACATGACAAATGGCCCTACAGAGATTTCAAGCTGAGAGTTTAAGAAATACATAGATTTGGACTTGGGGACAATGCACTTTTACATTCAAGTTTCAGCACCATATACAAAATATGGGAAAAAAGGAGTAAGTGTATTAAAATTAAATGGCCACTAAATTCTCCAGTGCAGTCACTAACACAGAAATTGAAATTTACTATCAGACAAGTCACTAGAAAGAGCACTGCCAGGAACAGTGGGGTCATAAAGAGAGATCAGGGACTTCAGTTTGTATATACGAATAAGGAAAGGTTCAGAACTTAGAGAAAGTGAATGTCCCTTCCCATTCCTGCATCTGGGAACCCTGGGGCCAGGGTTCTCTGCAGAGCCCAGAGTGCTAAGTAGTCCAGTGACTGAAGATTTAATCCCAGGGAATTAATTTGATTTCAACTCAAATCTCGCCTCTATGGTTTTTTAAAAGACTCAAGGAACACACTGTGGTACTGCATTATTACATCTAAACTGAGTGTAATAGGCAAGCAATTCTACCACAGTCTCTCCACAATTTGAATTCCCTAGCCTGCTTTTAAATATGACATCTTTGCTTGATTAAAGAATATAAGCTATCACCTTTAAACATTAATAATAATTTTCCTCAAATCCCATAGGACTCAACTTCTCCCTCAATTTCCTATCTCTATATCTATCTACCACTTTCTAAATGACTAGATTTATATAAACCTCCCCTTTTTAAATGAACAAACTCTGAACTCCATAATCTAATCTAGAAGTACAACTCAGGTAATTTCTCCAGATGCTGGAGGCTATGTGGAGTGGGGGTGATAACTCAGTCACAAATGGGGCATGAGGGATGGTGTGGTGAGAAGGGGTTTGGCTGCCGTGCATTTTTCTTTCACATTATCGTTTTCAGTACTACAATTATAACTACACACATAGGCAGGAAAAAGGTTTTGTAGACTATTTAGAGTTCATGTTATTATACCTATGCTTGTGCGTTTAACTCACATGGATACATTCTCAACAATAAAGATCATGCAGATTTACTTGGCTTAGATCAGGAAACTAGCATCACCTCTACTTTAGAATAACCAGTGTAGATTTTCATAAATGCAGGACCAAGACTTCCGCCAAGATAGAGGCATAGGTGGAGACACCGTGCTTTCTCACACAACCAAGTTTAGAGACAACAAAATATTAGCAACAGAAAACACAGCCAGAACACAGAAAATTGAACTTTTCGGAAGTCTGATAACAATGAATTCTTCAGCCTGACTGGTAAGAGGGGCGAAACCAGCAGCTGGCAGAGCGGGATTGCACAGGAAAACTTGGCCAGACAGACTCAGATGCCCAGATCCCAGGCATGGGGTTGCAAAGGGCCGACCCAGTGAGCAACCTAGTGAGTGCAATCCAGTGAGCGACCTGTGGATCCGGCGAGGGTGAAGGGCAGCGGGTTGACTGTCCTGGCACAATCCTGCGCAGATAGAACAATGAGGAAGTGGGCAGTGAGACGGGACTGAGTGGGTCCCAGTGAAGGGAGGCAGCAGAGATGGCCGCCATTTCCCAGCTCTGACCCCGCCCCCACATACAGTGTCACAACCCAGCAGCCTGAGCGACCCTGCCCTGGTGAACATCTAAGGCTTGGCTCCTCACCCAGCAGCAGGAAGCAGGAGAGGGGGACGCCATTTCCCCACTCTGACCCTGCCACCACATACAGCATCACAACCCAGCGACCCCACCCTGGAGGCCCCACCCCGCCCCTAAGGCTCTGCTCCTCATACTTAATGGGCACAAACAGACCAAAAATGGCTCAAGAAGATCTCAAAGCCCCAGAGTCCATAACTCTAAGTGATGAAGAAATAGCCAAACTTTCAGATGCACAGTTCAAAACACTGGTGATCAGGATGCTCACAGAACTGGTTGATTTTAGTCACAAATTAGAGGAACATATGAAGGCTAAACTAATTGAAATGAATAGAAATGCACAGGAAACCAATAGTAATAGAAAGGAAACTGGGACTAAAATCAAGGGAGCAGACCAGAAGGAAGGAAAAAAATGACCCAACAGAAAAATATGAAGAAACAAGAATTCAAAAAAATGAGGAGAACCTCCAGGACATCTTTAAATGCTCCAACACCCGAATTATAGAAGTACCAGAAAAGGAAGAGGAACAGTCACAAGTGGAAACCTTTGAACAAATAATAAAAGAGAACTTCCCCATTCTGGCAAAGGAAATAGACTTCCAGGAAATCCAGGAAGCTCAGAGAGTCCCAAAGAAGTTGGACCCAAGTAGGAACACACCAAGGCACATCGTCATTACATTAACCAAGATTCAAATGAAGGAGAGAATCCTAGAAGCAGCAAGAGATAAGGGGACAGTCACCTACAAAGGAGTTTCCATCAGACTGTCAGTGGATTTCTCAAAAGAGACCTTCCAGGCAAGAAGGGGCTGGAAAGAAGTATTCCAAATCATGAAATCCAAAGACCTACAACCAAGATTGCTCTATCCAGCAAAGCTTTCATTTAGAATGGAAGGGCAGATAAAGTGCTTCTCAGATAAGATCAAATTCAAGGAGTTCATCATTACCAAGCCCTTATTATATGAAACGTTAAAGGGACTTATCTAAGAAAAAGAGGATAAAAAAGATGAACAGTGAAAGGACAACAAACTCACGGTTATTAAAAACCACATCTAAAACAAAAGCAAGCTAAAAGGACAGCTAGATCAGGAGCAGAACCATAGAAATGAAGATCTCAAGGAGGGTTAGCAACAGGGGAGTGGCAGGAGAAGGGGGAAGAAGGTACAGAAAATAAGTAGCATAGATGGTAGGTAGAAAATAGATAGGGGGAGGGCAAGAATAGTTTGGGAAATATAGAATCCAAAGAACTTGAGATACATGGTCATAAACTAAAGGGGGGAATGGTGGGGGAGGGGTTTGCAGGGTGGAGGGGAATGAAGGAGGGAATAGAACAACTGTAATGGCATAATCAATAAAATAAAAATTTTAACAATAAATAAATGCAGGACCAAGATCTTGATGTGGAGTATCTGATTAAGTAACTCTGTGATCAGGTCAGGATTATTAGCCTAACAAGAACAAAAATTATCAATAAATATTTGGCTTTGCATATAAAAATATAGCCATTGAAAACATAAAATATCACAGAAGAAAAATGTGCCAAAAGTGGTTCTTACGGAAATATCTGTCTGAGGACATAGTATAAGACCCCGTTATCAAGAAAAAAAAAAAAGAACTAGAAAAAATAAGAAAATGATCAGAGAACAGTTATTTGCAGAGGGACAAAGAATAGAAAATTCTCAAGTTCCAGTCAAGACCAAAATGTAAGTGGACACAGTGCTCACTCCTCCCATGAATGCACCCAAATTACAACTAAATTATAGAAAAATTAACCTGGAGAACCATCTGAAGACTAGCTAAAAAGCAGTCTTATAACAGAAGAAGCCACATCAAACTGGTAGAAAGAATGAAGATACAAAAAGGACTAGTCCCACACCCATGTGCAGTGGCTGTGAATCAGGAGGGATACTTCAGCTGCAGAGGTCCCTCCTGAGGAGCAAGTTGTCTCAATCCCACACCAAGCTTCCCAACCCATAGCACTAGTGCCAAAAAGAGGGGCCCCACAACATCTGGCTGTGAAAAATCAGTGAGTCCTTTTCTTAACCTAAAAATAACTGACATTTTTAGGAAGAATCCCTGAAACATTCCAAAGGATCTTCACTCCCCCTCTCTCTTTATTAAAAAAAAAAAGAGGAAAATAAGCTAATTAGGTCTATTTGAGTTGCTAACATTACATGAAAGACTGTCAAATAAATAATAACTATGTTATACTTGTATGCATATATTATTACTATTATTAAAATAAATGTCCTAGAAATTAAAAAAATTACAACTAAACTATAGAACAACCATCATTCACAACCATCAGAAATTGAGCTGGATGGAAGTCTTACAACCATGAAATTAAAGAAGAAACCACAGTGAGACTGGTAGGAGAAGCAAAAAAGTGGAACAGGCTGGTCTTACACCCATGTGTGGTAGGTAAAATTTAGGAGGGATATCTCAGGAGTGAGGAGTCCCAGCTCCACACCATGTCCCCCAGCCCCAGATTCCATGTCCAGGAAGATAAGTCCCCATAACTTCTGGCTGTAAAAACCAGTTGGGAGTTGGGATTGAGGTTGTGGAAGACAAAAACTGCTGAAATTCTAGGCAGTTCCTCTTAAAGGGTTCACTTGTACCTACACAGATTTACTTGTACCTACTCCCTCTGAGCCTCAGTGCTGGGCAGCAGACTGAAAAGCATCAGAGACATATGGGGAGAAATACAATTGTCCAGCATCAAGGTGAGAGCTGGGTAGCAGCTTTCTCCAAGATGGAAGTGCTGGCAGAGGCCATTGTTCCTTTTCTAAGCCTTCCTCCAACAGCCAGCAGGTAGGTGCCATACCTGAGACTCCATCAACCTGGCTCACATTATAAGCCCCACCCTGGTAATTCCCTGAGGACCTACCCCACCCAACTTTCAGGCCCACCCAAGCTATCTCCACACAAATGGCTTATCTGTCCAATGCTTCAAATTTTTCTAAATTCTCTCAAACAAGTAGCATCTGGTTTCAGAGGCCCTGTACCTCTTGTTAAGTTTCCCCAGGCCTGGCACTAGTAGCAGCCAACCTTGGTTCACAGCTTTGCCTTTAATGGGGCACCTTTAAGCCCAGTACAAGTAGCAGTCATCTGCAGATTTCTTTGTACCTTATGCTGTGTGGCCCTGAACAGAACATAGGCAGTGACTGACCTTGGACATACCAATAGCAATCAAGGCTCAATTACAAGAAAGTGTACACACAGTGCATGTACCGTGAGTACCCAGCTTGGGTAATAGGGAAAGGTTGTGCCACTGGACCTTACAGGACACCTACTATATTAAGCAACTCTACCAAGACAAGGAGTCATAGAAGCTCTACCTAACACATAAAAACAAACACAGGGAAGCTGCCAAAATGAGGAGACAAAAAAACATAGCCCAAATGAAAGAAATAAAGTCCAGAAAAATAATAAAACAAAACAGAGACAAGCAATCTACTAGATGCTGAGTTCAAAACAGTGATTATAAAAATGCTCAAGGTACTTAGGGAAAACCTAACAGCATAAAAAAGATCCAGTCAGAAGTGAAGGATACACTAATGGAAATAAAGAACAATTTATAGGACATCAAGAGTAGAGTGAAGGAAGCCAAGAATCAAATCAACACTTTGGAACATAAGGAAGCAAAAAACAACCAATCAGAGCAGCAATAAGAAAAAAAACAGTACAGAAATTGAGGATAGTGTAAGGAAACTTTGGAACAACTTTAAGCATAACAACATTTGCATTATGGGAGTGCTGGAGAGAGAAGAGAAAGAGCAAGATATTGGAAACCCACTTGAAGAAATAATGACAGAAAACTTCCTTAACTTGGTGAAGGAAATAGACATACAAATCCAGGAAGCACAGGGAATCCCAAACATGACGAACCCAAAAAGGCCCATGCCAAAACACATCACAATTAAAATGCCAAAGGTTAGAGACAAAGACAGAATCTTAAAGGCAGCAAGGGAAAAGCAGTTACAACAGAGCTTCCATAAGACTGTCAGCTGATGTCTCAAAAGAAATTCTGCAGGCTAAAAGGGATTTTCAAAATATAGTCAAAGTCATGAGAAGAAAAAACCAAAGTACTTTATCCAGTAAAGCTCTCATTTAGAATTGATGGACAGACAGTCTGGCAAAGAGCTTGCCAGACAAGAAAAATCTCAAAAAGTTCACCACCACCAAACCAGTATAGTATTACATGAAATGTTAAAGGGTCTTCTTTAAGAAGAAGAAAAAAATGAACAATATAATGGCAATAAAGACATATCTATCAACAACTGAATCTAAAAAACAAAATAAACAAGCAGAACAGAAACAGAACTATAGACACAGAGAACATTTTGATAGTTGCCAGAAGGGAGGGAGTTGAGTGAAAAAAGTAAAGGGATTAAGAAGTACAAATTGGTAGTTACAAAATAATCATGGGGGAGTAAACTAGAGCATAGCGAATAGAGTAGCCAAAGAACATACATGTATGACACATGGACATGGACAACAATGTGGGGATTACCTGAGGGAGAGGAGGGGTGGCAGTGCAGAGGGACAAAGGAGAAAAATTGGTACAATTGTAATAGCATATACAATAAAATATAATGAAAAAAAGAATACATTAGAGGGCCCTGGCCAGGTGGCTCAGTTGGTTGGAGCATCATACAATACACCAAAAGGATTCAAGTTCAATTCCCTGTCAGGGTACATGCCTAGGTTGTAAGTTTGATCACCCATTGAGGTAAGGCAGGAGGCAACCAATCAATGTTCCTCTCTTATATAAATGCCTATATCTATCTATCTATCTATCTATCTATCTATCTATCTATCTATCTATCTCTATCTCTCTCCCTTTCTGTCTCTCTAGAAGTAATAAAAAATGTATCCTTGGTGATGATTTAAAAAATTAAAAAGGAGAATACATTAGAGGTAATCAACAGCAGATTAGATGAAGCAGAGTACTGAATCAGTGTCTTAGAAGATAAGGTAGCAGAAAACAACCACTCAGGGAATCAAAAAGAAATAGTAACTTTTAAAAAAATAAGAATAGTTTATGGGGCCTCTGGGATATTAAACATAACCCCTGCAACACGGGAGAAGAGAGATGGCAAGAGATTGAGAACCTCCCTAAACTGGCATAGGAAATATACATGCAAATCAAGAAAGCACAGAGTCCCAAACAAGATAAACTCAAAAAGACTCACACTAAGACACATCATGATTAAAATGCCCAATGTTAAAGACAAAGAAAGAATCTCAAGAGCAACAAGAGAAAAGCAGTTAGTTATATAAAAGGGAGCTCCCATAAGAATGTCAGCTGATTTCTCAAGAGGCATTTTGCAGGCTAGTAGAGTTGGTACAAAATATTCAACATGATGTAAAGCAAGGACTTAACAACCATTACTAATCCACCTAGAAAGACTATCATTCAAAATTGAACACGAAATCACAAGCTTCTTGTAGAAAAATAAAGCTAAAAGAGTTTATGGAGATCAAATCAATATTACAAGAAATGTTAAAGGGGCTCCATGAAAAACAAGAAGGAGAAAAAAGGAACATAACTATGAATAATAAAATGGCAATAACAACATACGTGACAATAATAATTTTATTTTAAAATATATGTTACTGATTATGCTAGTATAATTCTCAGATATTTTTCTCCCTTTTATTCCCCTTCACCTTGGATCCTCCTCCTTCCATCATTCCCCCACCTTAGTTCATGGCCATGAGTCACATATATAACTTCTTTGGCTTCTCCATTTCCCATGCTATTCTTAACCTCCACCTGTCTATTTTGTACCTACCATTTATACATCAAGTTACCTGTATCTGTCCCCCTTTTCTCCCCCCTCATCCTCCCTGCTGATAGCCCTCCATGTGATCTCCATTTCAGTGACTCTGTTCCTGTTCCAGTAGTTTCCTTAGTTTATTTTTGGTTTTAGGTTGAGTTGTTGATAGTTGTGAGTTTGTTGTCATTTTACTGTTCATATTTTTTATCATCTTCTTTTCTTTGATTAGTCCCTTTAACATTTCCTATAATAAGGGCTTCGTAATGGTCAACTCCTTTAATTTGACATTATCTGGGAAGCACTTTATCTGCCCTTCCATTCTAAATGGTAGCTTTTCTGGATAGAGTAATCTTGGATGTAGGTCCTTGCCTTTCATGACTTTGGATGCTTCTTTCCAGGACCTTCTTGCCTGTAAAGTTTCTTTTGAGAAATCAGCTGATAGTCTTATGAGAGCTCCTTTGTAGGTAACTGTCTCTTTTCCTCTTGCTGCTCTTAATATTCTCTCCTTACCTTTAATCTTGGGTAACTTAATGATGATGCACCTTGGTGTGTGCTTCCTTGGGTCTCTGAGCTTCCTGGACTTCCTGTAAGTCTATTTCCTTTGCCAATTGGGGAAGTTCTTCATTATTTGTTCAAATAAGTTTTCAATTTCTTGCTATTGTTCTTCTTTTGCTGGCACCCCTATGATTTGGATGTTAGAATGTTTAAGGTTGTCCCAGAGGTTCCCAGCTTCTCCTCATTTTTTTTTTTGAATTCTTGTTTCTTCAGTGTGTTCTGATTGAATATTTATTTCTTCCTTCTGCTCCAAAAATTGTTGATTTGAGGCCTGGTTTCCTTTCCTTCACTTTTGGTTCCCTGTATATTTTCCTTTATTTCACTTTGTATAGCCTTCATTTCTTCTTTCATTTTGCGATCAAGCTCAATCATCTCTGTGAACATTTTGATTTTCAGTGTTTTGAACTCTGCATCAGATAGGTTGGCTATCTCTTCATTGCTTAGTTGTATTTTTTTCTGCTGCATTGATCTGTTATTTCATTTGGCCATATTTTTTTTTTGTCTCAGTGTGCCTGTTAGGCAGTAAGGGGCACAGCTTTAGGTATCTGCCAGGGCGGGCAACCTTCTTTGCTGTGTTGTGGCACTATATGTGGGGGAGTTTTCTGAGAGGGAACAATTTTGCTTCTTTGGCTCTGGGATGGCTTTCAGTCACTTCTCCTGCTACCAACAAGCAAATTAGGGTCTTCTGGTGCTGATCCTTACATGGGTGGTTTTGTGTACATTTTAGGACCCTGTGGTCTCTCCAATGAACTCTCCCTGTAAGGCTGGAAGTTTCTCCTGATGCCTCAACCCCCAAAGGTTTATTCAGTCAGAGGTTTTGAGGCTTTATTTCCCTACACTGGAACCCTGGGGTGCATGGTCTGCCTCCCTACCCAGTTGTTCCTCCCGCTTGATCCATACCCAAATGTGGGACTGCCTGCTCTGCCAACTGCTGCCATGCCCAGTCCACCAGCCACTGCCTCGCTCGCCCTGGTCCTCCTGCCACCACCTTGCTGCATGTCTTCTCCACCTTGGTTGCCCATCTCCATGCCTCCTACCAGTTTGAATGAATATTTCTTAACTCCTTAGTTGTTGGACAGTTAAATTTTATGGCATTTCTGGTTATTTTTTCTTTTTAAACTTGTTGTTGTCCTTCTTTTGTTGTGTGAGGAGGCAAAATGTGTCCAGTTACACCTCCATCTAGGCCAGAAGTCTACTCAATAATCATTTTATATGTAAATGAATTAATGTTCCAATCAGAACATATAGGGTTGCTGAATGGATAAGATAGCAAGACCCATATGTATGCTGTCTACAATAGACCCACCTCAGAACAAAAGACACAAACAGACTAAAAATGAAGTGATGGAAAAAGATATTTCACACAAATGGAAACAAAAAAGCTGGGGTAGCAGTATTTATATCAGACAAAATACACATTAAAACAAAGGCTATAATAAGTGACAAAAGAATTCTGGCCAAGATGGAAGCATAGGCAAAAATGCTTTGCTTCCTCATACAACCAGAAGAAGGATAGCAACCACTTTAAAAACAAAGAACTACCAGAACTACCAGAAGAACATTTGCATGGAAGTCCAACAACCAAGAAGCTAAAAACAAAAACATTCAACCAGATGGTAGGAGGGGCTGAAATGAGCAGCTGGGCAGAAGGACACACAGCAACACTACAACTGGAGGACCAGGGCAGGCAAGGCAGCAGCTGGCTGACTGAGTGGGCAATCCCACCTTCATGCAGACAAGCCTGGAGGAACAGTGGGAGAGTGAGACAGACTGCAAAACCCAGGGTTTCAGTGCAGGAAACTAAAGACTCAAAACCCCAGGCTGTAAAAAAAAAAATCTGTGGGGATTATGGTGGTGGGAGAAACTCCCAGCTTCACAGGAGAGTCCATTGGAGAGACCCACAGGGTCCTAAAACATACACAAACATACCCACCTGTGAATCAGCACCTGACAGGGCACAAACTGCTTGTGGAAAGCAAGGGAGGTGGAAGTGGGTCAAGAGCAGAGCAAGCAGCATTGTTCCCTCTCCCTCTCCCATGTTTTGACCTCTCCCTCACAGACAGTGCCACAAAGCAGCGAACAGGGTTACCCTGGCCTGGCAAATACTTACATGTAACAGGTGTGCCAAGACAAAGAAACATGTCCTAAATGAAAGAACAGATCAAAACTCCAGAAAAAGAAGTAAGTGATGAGGAGGTAGACAACCTGTCTCAAGCAGATGTCAAAATACTAGTAATCAGGCAGCTCGCAGAATTGATTGCACTTGGTCACAAAATGAAGGAAGAAATGAAGGCTAAACAAAGTGTAATAAAGGAAAATATACAGGAAACCAACAGTGACAGGGAAGAAACCAGGATTCAAATCAATGATTTAGAACAAAAGGAAAAAGAAACACTAGAACAGAATAAAAAAGGAAGAAGTCAAAAGAACGAGAAGAAGCCTAGGAAGCTCCGGGACAACTTTAAACATTCCAACAACCAAATCATCAGAGTGTCAGAAGGAGAAGAATAACAGCAAGAAATTGAAAACTTATCTGAACAAATAATAAAGGAGAACTTCCTCAATATGGCAAAGGAAATAGACCTCCAGGAAGCCCAGGAAGCTCAGAGAGTCCCCCCAAAAATTGTACCAAAGGAGGAGCACACCAAGACACATCATAATTACATTATCCAAGGTTAAAGATAAGGAGAGAATATTAAAAGCAGCAAGAAGAAAGGAGACAGTTACCTACAAAGGAGCTCTCATAAGACTATCAGCTGATTTCTCAAAAGAAACTTTACAGGCAAGAAGGTCCTGGAAAGAAGCATCCAAAGTCATGAAAGACAAGGATCTACATCCAAGATTACTCTATCCAGAAAAGCTACCATTTAGAATGGAAGGGCAGATAAAGTGCTTCCCAGATAAGGTCAAATTAAAGGAGTTAACCATCACCAAGCCCTTATTATAGGAAATGTTAAAGGAAAAGAAGATCCAAGACTATGAACAATAAAATGACAATAAACTCACAGCTATCAACAACTGAACCTAAAAAACAAAAACTAAGCAAACAGTAGAACAGGAACAGAGTCGCTGAAATGGAGATCACATGAAGGGTTATTAGTGGGTAGGAGAAAAGAGAAAATGGGGGGAAAGGTGCAGGGATAAGAAGAAGAACAGGTAGTTACAAAACAGATAGGTGGAGGTTAGGATAGTATGGGAAATGGAGAAGCCAAAGAACTTATATTTACAACCCATGAACATGAAATTTTGGGGGGTTGGACTGCTGGGGGATGAGGGTGGTGGTCCAGGGAGGAAGGCAATAAAGGGGAGGAAAAATTGGGACAACTGTAATAGCATAATCAATAAAATACACTTTAAAAATATTTTTAAATAAGACAAAAGACATTATATAATGATGGGGGAATCAATCCAAAAAGAAAATATAACCCCTGCAAACATTAATGTACCCAGTATAACAGCATCTAAATATATAAAACAAATATTGATAGACATAAATGGAGATATAAACAGTAATAAGGTCATAGCAGGGGACATCAATTCTTCATGAACATCACTAGATAGATTTTCCAGACAGAAAATCAAGGATACAGCCTTAAATGACACATTATATAAGTGGAATTTTTTATATACTATTACAGCATTTTACCTCAATGTAGCAGAATATATATTCTTTTCAAGCTCACACAAAACATTTTTCAGGTTAGGCCACATGTTAGGCCACAAAACAGGTCTCAATGAATTTAGGAAGCTTAAAATAATATAAAAAAGAGATATCTGAGGAATGGTGGTATGAGAGATTCCCTTGGTCTCTTCCCTTGAATTTTCAAAAATTGTAACAGCTATAACTCAATAAAGGATAATCTGTTCAATGTACCCACATGGCAGAGAGAACTGAAGCATCTAAAGGTGGGTGAGTGGGAACAAATGGGGGAGGTGAGAAGGGAGAAGGACAGAGCCATGGAAGCAGCCCTGCAGCTGGGAGCTCACATCTGGAGAGGGGAGAAATCCAGTAGTGGTTGGCACTCCCTTCAACTGGGAGAAGCAAAGATTCAGTGGGCATTCCTGCAGGAACATGCAATAATAGGGAGGCTAAGCACCAAGACCTGAGCAAAAACACAGCACAGGGGTATGACCACAGTTGTTGGATGGTGAGCATTCCAGACAGAAAAACAAAGCCACAGATCCCCACTGCTCTTAGCCTCCCAGAGCTCACCAGTTCAGCGCTTGATATCAGGTCACACAGCACATTATCTGCAAACTTGATACTGGCCCCTGGCTGGTGTAGCTCAGTGGATTGAGCTCAGGTCTGTGAATCAGAGGATCACAGTTTAATTCCCAGTCAGGGCACATGCCTGGGTTGCAAGCTAGTTCCCTGCAGGCCACTTTCTAGCAGAGGACACACTAGAGGCAACCATACATTGATGTTTCTCTCCCTCTCTCCTTCCCCTCTAAAGATAAATAAATAAATAAATATATTTTAAAAATACTTGATACTAGTATGACAGTATTGCAGATAATATTTTTCTCTGCACTGGTCCTGGAGTGTCAGCAAAGCGGGTACTCCCTGGAGGTCTGAGGTCATCATTACAGGAGGAGGTCAAAACAACAAAGAAGCTGGCTGGCTCCCACAGCCCAGCCCACCCTCATGTACCATGGCTATAATGACAGCATCATCCAGCTGCATAGAGGACAACATTGGGATTTCACAGAGCTAAAAAAAACACAAAACAAAAAGAAGAACTTGTGATTCATTGCCACCTACTAAAATAATTGAAAGACCTCTTTGTATTAATCTGCTAGAGAAGTGCCCCTCACACATAGATGCCTAGACACAGAAAGAATCTACCAAATACCATAAATAACCAAGGTAATGAAGCAACACAGAAAAAAAAAGAAATAAAAGGTAAAATAAAAAGATACATAGAGACAAATGAAAATGAAAATATGATAAATCAAAGTTTCAGGGATGCATCAAAAGCAGTAATAAGAGGAAATTTCATATCAGTACAGGCCTATCTCAAGAAATAATTGAAATCCATTATAAACAATTTAATATTACATCTTAAAAAACTAGAAAAGAAGAACAAAAACAATACAAAGAAGAAAGAAAATAATAAAAATTAGAGAATTGAATGAAATAAAGAACAAAAAAAATCCATCCAAAAAAATGAATACAACAAAGAACTGGTGCTTTGAAAAAGTTTAATAAAATTGATAAAACTCAAGCTAGGCATATGAAGAAAAGAGAAAAAAGACTCATATAAATAAAGTCAGAAACAAAACAGTAGAAGTTACCACACACATCACAGATTTACAGAGGATCATATGGAATAACATAAAAGACTATATGCCACCAAGTTCAATAACCTAGAAGAAATGGGTAAGTTTGCAGAAACATACAAACTTCCTAACTGAATCAAGAACTACAATATTTAAATGGAATGATCAATAGTGAAGGAAATTGAAACAAACATTCAAAACCTCCTAAAAGTCTAGGACTAGATATCTTCACTAGTGAATTCTACCAAACAAAGTTTTGATACCTATCCTACATTTACACAATGGAATACTATGCAGCACAAAGAAAGAAGGAGGTCCTACCCTTTGTGACAGCATGGGTGGAACTGAAGACCATTATGCTACGTGAACTATGCCAGACAGTGAAAGACAAATACCATATGATCTCACCTATAAGTGGAACCTAATCAACAAAACAAACAAGCAAGCAAAATATAACCAGAGACATTGAAATTAAGAACAAACTGACAGTAACCAAAGGGGAGGTGGAAAGGGATAATGGCGGGGGGGAGGGAAGGGTTTTCAGGAACATCTATAAAGGATACATGGACAAAAGTGAAGTGGGGTAGGATCAAGGGTGGGATATGGCTAGGGTGGGGGGAGTGGTGGGGAGAAAATGGAGACAACTGTACTTATTACAAATTTTTTTAAAAGATTTTAAACCTATCCTTCTCAAACTAGTCCAAAAAATTAAAGAAGAGGCAACACCTCCTAGATATTTTATGAAGCCACTGATACCAAAACCTGGTAAGTATAACACATACACTTACAAAATAGAGACCAATAGCTCTAATTAATAGACGTAAAAATCCTAAACAAAATACTAGCTAACTGAATACAACAACACATTTAAAAAATAATACATCATGATCAAGTGAGACTCATTCCAAGGTACAAAGATGGTTCAACATATGCTAAGCAATCAATGTAATACACAAATTAGCAAAACAAAAGATAAAATCATATGACCTTATCAATAGATGCAGAAAAAAACATTTGATAAGACATAACATCCATTTATAATTAAAACACTATAAAATGGGTATAGAAGGTAAGTACCTCAACAGCATAATGACCATGTATGACAAACTCTCTCCCAATATCATACTCAGTGGTGAAAACTGAACGTTTTTCCTCTAAGATCGGGAACATAATAAGGACGTCTACTCTCATGCTTCTCATTCAACATAGTTCTGGAATTCCTAGCCAGAACAATCAGGCAAGAAGAAAAAAAGACATCCAAAATGGAAATGAAGAAGTAAATGTGTCACTTTTTCCAATTAAAAATATGTTAAAGTTTCAAGTTACAAAATCAATGTACAAAAAATCCACTGCTTTCCTGTATAAAAAAAAAAACAATAACATTTCAGAAATACAAATGAAAAAAAACCCTATTTCTTTTGCAATTGCAACCAAAGGAATAAAATACCTTTGTTAAGATAGGAATAACCTTAACAAAGAATGTAAAGCTCTTATATACTGAAAACTACAAAGTATTATTTTAAAAGATTGGAATGGACACAATGAACTGGAAAGATATTCCATGTTCATGGATTGGAAGAATCATTAAAATGTCCATATTACCCAAAGTAACATACAGGTTTAATGCAATCCCCATCAAAATCAATGTCATTTTTTAAATAACCAGAACAAAAAATTATCATGTTTGAATGGAAACACAGAAGACAAAGACCCCCAAGTAGCCAAAGCAATCCTGGGTAAAAAGAACAAAGCCAGAGGTACCACACTAACCTAATTTCAAGTTATACTACAGAGTTACAATAATCAAAACAGTATGCTATTGACGGAAAAACAGACACATAAATCGATGGAAAACGATTGAGAGCCTGGAAATAAAACTGGAAAATAATTTTTGACACAGGCCCTGGCTGGTGTGGCTCAGTGGACTAAGCACCAGACTATGAAGCAAAGAGCTATTGGTTCAATTCCCAATCAGGGAATATGCCTGGGTTGTAGGCCAGGTCCCCAGTAGAGGGCCTCTGAGTGGCAACCACACATTGATGTTTCTCTTTCTTTCCCCCCTTCCCTCTCTCTAAAAATAAGTAAATAAAATCATTTAAAAATTATTTTTGACAAAGAAGCTAAAAATACACAATGGAGAAAAAAAAGCCTCTTCAACAAATAATTCTGAGCAAATAGGGAAGCCACAGTAAAAGAGTGAAAGTACATTACAATGCATTCCCACATTCCCATGTAAAAAATTAATTCAAAATGAATCAAAGAGCTAAATATAAGATATTCAAAAATATATTATACAGAACAAAACATAGGTACTAAACTTATGGACCTTGGTTGTAAAGAAGATTTGATGAATTTGATTACAAAGGCAAGGGAAGTAAAGATGAAAATAAATGAGTGGGACTACATCAAAGTAAAAAGTTTCCTCACAGCAAAGGAAACTGACTAAAACAAAAGAAAGCAAGCAATCAAATGGGGATGATATTGGCAGACAGCTCCAACAAGGGGTTAATATCCAAAATATATAAAGAAGTCATACAACTCAGCACCAAAGAATTCAATTAAAAAATGGGAAGAGGACCTGAACAGACACTTCTCTCAAAAAGACATACAAACAGCCAACATATTTATGAGAAGATGGTGAACTTCACTAGCTATCAGGGAAATGCAAATCAAAACTACAATGAGATACTACCTCACACCTGTTAGAATGGCTATTATCAATGCAACAAGCAATAACAAGTGTTGAAGAGATTATGGAGAACAAGGACTCTCATTCACTGCTTGTGGGTACAGCCACTATTGAAAACACTCTTGCAGTTTCTCATAAATTTAAAACTACAGTTACCACATGACCTAGCAAACCCTATCCTGTGTATCTATCAAAAAACCTCAAAAACACTTATTTGCAAACCCCTGTTTTCATTGCAACATTTTTTCACAGTGGCCAACACACGGGGACAATCAAAGTGTCTGTCCTTCAATAGAGGGTTGGATATAGATGATGTGGTGCATATAGTACTATGGAATACTACTCAGCCTTAAGAAAAGATGAAATACTGCCATTCACGATAACATGGATGGACTTTGAGAATAGTATGCTAAGCAAAATAAGTCCATCAGAAAAAGCTAAGAATCATATAATTTCACTCATTTGTGAAATATAAAACTCAAACTCATGGACACAGAAAACACTATGGTGTTTACCAGAAGGAAGAGGGGTTAGCAAATGGTGAAGAGAGTCAAATATAGGGTCTGGCAGGAGTAAGTCCAGCTTGAGTGTGGTTGGTAGGGTAATAAAATGGATGTAATAATAACTTACAGTTGTAATTTGAGCATTTCATGTAAAATGTCACATGGTGTGCTTTTACTGTGATATTGTTATGTTATAGAATTACATGCTTATAATTTTGTAATAAAAGATTTTTTAATTAAAAAGGGACATTATTTGTGCCAGACTCTGTACATGCTTACACAAGATGATATGATTTTGGATGATGGGCACACAATGCAATATACAGATCATGTATCATAGAAATGTGCACATGGAACCTATATGATCCTATTAACCAATGTTACCCCAGTAAATTTATTTAAAATAAATAAATAAAAAAATACATAAAGCCAGTTCTCTTTCCAAAATAAATAACAAGCATCTCCAAACACAATAATGTGACTCTAGAACTCAGTTATAGAAAACACAAAAACACATGGAAATTATAACTAACATGTTAACAATGAAACATATAAACTAACATATAAACAATGAAAGAGTTAACAAAGATTTGAAAAAAGAAACCAAAAGGTACTTTGAAATGAATGAACACAAAAATACAAAGACCCAAAATTTATGAGATAGAGCAAAACAGTCCTATGAGGGAAATTCATAGCAATAAAGGCATATTTCAAGAAAAAAACAAAAATCTCAAATAAACAAATTGAACTAACACCTAAAAACACCAAAAAATTAACAACAACTAAAGCCTAAAGGGAGTAAAAGAAAGAAAATAAGAAAATTAGAGCAGAAATTAATAAACTGGAGTCTAAAAACATAATATTAAAGATCAATGAACCAAGACCTGGTTCTTTGAAAAATAAATAAAATTGATAAAGGCTTAACCACACTCATCAGGAAAAACAGAGAGAACCCAAATTAATAAAATGAGGAGTAAAAGAGGGATTATAAGAAAATGCTATAAACAATTATATGCAAACAGATTAGACAATCTGTAGGAAATGAAGAAATTCCTGGAAACATACAATATTTCAAGACTGAATTAAAAAAAACAGAAAATCTGAAGATTACCAATTACCACCAATGAAATCAAATCAGTAATCAAAAGCTCCCATCTAATAAAAAAAACCTGGACCAGACGACTTCACAGATGAATTTTACAAAACATTCAAGGAGAATTAACACCTATCTTTCTCAAATTATTCCAAAAATTTAAAGAGAAAGTAAGTCTCCCAAGCTCACTTTACAATTACTCTGATAACATTACTATCAGCATTACTCTGATTCCAAAATGAGACAAAGACATTATCCTAAAAAGAAAATTATAGTCCAACATACTGATGAACATAGATATGCCAAAAATCCTCAATAAAACATTAGCAAACTGAATTCAGCAATGCATTAAAAAGAGCATACAGCATGATCAAGTGGGACTTATTCCTGGGATAAAATGTTGTCCAAGTATCCACAAATCAATTAATGTGATGCACCACACAAACAAAGTAAAAGATTAAAATCTTATAATCATACCAATAGATTCAGAAAAATCATTTGACAAAATCCAGCACCAATTTATGAGAAAAACTCTCAGCACAATGGGAATAAAGAGAACATATCTCAACATAATAAAGCCCACATATAACAAACCCATAGCTAACATCATACTCAATGGAATAAAGCTAAGTGTTTCTTGTAACATCAGGAAAAAAATAATGTTGTCAACTTTCACCACTTTTGGAATACTTGCAAAAACAGACAAGAAAAAGAAATAAAAGTCATCCAAATTGGAAAGGGAAGAAGTAAAACTGTCATTATTTGCATATGACATAATACTACATACAGAGAAACCTAATGATTCCACCAAAATCTATTAGACTGAGAAATAAATTCATTAAAGTAACAATAAATAAAATTAATAATTAGAAATCAGTTTCTTTTTTATTTACCAATAATGAGCTATCAGAAAACAATCCCATTTACAATTGCATTTAAAAATACCTATGGAGGGATGCTGGGAAGATGGCGACAGAGTAAGATGGAGCTGATGCTAGATCCTGTACTCATGGGTGAAAATCCTGGCAGATCTATAGAGAAACAGCACAATAAACCATTGGTTACCCAGCATTTATGAAATTAAAAGACCAGAGATTGTGACCGATGCTGAAACACCAGACGGCGGCAGAGTCAGCTACTGGAGCTGGGTCTCACGTGGCCCCTGTGCTGCCACCAGAGCAACAGGCCTGGGAGTCAGGGAGTCAGGTACGGGAGCCGGACACTCCAAGCCCCTGTGACGGTCCTGGGAGACAGAGGAGTCAGGAACCGGAGCAGGGACATTCTCGGCCCTTTTGCCAATGCCATAGCTACCAGCCTGGGCAATGGAAGGGTCAGTTGCAGGAGCTGGGTCACCAAAGGCCCCTGTGACGCTGCCATAGAGACAGGCCTGGGCCCTGAGGAACCAGCTACGGGAGCTGGGAAGTTCTCAGCACCTGTGCCTCTGCCATAGCGACGGGACTGGACGCCAGGGAGTCAGGTATGGAAGCTGGGACGCTCCAAACCCCTGTGATGGCTGTGGGCGGCAGAGGAGCCAGCTACGGGAGCCAGGACGTCCTCAGCCCCTGTGCCACTGCCATAGAGACAGGACTGGATGCCGGGGAGTCAGGTACAGGAGCCAGGACATTCCAAACCCCTGTGACAGCCCTGGGCGGCAGAGAGAGCCAGATACGGGAGCCGGGACATTCCCAGCCTCTGTGCCACTGCCGTAGTAACGGGCCTGGGTGCTTGAGGAGGCGGCTACTAGACCAGGACATTCAGCAGTGGTAGGCGACCAACGCAGGGACCAGCGCGAGGACCAGCGTGAGTGTAGGTGGAGATGAAGAACATCAAGAAACTTCAAGGAGTCTGCACCAGTGAACTTCGCAAGGATCATACAACAGAAGTTCACACCATAAAACCAGGGTTTCGGAACAGATCAATTTTAGAAGCAGAGACTAACAAGAAGAGTCTCAAACAATGGGAAGACAAAGAAACAATCCCCAAATGAAAGAAAAAGCAGAAACTTCAGAAAGAATGTTAGATGACATAGAGGCTGATCAACTATCAGATAGTGAATTCAAAGCACTGGTTGTTACGAAGTTCAAAGAGCTCACAGTGAACTACCAGAAACTACAGGGGAACTACAATGATCTCTCTGCAAACTACAGCAACATGAAAAAGGAAATGGAAACTATCAGCAAGGGACAAGAGGAAATGAAGAATACAATTTCCGAATTGAAGAACACAGTAGAAAGTTTCAAAAGTAGTATAGATGAAGCGGAGGATAGGATTAGTGAGTTGGAGGACAAAGTAGAAAGCATCTCACAGAAAGAGCAAGAAAATGAAAAGAGGCTCAGAAAGAATGAAGAGGGATTAAGAGAAATGCAAGACAATATGAAACGTAATAATATCTGAATAATAGGAATACCAGAAGGAGAAGAAGAAGAACAAGGGATAGAAAACGTATTTGAATGAGTAATGAGAGAAATTTCCCTAATTTGATAAGAGAAAAAGTCTCACAAATCCAGGAATCACAGAAAGTCCCAATCAAGAGGAACCCAAGGAGGCCCACTTCAAGACACATCATCATCAAAATGGCAAAATTCAAAGACAAAGAGAGAATCTTAAAGGCAGCAAGGGAGAAAAAAGAAATAACATACAAGGGAGCCCCAATAAGGTTAGCTGCTGACTTCTCAATGGAAACACTTCAAGCAAGAAGAGAATGGCAAGAAATATTCCAAGTAATGAGAACCAGAGGCCAACAACCAAGGCTACTTTACCCAGCAAGGCTCTCAATCAAGATAGATGGCCAAATAAACAGCTTCCAAGACAAAAGAAGCCTAAAAGAATACCCCTCCACCAAACCAGCTCTACAAGAAATACTAAAAGGACTGCTTTAAGGGAAGGAAGGATAAGAGGGAGACAGAGAGGAACACAGGTACAAAAATGGCAATGAATAAGTACCTATCAATAATAACCTTAAGTGTAGATGGATTAAATTCTCCAATCAAAAGATACAGAATAGCTGCATGGACAGGAAAGCATGACCCACACATATGCTGCCTACAAGAGACCCACCTCAGGACAAAAGACCATCACAGACTAAAAGTGAAAGGCTGGAAACAAGTTTTCCAAGAAAATGGACAAGAAAAAAAAGCTGGGGTAGCAATTCTCATATCGGACAAAATAGACTTCAAAAAAAAGGCCATAAAGAGAGACCCAGAAGGTCACTTCATTATACTCAAGGGAAGAATCCACCAAGAAGACATTAACATTGTAAATATATATGCACCAAACATAGGGGCACCCAAATATATCAAGAAAATGTTAGAGGACTTCAAGAAAGATATTGACAGCAACACAATTATAGTACGGGATTTTAACACCCACTATCAAAAATGGACAGATCTTCCAAACAAATTATCAACAAAGATATTGTGGCATTAAACAACACCCTAGATGAAATGGACTTAACTGATATATATAGAGCCCTTCATCCCAAAGAAGCTAAATACACACTCTTTTCAAATGCACATGGAACATTTTCAAAGATAGACCACATGATAGGACACAAAACAAGCCTCAAAAAATTCAAGAAAATTGAAATCATACCAAGCATCTTCTCTGACCACAAGGGACTGCAATTGGAAACCAACCCAAAGAAAAAAACCCAAAGCACCCCAAATCATGGAGACTGAATGGTATGCTATTAAACAACAAATGGGTCAAGAATGAAATTAGGGAAGAAATCAAAACGTTTCTGGAAACAAATGAAAATGATCTCACAACAACCCAAAACTTATGGGACACAGCCAAGGCAGTCCTGAGAGGGAAGTTTATAGCAATACAGGCCTACCTAAAGAAGATACAAACATTTCAAACAAACAACCGAACCTTACGCCTGAAAGAACTCGAGGAACAACAACAAAGACAGCCCAGAGCAAGCAGAAGGAAGGAAATAACCAAGATTAGAGCAGAATTAAATGACATAGAAACTAAAAGCACAATTTTAAGGATCAATGAATCCAGGAGTTGGTTCTTTGAGAAGATAAACAAAATAGACAAGCCTTTAAGTAGGCTCATCAAGAAAAGAAGAGAGAGGACACAAATAAACACAATCAGAAATGAAAGAGGAGAGATTATAACTGATACTACAGAAATAGAAGGGATTGTAAGAATTTACTATGAAGAACTGTATGCCAAGAAATTTGAAAACCTAGGGGAAATGGACACATTTCTAGAAAAATACAATCTTCCAAAACTCAGTGAAAAAGAAGCAGAAAATCTAAATACACTAATAACAGCAAAAGAAATTGAAGCAGTAATCAAAAAACTCCCATCACACAAAAGCCATGGACCAGATGGTTTCACAGGAGAATTCTACAAAGCATTTAAGGAAGAGACTATTCTCCACAGACTATTCCAAAAAATCCAGAAGGATGGAAAACTCCCAAATTCTTTTTATGAAGCCAGCATCATCCTAATTCCAAAACCAGATAGAGACAGAACAAAGAAAGAAAACTTCAGGCCAGTATCGCTGATGAACATAGATGCTAAAATCCTCAACAAAATATTGGCAAGTCGCATCCAACAATATATCAAAAAGATCATACACCATGATCAAGTGGGATTCATCCCAGGGATGCAAGGATGGTTCAATATTCGCAAATCAGTAAATGTAATACATCACATAAACAAAAGCAAAGACAAAAATCACATGATCATATCAATAGATGTGGAAAAAGCTTTTGATAAGGTACAACACCCATTTATGATAAAAACACTCAGCAAAGTGGGAATAGAGGGAGCATTTCTCAAAATAATAAAGGCCATATATGAGAGACCTACAGCCAATATCATACTCAATGGGCAAAAACTAAAAGCTTTTCCACTAAGATCAGGAACAAGACAAGGTTGTCCACTTTCACCACTTCTATTCAATATAGTATTGGAAGTTTTCGCCACAGCGATCAGGCAAGAAAAGGAAATAAAAGGCATCCAAATAGGAAAGGAGGAAGCAAAACTGTCACTGTTTGCAGATGACATGATAGTGTACATGGAAAATCCTATAGACTCTACCCAAAAACTGCCCCAACTAATTAATGAGTTTGGCAAAACAGTGGGTTACAAAGTCAATATTCAGAAATCAAAGGCATTTTTGTATACCAACAGTGAATCAGCAGAAATAAAGAAAAAAATCCCATTCGATATAGCAAAAAGAAAAATAAAATATCTGGGAATAAACCTAACTAAGGAGGTAAAAAACCTGTATGCAGAAAACTACACAGCCCTGAAGAACGAAATCAAGGAAGACAAAAACAAATGGAAACATATACCTTGTTCATGGATTGGAAGAATTAACATCATCAAAATGTCCATACTACCCAAAGCACTATACAGATTCAATGCAATACCTATTAAAGTACCAAAGGCATATTTCACAGACATAGAACAAACACTTCGAAAATTTATATGGAACCATAAACGAGCCCAAATAGCAGCTGCTCTTTTGAGAAAGAAGAACAAAGTAGGGGGGATCACAATACCTGATATCAAACTGTATTACAAGGCTACTGTAATTAAAACAGCCTGGTACTGGCATAAAAACAGGCACATAGACCAATGGAACAGAACAGAGAGCCCAGAAATCAACCCAACTCTCTACACTCAATTAATATTCGACAAAGGTGGCAGTAACATAAAATGGAGTAAAGATAGCCTCTTCAACAAATGGTGTTGGGAGAACTGGACAGCTATGTGCAAAAAAAATGAAACTTGAGCACAGACTTACACCATACACCAAAATAAATTCAAGGTGGATAAAAGACTTAAATGTAAGTCATGACACCATTAAAGTCCTAGAGGAGAACATTGGCAAGAAAATCTCAGATATTTCACACAGCAACTTCTTTACTGATATCTCCCCTAGAGCAAGGAATGTAAAGGAAAGAATAAACAAATGGGATCTCATCAAAATAAAAAGCTTCTGCGTGGCTAAAGAAAACAGTATTAAATTAGCAAGACAACCAACTGTATGGGAAAACATATTTGCCAATGATACCTCAGACAAAGGTTTAATCTCCAAAATATACAAAGAACTTACAAGACTCCACTCTAAGAAGACACCCAACCCAATTAAAAAATGGGAAAAGGACTTGAACAAACACTTCTCCAAGGAGGACATACAGAACATTCAGAGACACATGAAGAGATGCTCAATATCGTTAGCTATCAGAGAGATGCAAATTAAAACCACAATGAGATACCACTTTACACCAGTCAGGATGGCTATCATAAACAAAGCAACAAACAACAAATGTTGCAGAGGTTGTGGGAAAAAGGGGTCCTTAGTTCACTGTTGGTGGGATTGCAGACTGGTACAACCATTATGGAAAACAGTATGGAATTTTCTCAGAAAAATAAAAATCGAACTGCCTTTTGACCCAGCAATTCCACTGCTAGGATTATATCCTAAGAATCCTAAAACATCAATATCAAAGAACCTATGCACCACAATGTTCATAGCAGCACAATTTACAATAGCCAAGAGTTGGAAGCAACCTAGGTGCCCATCAGTAAATGAATGGATCAAAAAATTGTGGTACATATACACAATGGAATTCTATGCTGCAGAGAGAAAGAAGGAGCTACTACCTTTTGCAACAACATGGATGGAACTGGAAAGCATTATGCTGAGTGAAATAGGCCAGGTGCTGAAAGACGAATACCATATGATCTCACCTTTAACAGGAAGCTAAACAACAAAACAAACAAGCAAGCAGAATAAAAACAAAGACACTGAAATAGAGAACAAGGGGATAGTGACCAGAGGGGAGAAGGAAGGGAAGTTAAGGGGAAAAAGGGTCAGGGATTTGGAGGAACAAATAGGAAGGACACAGGGACGAGAACTAAGGGGGGTGGAAATGGGAGGGAGGTGGGGAGCAAGGGGCGGGGGAGGCTGGGATGGGAAAAATAGACAAAAATCTGTACTTGAAAAATAACTAAATAAAATTAATTATAAAAAATAAAATTAAAAAATTAAAATACCTATGAATAAATTTACTGAAGGAGGTAGGAGACCTGTACTCGGAAAATTATAAACATTGAAGAAGATACAAATAAATAGAGGTATATACAATGTTCATGGAAAGGAATAAGTAACATTGTTAAAGTGTCCACACAACTCAAAGCAATCTATAGATTCAGTTCAATCCCTATTAAAATGTCAATGGCATTTTCCACAGAACTAGAATAAATAATCCTAAAACTTATATGGAACCACAAAAGGCCCCTAATAGCCACAGAAATTTTTAGAAAAAAGAAGAAAGTTGAAGGAATCACATACAAGGAATCACACTGTAATCATAGAGCATGATACTGGTACACAAAAAAGTCAAATCGACCCATGTTGTATGATCGATTAACATATGACAATGGAGACAAGAATATACAATAGGGCAAAGACAGTCTATTCAATAAATAGTATTAGGAAAACTGGACAGATACATGCAAAAAAAAGAAACTAGACCATCGTACTACACTATATTCAAGAGTCAACTCAAAATAGATGAAAGACTTAAACATAAGGCCCTAAACCATAAAAGTTCTTGAAGAAAATATGGGCAGTAAACTCTCAGATGTTACTCTTAGTTATACGTTTTCTGATATATCTCCTTGGGCATGGGAAACAAAAGGAAAAATAAATAAATGAGACTACATAAAACTAAATAGGGTTTACGCAGCAAAGAAAAACATCAACAAAACAAAAAGACAACTTACCGAATGAAAGCAGATATTCACCAGTAATATATCCATTAAGGGGTTAATATCCAAAATTCATAAAGAACTCATACAACTCAAAACCAAAAATATAAATGACCCAATTTAAAAATGAGCATACCTCTTTCATTTAGAATGGAAGGACAGATAAAGTGCTTCTCAGATAAGATCAAATTCAAGAAGTTCATCATCACCAAGCCCTTATTATATGAAATGTTAAAGGGACTTACCTAAGAAAAAGAATATTAAAAAGATGAACAGTGAAAGGACAGCAAACTCACAGTTATTAAGAACCATACCTAAAACAAAGGCAAACTAAGAGGACAGCTAGATCAGAAGTGGAACCATAGAAATGAAGATCATATGGAGTGTTAGCAACAGGGGAGTGGGAGAAGGAGAAGGTGGGAGAAGGTACATAAAATAAGTAGCATAGATGGTAGGTAGAAAATAGGGGGAGGGCAAGAATAGTATAGAAAATATAGAATCTAAAGAACTTGAGACACGTGGTCATAAACTAAAGGGGGGAATAGTGGGGGAGGGAGTGTGCAGGGTGGAGGGAAATAGAACAATTGTAATGGCATAATTAATAAAATATATGAAAAAATAAAATAAAATAAAAATAAAAATGAGCAGAAGACCTGAACAGACATTCTCCAAAAATGAGATATAGATGGCCAAAAGATATATGAAGAGTTGCTCAATGTTATCTCACACCTATCAGAATAGCTATCATCAATAAATCAAAAAGCAGCAAGTGTTGGTGAGAATGTAGATAAAAGGAAACACTAATGCACTGTTGGTGGTGGAAAATGGTGCAACCATTATGAAAAACATTGTGAAGATTCCTCAAAAAATTAAAAATAGAAATACCTTATGACCCAGAAGTAGAAGTATTAATTCTACTTCTGAGAATATATCCAAAGAATAAAAAACCCACTAATTTGAAAGATGTGTGCACCCTTATGCTCATTGCAGTGTTATTTATAATAACAGAAGAAACCCAAGTATACATCAACAGTTGGTTAAACAAAGAAGTGGTACTTACATAAAATGGAATATTACCTATAAAAAAAGAACAAAATCTTACCATGTGTGACAGCATGGATGGACCTAGTGGTTATTATCCTAAGTGAAACAGGGCAGACAGAGAAAGACAAATACCATATGATTTCACTTATATGTGGAATTTAAAGAACAGAATAAATACACAAACAAACAGAAACAGAATCATAGACAGATACAGTGAAGAAACTGAGGTGGGAGGGATGGGTGAAAAAGCTGGAGGGAGTAAGAAGTTACAAAATATTCACAGGATGTAAAGTACAGAATAGAGAATATAGTCAGTAATATTGCAATGATTATTTGTGGTGTCAGGTGGGTACTAAAGTTATCAGGGTTTACTTCATAAGTTATATAATGATGGTTGTTTAACCACTACAGTATACACCTGAAACAAATATAAAAATTTTTAAATAAATTAACCTAAACTCTAACCTCAAAGCTAAGTCTAACCTTACTACTAACCCTAATGCTAATCATTAAATCAACCATAAGTGTAATCCTAACCCTAAAGCTAACTTAAACCTTAAGCATAAATTCAAACCTGTACTCAAAACCTAAGCCTAACCACAATTCTAACTTTAAAATTAAACCTAACCCTAGCACTTAACCAAACCCTAACCTTAAACTTATTTCTAATTTAAGCCCAAACTCTAATCTCAAGATAACTATACCACTAAACTTACCCCTAACCCTAAACATAAAGTGAATCCTGCCCTGGCTGGTGTGGCTCAGTGGATTGAGCACTGGCCTGCAAACAAAAGGGTCTCCGGTTTGATTCCCAGTCAGGGCGTGTGTCTCCCAGGTCCCCAGTTGGTAGTGTATGAGAGGCAACCACACATCGATGTTTCTTTCCCTCTTTCTCCCTCCCTTCCTCTCTCTCTAAAAATAAGTGAAATCTTTAAAAAAATAAAGTGAATCCTAAACTTGTTTAATCCCAAACCTAAACCTAACTCTAAACTAACCCTTCCCCTAACCCTAATTTAAATCATTTCATCTATCTCAGAGTTAACTCTAACCTTAACACTAACCCTAGCTCTAATCATAAAATAAATACTAATTGTAACCCTAAAGCTCACTCTAACCCTAAAGGTAAACCTAACCCTAATTTACAACTTAACCCTAACCTCAGCTCTAATTTAAACCTAAACCCAAACCTTAAAGCCATCTCTAACACTAATCATAATCTCGAGTCTAAAACTAAACCCACACCTAACCCTAACCCAACCCCTAACCATAACCTTAATGTATACACGAAGTGTAAAACTAAAGCTAAGTCTAAGCCCAACCTTGCTCATAAACTCAACCTAATAATTATTGTAATTCTAACCCTAACACTAAGGCAAACCTAACCCTAACCCTAACCCAACACTAGTCCTTATCCTAACCCAAAATCTAATACTAACCCTAATTTATACTTCAAAAATAACACTAAGCCCAACTCTAATCCTAAACTCAAACCTAACTTTAATTCTAACCATAACCCCAATTCTACATGTAACACTAACCTAAAACCTAACCCTCACCCCAACCCTTACCTTAAAACTAATTTTAACCATAGCCTTTATCCTAACCCTAATCTTAACTAATTTATACCCAAACTCTGACCTCAAAGCTATTTCTAACCCTAACCTTAAAACTCAAATCCTCAAAGAAGCAAACACTCAATCCTACACCTAATCCCAAAACTAACCCTAATCTTAACATTAACTTTAACTCAAAACCTATTTCTAACCCTATAAAAAAGTAATATTTTATAAAATTTCTATATGGTATACTATAATTCACATATACTTTGTATATATAGTTTTTCAACCTAAATATACCCTATTTGATACATGACCAGATTATTCCTTACTGTGAGTTTTGGGGGCTGTGCTGTGCATTTGTAGGCTGCTTAGCAGCATTTCTGGCCTCTACCGATTAGATGCCAGTAACACTCCCCAGCCCCCAGATATGACAACAAAAAATAGCTACTAATACTGAAAATTCACTTTAGAAGGCAAAACCACCCATCTGAGAACCATTCTCTTAAGTGACTAAAAGAAACAACCAGCCAAGTATGTACAGAACAGAGAACACATATATGATAAGGCTAAACATTCAGATGATCTTTCTCTATATGCAAGGGATCGCATCTAGCTCTGCTTCATCTACATCAGTGCTAAGAGATTTTTAGCACTCATTCATTCAGAAAGGCCAGTCTTCACACTCGCAGTGGCAGTACAAGACTCTATCTACTCAAGGCTCTAGGGGTGAGTCAGTGAGTTTCGATGAGAGCCGCATCAGCAAAGCTACTTGTAACTCAGGCTGGGGTTACAGCTAAGAAGGACAGCGTTGTAACAAAAGTGTTGGTGCAAGGAAGAATGATATAATGACCCAAATTTGGATCCTCCAGGCAGGCAGGCAAGCCTCCTGAAGTAACAATATTCTCATACCTTCCAAATGACAGTTTTCTTCCCAAGGTTGGTCTCCAGACTCAAGGCCTCCTCCATCTCTTTCCTCACAAGTTCCAGGGCCGTCTGGAGATTTTCCTGTTTGGGAAGATATGCTGAGACCATTACAGACACCTTCATGTAGTACCTGTCCCAACCAGGTGCATCAGGTGCTACAAAGGTCACCTAGAACAGGCCCAGGGAGCACACAAAGATGTCTAACCTCATTACAGCTAAGTTAAACATAAGTACACTTTAAATGTTAATGCCGGACATAACCAAAGATTTAGTAAAAGTATGTTCACTGTGGCATTATTTAAAATAGTAAACCTGTAACTAACCAAAATGTTAAAGAAGAAAATTTTATCTTTTGCAACAGCATGGATGGACCTAGAGAGCATTATGCTAAGTGAAATAAGCCAGTCAGAGAAAGACAAAAACCATGAGATTTCACTTATATGTGGAATCTAGTGGACAAACTTAACTAACAAGCAAAATAGAGGCAGTTTCATAGAGAGGATGACAGCTATGGAGGGAAGGGGAGGAGGGGCGGAGGGATTGAGCAAGAAGGAAAAAGGATTCATGGACATGGACAACAGTGTGGTGATTGTTGGAAGGAGGAAGGTATAAATGGTAATGAAAAATACAATAAAAAAGTAACAGAAAAAAAGAAAATAATACATTAATTAATAAATAATTATCCAATAATTTTTTAAAGTAGAGGGTAAGAAAAATATATTTTATACTAATAGAATGAAATTAAAATAAGGTGCTTAATAATAAGAATACAGTGTTTAATAACAAGAAGTGCTCACAATTTTAAAGTGAACTAAAATAAGGATATTTTTTGTAACATCAAACCAATTTTGGAAAAATATGTGCTTTAAGGAATATATAAAAACTAGGCAGAGGTCAGTAAAAACGTTCAATACATAAAACCTCACCTACTAGTGTCTGAGTGAGAAATGATGTTACTCCCAACCTATACCTGTCAACTTCGGAAAATTACTTACTACTCTATAATCAGAAAAGTGTTTAGTATTATTAGGCAATAAGAAATCATGTAAGTTAGAATTTATTCAATGAAAAAGAAATACAGAATGTTGTAAATCTTAAAAAGAGTAGAAGATAATTTAATGAAAACTAAATTTCCTTTCCACCCTAGGCCCCCACTAGAGGTAGGCATGTACTTTATTTACAAAGAACACACACACACACACATTTTAAAACTCTACTCGAAGTCATTCAATAAGTCTCAGGAAAGAAAAAGACAGAAAAAAATTGTGCCGAAGTCATTCACAAGTCCTACACATCAATTATTTCTAAATAAATAAGTAAATATACATATATATGATGATGATGACATACCATAATGCTGATAAAATACAGTAGGATTCATGGTGGAATTAACATGACCAAAATGACACTTTTTTTAGTGTTTGCAAGGAGTAGAATCACACAGATGGAGAGAAGTTCCCTCCCACAGGAGAAACTGGGCAAAATTAGTGAGGTGACTAAGGCCTGGCAGGATAGGGCACAGCAGCTACTAGGCCAGTGTTGTTGGATCTCAGTGTTGTTGTACTGTTGGAGGACAACAGTGCAAATAGAACATAGAGTCTAGGAAATCAAGACGAAGTTCAGAAGATACTTATTTGGTATTAATTGAAAGACTACCAAAATACTGAAAATGACTCTAGAAATATTACACTAGCCATGCTCTGTATGGTGCTTTCAATAATTTTTTAAAAAGGCAGAAACATTCTACAAAAAACTAGCTAGAAAATAGCCAGCATCTGAGTTTTGTACATGGCAACCAAAACCAAAGAGAAAACTCAGAGATATTTCTAGGCAAGTCCAAAAGGAAATTGCGGTGATAAATACCCCCAATCTTGTTTTAAAACAATAAAACCAAGCTTAAAAAATAAAAGTATTTTTAATTTATTTCATTGTGGTGCTTTTTCAGGAAAATATGTCAGTTTAAACAAGACTTTGACCTTCTTTGTGCTAGTAGCTGTTGCAGATGTCACGAATTTAAATGCATTCAGAATATGTCCAAGAATTTTAGAAGAGCACCAGGACAAAAAATTCTATTTACAGAGTATCACAGATGTCCCTTTTGGTGGCCAAATACTGATATAGGAAGCACCTCTTCATTGAAGTGCTCACATCCTGAGCCCTCTAATATGAGTTGAATAAAGACCTGCCCTGTGCCCTTAGCTCCTGGATTCCTACTTCCTACTTAGCTCCTGGGCCCAGCCAGGCGCTATTCTTAACTAATGCTCAGACCTCATGGTTGTTTTGGTAACAGTATTAATTAAGGTAGAGATCAACATTATGCGAAAGGAAGGCGCAATGCCAATGGTAGTGGTTAGAATGTGTTCATCAAAAAGAGGCTCACTTGTAACCAAGCACACAGCGCTGATGCTAGGGCTCTAGCTGTGGGGCCCAGACGATTAGCCTGAGAAAAGGAGACTAGAGGTACCTGACAGGAAGGCTGCCTGGCAGAGGGGACCTTCACAGGGATATCCAACCAGGATATCATAGCCCAGGATGGCTATGAATTCGGCCCAACACAAAATCGTAAATTTACTCAAAACCTGTTTGTTTGGGGTTTTTTTGTTTGTTTGTTTTTTGCTCACCAGTTTCCGCTAGTGTTTGTGTATTTAACGTGGGGCCCAAGACAGCTCTTCTTCCCGTGTGACCCAGAGACGCCAAAAGGTTGGCCATCCCTGGAAGGAATGTGCGTTTGAGCTCCTTAGCAACGGTCCCAGATGGAGTTACCCTGGAGCAAAGGCAGGGATACCCCAACACGCCTGAGTGCACTGTGGGAGGGAGGCTCAGAGGGGGATTGCCTGGTACGCGTAGAAGTTGGGGAGAGAAGGTTGAGCAGGGCAGGGCGCTGGGAGCTGGGAGCAGGCGGAGTCATGTGGGTAGGAGGGGGGGGGGGGGAGAAGGGCGAGGGCACGGGGGCGCGGAGGCGGGCACAAAGTCCTTGGGATCAGGTGGTGGCACCGAACCTTGTCTCTGGAAGGTCACGGGCACCTCTGCTGGGCCTGCTAGCAGAGGTATCTTCCAGGCCAGTCAGCCTGCCAGTGCGTCCGCAAGCACAGCTCACCTGGTGGTGCTGGACTGCCTCCTGCAGCGGTGCCGTGTGGTGGCCTCGGTGCTCGGGGCCAGAGTCGCACGCCCAGCACAGTGCGACCTGGTCCTCCTCGCAGAAGCGGCTGAGCTCCTGGCCGTGCAGTGCGCACTGTGCCCACAAGGGCCCCTCGTCCGGCCCCAGCCGTCGCACGCTATCCACCAGGCTGGCCAGCTGCCGGTTGGGCCGGAAGCCCTCCCGAGTGAAGGGGCTGCGGCACTGTGGGCAGGCGAAGAAGCCTCCCTGCTCTCTGTCAGACCTGTCGCAGAACTCGGAGATGCAACGCATGCAGAAGCTGTGTCCGCAGTCCACGCTCACCGGGTCCTGCAAGAAGTCCAGGCACACGGGGCACCGCGCCTCCTCGCGCAGTCGCTGCCTAGGCGACGCCGTGGCCATGCTCTCAGGCCTCCCGCGGTCCGAGCTACCTCCCTCTGGTCCGCTCGGGAGGGAGGGGCCCTGACGCCTGCTGCCTGCACTATCAGTCGGGTCTGCACGCTTGGGAGGGGCCCTGCTTGAAGACAGGCGTGCACACTATCTCAGTCGGGTCTGCACGCTTGGGAGGGGCCCTGCTTGAAGACAGGCGTGCACACTATCTCAGTCGGTCTGCATTTCGGGAGGGCAGGTGTGCACACCATGGTGCACATCATGGATTTTCTCAGGCTTGCAACGCTCAGGTCAGGTCTCCAGGCGTCTGGACGTTTACTGACATTTCTGTTTCTAACTGGAGGGGAAGGGGAAGGAGAGAGGGAGAGAAATATCAGTGGTTGCCTCTTGTGCATTCCCTGCTGGGAACTGGCCTGCAACCCAGGCATATGCCCTGACTGGGAATCGAACCGCGATCCTTTGCTTCGAAGAACCGCACTCAATCCACTGAGCTACACCAGTCAGGTCTGCAAATTTGGAGACAAGCTGAGCTCCTTCTGCCACTGTGTTCATGGCCTCCTTGACCCTACACACATAATGATTTCTTAATGTATCTTTTCCAAACCTTAATCTCTCTACCTCCTGTTAACTAGTTCATGACTAAAAAAAAATAAAAATAAAAAAATAAGTAGATGAGCTGAAGGGAAGATAGATGCCCTGATAGATGTGCATGTGATGATAGGTCTATAGTCTAGTAACATTCAAAACATCTGGCTGCATTCAGAGAGGGTCCTGGGCGCAGGGGCCTGCAAGGTGTTCTGATTGTTGCAAAGCAAATCTCAGAGGTGACGATGCTGTAGGCCAAGACATTCCTCAGAAGGACAATGAGCAGAGGTCATTAATACTGCACCTGTGTCATGGGGAGACTAAGAAAGACAGGGAGGGAGCAAGATCATTTGACAGAAAGTATGTGATCCTGACTGAGGATGTGTTTGGTGAGGTATTCTGTCACAGGAAAATAGACATGTCTGCCTTCTGAGCAAAATGTGATTTGCATTTTCTTGAATTTGAAGTCATGGTAGGCATATCTTCAGCAATCTACTCAGTCAGGTAGCCAGGCTCTCAGACACAAGGTGAGCAAAAGACATGTGGCCCAGCTCTCAAGGAGCCAATAACTGGGACAAGGAAACTTGCCAGTGCTGCAAGAATATAACAGACGACCCTAAACCAGCCTATGGGGTTAGGTGGGACCCTCAGAGGTCTCGGAGCTAACATCTGAAGGGTGAGTGCAAATCACAAGTGGGAAGGGGCTGTGGTAAGCAGAACAATGAGAAGGGTCCACAGGAGCCATGGTAAAGGGAGCAGTATTCACCCATTACTCCAGCCCCAGGCAGGCAAGTGTGTGGCCAGATGAGGAAGAGTGGCAGCAGATAAGGTCCCAGTGGAAGCCAGGCCAAATGACTCAGGTCCTTGCGGCACCCTCCCATGACATCCGTCCTTATTCTAAGGACCAGGGCTTGGCCTGTAGCTTTGGCAGAAGGCAGAGTCTAAAATCTTTGAGACCATCTGCTGAAAGGTTAGCTGGATAATGAAAATGGATAGATTGTTGAGAATAGACACAAACAGTATGAACAAAACCTGAGGCTACAAAAGAAAGCAAAGCAGAGGCCTCCATGACAGAGAAGTAGAAGTATACTCTAAACCCAGGCTGAAGACTTGCTCACTGGGGGGCTTTAGAGAAGCTGTGTCAACTTTGCAGGCTCCACTTCATCTAACATGTGAGGACAGTGCTAGTGCCACTCAGGATCCAATGAGCTAATAGATAATACATATTTGACACAAGTTCTGGCATGTAGTAAGCATATTTAATTAAAGAAGAAGAGGAAACATAGCAAAGTGAGTGGAAGACTACTGAGACAGAATGTAAGCTACATGAGGACAGAGGGACGTTTTTCTGTTTGATTCAATGCTGTATCCACAGTACCTTGAAGAATGACTGGCATATATGGACACCCAATAAATACTAAGTTAATAAATAGGTGAATAAAGGAATGTACAGAATTGATACACTTTATCCTAGAAGCTAATGGATTAGAGAACTTTAAAGATTAGAGAACTTCAAAATATGGATCTCAAATGTGCATTATATATACACCTACATATATTTACATATATGTGTAAATATATTTACATATACACATATATAAATATATGTATATATGTAAATATATGCATCTATACATGTATGTGTATGATTATGTGTGTATGTATATATATATATATATATAAAAGCCTGATAAAAATCAGGCTTTTTATCACTATGACTCTGGGAGATACTAGACCCTGTTTGTATTTTATGTAGAGACATAACCAAGCAACATATGTGTTCAAATGTATGAACAACTTGATAGTACAGCTCACATGAATGCAGATTGCCTGGTGTCTAGGAGATAAGAGGAGGTGACTGGCTTCTGCTGAGGAGGGTCACAGTGGTCTTCAGGAGGACACAGTGGAGGGGAGAGCCAATGCCAGATGGCATGTCTTCCCTGACTGGTTCTAGAATCACTAAGGCTCTGTTCTGTCTTCAGGCAAGCAGTGGGCTAGGTTATTAACTTGATGTCACTTACTTACAAATGCTCTGTGAAGGACCTCCAGGGCACTTTCTTGTTTAGTATGGTTAGTCTAATTTAAACTTGTATTTTCTGATGATCATTTTTCTGGAGTGAATAAAACATCTCTGCATTTGTGCTGGTACAACCCCATTTGGTGCCCCCCGCAACCCTGACTCACTGAGAGTGTGCATAGTTCCAGTCCACTAAGCTACCCCACCCCACCCCACCCCACCCCACCCCACCCCTAATGCCATCCCCTTCTCCATTGGTGTTTTGCCTTCTCTGGCAACATGGGGTCCTCCATCCTCTGACCTGACCTCATGCTCTCCCTTGCTAATTTCTTTGTCACCGTGGCTTTGGGCTCCTGAAACCATCTCTCTGGGGCACCCATGCTTCCTTCCCTAGCCTGGGTCCTTTTCACTACTGCCTTAGCTTTAGGGTGGGGGTGTCAAACTCATTTTCACTGGGGCCAGATCAGTCTCACAGTTGCCTTCAAAGGGCTGAATGTAATTTTAGGACTGTATAAATGTAACTACTCCTTAACAAGGAGTAGGCAAGGAGCTCTACATTCAGCCCTTTGAAGGCAACCACCAGGCTGATGTGGCCCCTGGTGAACAGGAGTTTCACACTCCTACTTTAGGGATTTGCACTCTCCTAGCCTCGAACTCAGCCCACTCCACAGTGGGAGAAAAAAAACAAAAACAGAAACAGCCAGCACAAACCTCAAAAAATCCTCAAAAGCAACAGCCAATAATGCAGGCTTTCCTTCCTGCTTCTGGTCTTTGCTGCCTGGCTGGTGTGACTCACCAGACTGAGCACGGGCCTGTAAACCAAAGGGTGGCTGGTTCAATTCCCAGTTGGGGGAATTAAAGGACTTCCCAGTGCCTGGGTTGTGGGCTAGGTCCCCAGTAGGGGGAGCGCAAGAGGCAACCACACATTGATGCTTCTCTCCCTCTCTCCCTCCCTTCCCCTCTGTCCATAAATAAATAAATAAAATCTTTAAAAAGAATAAAAGGATCTGTGCTGCTCTTCATTTCAGCAGCTGCACTCTGGAGTTTTACTGTTTCTTTTTCCCAGAGGCTCTGTTGATGATTCATTGAGCTAAGGTTGCCTAACATCTTCTGTTCACACAGCTTCAAATTCCTCTGGCTGGCTGAGGCCAGAGGCACCTGCATCCAGGCACCTCTCTGCTTCTGTGGAAGGAATTCAGAGAGCACACGTGAAGCAGAGAAGCCTCCTCACTAAGGGAGAGCCCAGGGCCTCTAGACATTGATGAGGCAGCCAGAGAAATGCCAGCCCCTTTCCCATGCACAGGAGCTTTAATCAGCACAGATGCATGTTAACAAAGAGATTTGTAGACTTCCGCCAAGATGGAGGCGTAGGTGGGAACACTTTTCATCCTCGCACAACAAATCTAAAAACAATAAAGTTTTAACAACAATAAACATAACCAAACCACACAGAAAATCGAATACGGAGTCCAGAAACAACGGACCACTCAGCTAATCAAGTGAGAGAGGCAAAACCAGCAGCAGAGCCAGTCGGGCAAAAAATATCCCAGCAGTGCACAGGCAGCGGGGGTCGTGGATCCCAGGTGCCAGCTAGCTACAGGCAGAACCCAGGGAAGAGGCACTGCTGGCTGTCTGCAGTTGGTCGCGCATTTGCACACAGATAAATCAGTGAAGAGGCGAGCGTTGAGACAGATCTTCCATGCCCCAGTGACTGGCGCAGGGCGGCAGACTCACACATTTGCACTCAGATAAGCAGGCAGGGGAGAGTGGTGAGGCGAACTGGGCGAGCTGAGAGGACTGCCTTTGCTCCCTCTCTGACCCTGCCCCCACATACAGTGTCACAAACCTGTGACCTGGGTGGCCCCGCCCCGGTAAACACCAAGGTGCCTCTCCTCATTCATGACAGGCACGAACAGATCAAAGATGGCTCAAGAACAACTCAGAGCCCCAGAGCCGATAAATCTAAGCAAACAAGAAATAGCCAAACTTTCAGATGCACAGTTCAAAACACTGGTGATCAGGATGCTCACAGAACTGGTTGATTATAGTCATAAATTAGAGGACTATATGAAGGCTAAACTAATTGAAATGAATGGAAATGCACAGAAAACCAATAGTAATGGAAAGGAAACTGGGACTCAAATCAATGGAGTGGACCAGAAGGAAGAAAGAAATGACCAAACAGAAAAGAATAAAGAAACAAGAATTCAACAAAATGAGGAGAGGCTTAGGAACCTCCAGGACATCTTTAAATGCTCCAACATCCGAATTATAGGGGTACCAGAAGGGGAAGAGGAACACCCATGAGTGGAACACTTATTTGAACAAATCATAAAGGAGAATTTCCACAATCTGGCAAAGGAAATAGACTTCCAGGAAATCCAGGAAGCTCAGAGTCCCAAAGAAGTTGGACCCAAGAAGGAACACACCAAGGCACATCATCATTATATTAGCCAAGATTAAAATAAAAGAGAGAATCCTAGAAGCAGCAAGAGCTAAGGGGACAGTCACCTACAAAGGAGTCCCCATCAGATTGTCAGCTGATTTCTCAAAAGAGACCTTACAGGCAAAAAGGGGCTGGAAAGAAGTATTCCAAGTCATGAAATCCAAAGACCTACAACCAAGATTGCTCTATCAAGAAAAGCTTCCATTTACAATGGAAGGGCAGATAAAGTGCTTCTCAGATAAGATCAAATTCCAGGAGATCATCATCACCAAGTCCTTATTATATGAAATGTTAAAGGGACTTACCTAAGAAAAAGAAGATAAAAAAGATGAACAGTGAAAGGACAGCAAACTCAGAGTTATTAACAACCACACCTAAAACAAAAGCAAACTAAGAGGACAGCTAGATCAGGAGCAGAACCATAGAAATGAAGATCACATGGAGGGTTAGCAACAGGGGAGTGGGAGAAGGGGAAGGGGGGAGAAGGTACAGAAAATAAGCAGCATAGACAGTAGGTAGAAAATAGATAGGGGGAGGGCAAGAATAGTGTGGGAAATATAGAATCTAAAGAACTTGACACACGTGGTCATAAACTAAAGGGGGGAATGGTGGGGGAGGGAGTGTGCATGGTGGAGGGGAATGAAGGGGGGAAATAGAACAACTGTAATGGCATAATTAATAAAATATATATTTTTAAAAGTTTCAATTTTAAAGAATAATCATGAAAAAATTTCATAGCCCTTTCCAAGTATATATGAAACACCTACACAAGCAGGTCTGTAATAATCTTTTCTTTTAAGCAAACAAGATTAAAAAGTAGAATGAAACTAGGTTAGATCCAAGAAAAATTATGTGGCAGTCAAGTAATCAAGTTTACTTATAATGTGTGTGTTGTGACTGATATGGTCTGATCTTGAGTATTTAACTAGTGGTTCTTATAAAACAGGATTTTGTGTATATGTAATATGTATATTTTTTCTGGGCAGAGTCTGTCATTATCATCATGGTCTCAAGGCATGTATGAACAAATATGTGAAGAATTACTATACCTGGTTTGATGTGAAACAACTCTCATTCCCAACTTCAGTAAGTGATAATCCAAATTTCTTAGCAAGTAGGTCATTTGGCAGTTTTGATATTTATATTTGTAAGTTGTTTAGTGCCTCCTCCACCTGTATCTTTCCACACCTTCTAAACTCTCCTTCTACTTTGTCTCATCTCACAACATGTCAATTTCTTTCTGCCAAATGAGTCAATTGAGAGGAGAATGTTAATTTATTTGATATGATGCTTTGAAAAAATAATGAGGGTGTTAATTTTTCATACAATCAGGGCAGTTAATGCATATTGCCCTGATGATGACCAGCCCCAAATGTGCACTGTAATTATAGTCCCAAACATCAGGGCATTTTATGAGACAAGTTGTAAGAACAGTGTTGAGTGTAGAAGGTTTTTTTATGTGTTCGGTAAATGTTTATTTAATAAATGTCAGTAGGAAAAACAATGCCCTTTTTTACTCTGGTTAGTTCAGTGAGGTTTGTATTCATTATATATTTAACCATCCTTGTTCTTTTTCGGTCTTTTTTCTTTTTGTTTCTCTGATTGGGTGTTTTTTCTACCTTGTCTTCCAAGTAGCTGATTGGATCCTCTCCTTCATCTAGCTTGCTTTTCATTTCTTCTAGTGTATTCTTTTTTTAATTTTTTATTGATTATGCTGTTACAGTTATTCTATTCCCCCCTTCATTCCCCTCCACCCTACCCCCCCATCCCCACCATTACCCCTCCTTTAGTTTATGACCATGTGTCTCAAGTTCTTTAGATTCTATATTTCCCATGCTATTCTTGTCCCCCATCTATTTTCTATCTACTGTCTATGCTACTTATTCTCTGCACCTTCTCCCCCCTTCTCCTCCTCCCACTCCCCTGTTGCTAACCCTCCTTGAGATCTTCATTTCTATGTTTCCACTCCTGATCTAGCTGTCCTTTTAGTTTGCTTTTGTTTTAGGTGTGGTTCTTAATAACTGTCCGTTTGTTGTCCTTTCACTGTTCATGTTTCTTTAACTTCTTTTTCTTAGATAAGTCCCTTTAACATTTCATATAATAAGGGCTTGGTGATGATGAACTCCTTGAATTTGGTCTTATCTGAGAAGCACTTTATCTGTCCTTCCATTCTAAATGAAAGTTTTGCTGGATAGAGCAATCTTGGTTGTAGGTCTTTGGATTTCATGACTTGGAATACTTCTTTCCAGCCCCTTTTTGTCTGTAAGGTCTCTTTTGAGAAATCAGCTGACAGTCTGATGGGGACTCCTTTGTAGGTGACTGTCCCCTTAGCTCTTGCTGCTTCTAGGATTCTCTCTTTTATTTTAATCTTGGCTAATATAATGATGATGTGCCTTGGTGTGTTCCTTCTTGGGTCCATCTTCTTTGGGACTCTGAGCTTCCTGGATATCCTGGAAGTCTATTTCCTTTGCCAGATTGTGGAAGTTCTCCTTTATTATTTGTTCAAATAAGTTTTCCACTGATGGCTGTGCCTTTCCCCCTTCTGGTACACCTATAATTCGGATGTTGGAGCATTTAAAGATGTCCTGGAGGTTCCTAAGACTCTCCTCATTTCTTTGAATTCTTGCTTCTTGACTCTTTTCTGTTTGGCCATTATTTGCTTTCTTCTGGTCCACTCCATTGATTTGAGTCCCAGTTTCCTTTTCATCGCTATTGGTTTCCTGTGCAATTCCATTCATTTCAATTAGTTTCGCCTTCATATATTTGTCTAATTTGTGGCTATAATCAACCAGTTCTGTGAGGATCCTGATGACCAGTGTTTTAAACTGTGCGTCTGAGAGTTTTGCTATTTCTTCATCGCTTAGATTTATAGGCTCTGGGGCTTTGAGATCTTCTTGAGCCATTTTTGGTCTGTTCTTGTCCTTTAAGTGTGAGGAGCGGAGCCTTGGACTCCCAGGTCACTGGGTTGTGACGCTGTATGTGAGGGTGTGGTCAGAGTGGGGAAATGGTGGCCCCCTCTGCTGTTTTGTGCCGCTGGGTGGGGAGCAGAGCCTTAGGTGGTTTACCTGGGCCGGGCCACTCAGAGTCACTGGGTTATGCGGCTGTATGTAGAGGTGGGGTCAGAGCAGGGAAATGGTGGCGCCCTCCCTACTGCTTGCCGTGGGGACTCACTGGGTTCCCGTCCAATCACCCACTCCCTCGCTTGTCTATCCGCGCACAAATGCGCGACCAAAGTCAACCAGCAGCCCTGCTCCCTCGCTGTTTCCCCCGCGGTTGCTTGCTTGGTCGCTCAGTCGCTCACTAGGTCCAACCCTGCACCTTGATTTCGCGTGCCTGAGTCCGTCTGACCGAGATTCCTGTGCAACCCCACTCCACCAGCTGCTGGTTTCGCCCCTTACCAGTCAGGCTGAAGAATTTGTTGTTAACAGACTTCCCCGAAAAGTTCAATTTTCTGTGTTCTGGCTGTGTTTTCTGTTGCTAATATTTAGTTGTCTCTAAACTTGGTTGTGTGAGAAGGCATAGCATATCCACCTATGCCTCCATCTTGGCGGAAGTCTCTCTTCTAGTGTATTCTTAATTTTGGATATTGCATACTTCATTTACAACTGGTTCTTATTGAAGATTTCTATGCCCTTTTTCATGCTGATGTAGTCCCCACTAAGCTCCTTGTACTTCTCACTAAGTTTCTTGAGCATCCTTATAACCATTACTTTGAACACTATGTCTAATAATTTGCTTGCTTCCATTTCACTTAGAATTTTGGGGGGGATTCCTCCTAAATGTTTTGGAGTTGTTTCTTTGTCTCCCAATTGTAAGCAACTCTTTTTGTTTGCTTCTACATATTAGATAGTTCTGCTGTGACTCCCTGTCTTCATGGGGAGGCCTTATGCTGTACGTGTACTATGAGACTCAGTGGTGCAGTCTCCTCAATCTCCTGAACTCGATGCCCTAGGGATGCGCCCTGTGTAGTTTCTATGTGGGTTCTCCTGTTGTATTTGGGCCTTCATTTTTGTTTTCCTGTTCATTGGCTGAGTGAGAGGCTCAACCCACACCGCATCTTATACGTTGTTATAAAGATGATGAGAGACTTCCGCCAAGATGGAGGGTTAAGGTGGATGTGCCTGCCTCCTCTCACAACCAAGTTTAAGGACAACTAAATATTAGCATCAGAAAACACAACCAGAACACGGAAAACTGAACTTTTCGGAAGTCCGCTAACAACAAATTCTTCGGCCCGACCGGTAAGGGACGAAACCGGCGGCGGGTGAGGAGTTACAAAGGAGAACTCGATCGACCCGGGCGCGGGCGTGGAATCAAAGGATTTTGAGTGCCGAAAGGGGAGGGGGGTGAGGAGTTACAAAGGAGAACTCCATCGACCCGGGCGCGGGCGCGGAATCCAGACGCGCGAATCCAGTCGCACGGGCTCCAAACCCAGGATTGGACCTAGTGAGCAGCCCACCGGGTGAGCGACTACGGAGGAGTCAGTGGGGGAGGCGGTGGCAGCGAGTTGACTGTGGGTGCCCGGTTACGCGCGGGTGAGGGAGTGAGCGGTGGGACCGGCTGCGGTGGCGCCATTTTCCCCGCTCTGACCACGCCCCCACATACAGCGTCACAACCCAGCGACCTGGGACTCCAAGGCGCCGCTTCTCTCACTTAAAGGGCCAGAACAGACCAAAAATGTCGCAGGGGGACCTCAAAGTCCCGGAGATAAATCTAAGTGACGAAGAAATAGCAAATCTCTCAGACGCACAGTTTAAAACACTGGTCGTCAGCTTCCTCACAGATCTGGTGGACTATAGCCACAAATTAGAGAAACATATGAAGGCTAAATTAAGGGAAATGAATGGAATTCCACAGGAAACCCATAGAGATGAAAAAAAAACTGGGACTCAACTCAATGGAGTGAACCAGAAGGAAGAAAAAAATGATCAATCAGAAAGGAATGAAGAAGTAAGAATTCAGAAAAATGAGGAGAAGCTTAGGAACTTCCAGGACATCTATAAACGCTCCAATATCCGAATTATAGGGGTACCAGAAGGGGGAAAGACACAACCACCAGTGGAAAAACTATTTGAACAAATAATAAAAGAAAATTTCCCCAATCTGGCAAAGGAAACAGACTTCCAAGAAATCCAAGAAGCCCAGAGAGTACCAAAAAAGTTGGACTCAAGAAGAAACACACCAAGGCATATCATAATTACATTAGCCAAAATTAAAACGAAGGAGAGAATCCTGGAAGCAGCAAGAGCTAAGGGGACAATCACCTACAAAGGAGTCCCCATCAGGCTGTCAGCAGATTTCTCAAAAGAGACCTTACAGGCAAGAAGGGGCTGGAAAGAAATATTCCAAGTCATGAAAACTAAAGACCTACAACCAAGATTGCTCTACCCAGCAAAACTTTCATTTAGAACGGAAGGACAGATAAGGTGCTTCTCAGATAAGACCAAATTCAAGGAGTTCATCATCACCAAGCCCTTATTATATGAAATGTTAAAGGGACTTATCTAAGAAAAAAGAAGTTAAAGAAACATGAACAGTGAAAGGACAACAAGCTCACAGTTATTAACAACCACACCTAAAACGAAAGCAAGCTAAAAGGACAGCTAGATCAGGAGTGGAAACATAGAAATGAAGATCTCAAGTAGGGTTAGCAACAGGGGAGTGGGAGGAGAAGACGGGGAGAGAAGGTACAGAAAACAAGTAGCATAGACAGTAGATAGAAAATAGATGGGGGGGGGGCAAGAATAGTATGGGAAATACAGAACCTAAAGGACTTGAGACACATGGACATAAGCTAAAGGGGAGGTAATGGGGGGGTTGGGGGGCAGGGTGGAGGGGAATGAAGGGGGGAATAGAACAACTGTAACAGCATAAACAATTCAAAAAAAATAAATAAATTTATTTAATTAAAAAAAAAGATTAAAAAAAAAGATGATGAGAGAACAAAACAAAACAATGCAGAGAACAAACAAAAGCAACACAGAAAACAAAACTTACACAACCAAAAAAAATCAACAAAACAGTAATGTTAATAATAAAAGAGCAAAGAATAATAAAGTGGAAAGGGATGTTGAATATTATAAGAAAAAAAGAATAAGATAAGATCAAATGAAAGAAAAATGATTATGAGAGGATAGAGCGAGGAGAAACAATAAGAGTAAGAAACAGAAACATGGGTCAACATAGAAAACTGTATAGACTCTACAAAAAACTACTCAACCTGATCAGTGAATTTGGCAAAGCAGCAAGGTACAAAGTCAGTATTCAGAAATCAAAGGTATTTTTGTACACCAATGACAAAATATCAAAGCAGAAATCAGAGGGAAAATACTATTTGCTATAGCAAGAAGAAAAATAAAATACCTAGGAATAAATCTTACCAAGGAGGTAAAAGACCTCTACTCAGAAAACTACACAAGACTGAAGAAATAAATTAGGGAAGATACAAATAAATGGAAGCATATACCATGTTCATGGACTGGAAGAATTAACATCACCCAAATGTCCATACAACCCAAAGAAACTTATTAATTCAATGTAATTCCTATGAAAATACCATTGACATATTTCATGGATATAAAACAAACACTTCAAAAATTTATATGGAACCATAAATGACTCTGAATGGTTGCAGCAATTTTGAGAAAGAAGAGCAAAGTAGGCGGGATCACCAGACCTGTTATAAAACTATATTGAAAGGCCACAGTAATCAAAATAGCCTAGTACTAGCATAAGAATAGACACATAGACCAATGGAACAGAATAGAGAGCCCAGACATAAACCCAAGTCTCTATAGTCAATCAATATTCGACAATCAATATTCGGCATAAAATGGAGTAAAAATAGCCTCTTCAACAAATGGTATTGAGACATCTGGACAGATACTTGCAAAAAATTGAAACTCAACCACCAACTTACACCATGCACAAGAATAAATTCAACATGGATAAAAGACTTAAATACAAGTCATGATACCATAAACATCCTAGAAGAGAAGATAGGTGGCAAAATCTCACATATTCCAGACAGCAATATTTTCACCAATCTGTCCTTTAGAGCAAGGAACATAAAGGAAAGAATAAACAAATGGGACTTCATAAAATGAAAAGCTTCTTCAGGGCTAATAGAAACATCAACAAAATGAAAAGTGAACAAACTGTATGGAAATACACATTTCCAGATGATATCTCAGGAAAGGGTTTGATCCCAAAATACATAAAGAACTCACATGACTCCACAGCAGGAAGACAAACAACCCAATTGAAAAATAGGCAAAGGGGACTTCTGCCCAGATGGAGGTGTAGGTGGAAGCACTACACCTTCTCGCACAACCAAGTTTAAAAACAATAAAGTTTTAGCAACAAAAACACAGCAAACCACAGAAAATTGAACTACACAGAAGTCTGACAACAATGAACCCTTCAGCCAAACCGGTAAGAGGAGCAAAGCCAGCAGCAGAGTGGGGTCCGGCAGGAAAAATCCACCGCACCTACCCAGGCGCGCGACCCAGGCGTGCCAGAAGCCGTGGGCAGATCCCAGATGTGGAGTAGCGGGCGGACCCACTGAGGGCTGACCACAGTCACACATTCACCCACAGATAAACTGGTGAAGGAGCAAGCAGTGACACAAACCGTGCAGGCCCTAGTGGTGGGAAGCGGCAGAGGGGACCACTATTGTCCCTCTCTGACCCCGCCCCCACATACAGCATCACAAATCAGTGACCTGGGTGGCCCCTCTCTGACCCACCCCCACATACAGTGTCACAAACCAGCGACCTGGGTGGCCCCGTCCTGGTGAACAACTAAGGCTCCACTCCTCATATGTAACAGACATGAACAGATCAAAACATGGCTCAAGAACAACTCAGAGCCCCAGAGTGCATAAATCTAAGTGAACAAGAAATAGCCAAACTTTCAGATGCACAGTTCAAAACACTCATGATCAGGATGCTCACAGAACTGGTTGATTTTAGTCACAAATTAGAGGAACATATGAAGGCTAACCTAATTAAAATGCAAGGTAATGCACAGGAAACCAATGGTAATGGAAAGGAAACTAGGATTCAAATCAAAGGCGTGGACCAGAAGAAGAAAAAAAACAACCAAACAGCAAAGGATGAAGAAACAAGAATTCAAAAAAAGGAGGAGAGGCTTAGGAACCTTCAGGACATTTTTAAATGCTTCAGCATCCGAATTATATGGGTACCAGAAGGGGAAGAAGAACAGCCACGAGTGGAAAACTTATGAACAAATCATAGAGGAGAACTTCCCCAATCTGGCAAAGGAAATAGACTTCCAGGAAATCCAGGAAGCTCAGAGAGTCCCAAAAAAGCTGGACCCAAGAAATTGGACCCAAGAAGGAAGACACCAAGATTAAAATGAAGGAGGGAATCTTAGAAGCAGCAAGAGATAAGGGGATAGTCACCTACAAAGGAGTTCCCATCAGACTGTCAGCTGATTTCTCAAAAGAGACCTTATAGGCAAGAAGGGGCTGGAAAGAAGTATTCCAAGTCATGAAAACCAAAGACCTACATCCAAGATTGCTCTATCAAGACAAGCTTCCATTTACAATGGAAGGGCAGATAAAGTGCTTCTCAGATAAGATCAAATTCCAGGAGTTCATCATCACCAAGTCCTTACTATATGAAATGTAAAGGGACCTACCTAAGAAAAAGAAGATAAAAAAGATGAACAGTGAAAGGACAGCAAACTCACAGTTATTAACAACCACACCTAAAACAAAAGCAAACTAAGAGGACAGCTAGATCAGGAGCAGAACCATAGAAATGAAGATCACATGGACAGTTAGCAACAGGAGAGTGGGAGAAGGAGAAGGGGGGAGAAGGTACAGAAAATAAGTAGCATAGACGGTAGGTAGAAAATAGATAGGGGGGAGGACAAGAATAGTATGGGAAATATAGAATCTAAAGAACTTGAGACACATGGTCATAAACTAAAGGGGGTAATGGTGGGGGAGGGAGTGTGCAGGGTGGAGGGAATGAAGGGGGGAATAGAACATCTGTAATGGCATAATCAATAAAATATATTAAAAATATTTTTAAAAAAAAAGAAAAATAGGCAAAGGGCCTGAACAGAACTTCTCCAAGGAGGATATAAAGAGGGTCCAAAGATATATGAAAGATTCTGAGCATCAGTAAATATCAGAGAGATGCAAATTAAAACCACAATGAGATACCACTTCACAATGCCCAGAGTGGCCATCATTAACAGATCAACAAACGATGAGTGTTGGTGAGGATCTAGGAAAAGGGAACCCTAGTGCACTGTTGGTGGGAATGTAGAATGGTGTAGCCACTGTAGAAAACAGTAAGGAATTTCCTCAAAAAACTTAAAATGGAACTGCCTTTTCACCCAATAATTCTACTGCTGAAATTATACCCTAAGAACACTGACACAGCAATTTAAAAAAAATCCATGCACTCCAATAATCATAGGAGCACAATTTACAATAATCAAATGCTGGATGCAACCTAAGTGCCCATTAATAAATGAATGAATGAAAAAACTATGGTACATTGGGGTTCTAGCCAGAAGTGCCAGAAAATCAAACTGCATGAAACTCTGACAACCAAGGAATTAAAGAAAAAGTTAATCAGAACAACCAGACCAGTAAGAACCCTCGGCGAGGTGGTGGACCACACAGGCAGGGCTTGCTGAATGGGAAACTGAGACTCAGAGTTGACTGTGGAGTATGGCAGGAGTTGCCGGGGTGGGAGAAACTCCCCATCTCACACGAGGGTTCCTTGGAAAGTGGGCTAGAGCCCAGCAGGCAAGCTGCACTTTCCCTCTCTGGGGCCTCCCCACAGACAGCACTGCAGTGCAGCAAAGAGGGTTGCCCTGCCCTGGTGAATACCTAAGGCCCTGCCTCCTTACAAATTAATAGGTGTGCTGAGACAAAGAAATATGGCCCAAATGAAAGAGCTAAACTTCAGAAAGAGAGCTAAGTGATGAGGAGATAGCCAACCTAACTGATGGAGAATTTAAAGCCCTGGTAATCAAAATGCTCACAGAACTGATTGAGCTTGATTGAAAAATGAAAAAAAAAGAAAGAAAAAGAAAGATACCCAAAACGAAATAAAGAAAAATATTCAGGAAACCAGGAATGACAGGAAGGAAACCAGGACTCAAAGCAACAATTTGGAACAAAAGAAAAAATAAACATCCAACCAGAACAGAATGAAGAAACAAGAATTCAGGACTTCTGCCAAGATGGAGGCATAGGTGGAGACGCAGTGCTTTCTCACACAACCAAGTTTAGAGACAAGAAAATATTAGCAACAGAAAACACAGCCAGAACACAGAAAATTGAACTTTTCGGAAGTCTGATAACAACAAATTCTTCAGCCTGACCAGTAAGAGGAGCGAAGCCAGCAGCTGGCAGAGCAGGGTTGCACAGGGAAACTCGGCCAGACAGACTCAGGCATGCAGATCCCATGTGTGGGGTTGCAATGGGTGGACCCAGTGAGCGACTCAGTGAGCGACTGGCGGACCCAGCGAGGGCGCAGGGCGGTGGGTTGACTGTGGACTGGGCATTCATGTGCAGATACACCAGCGAGGAAGTGGGTGGTGAGACAGGACCAAGCAGGCCCCAGAGGCGAGAGGCAGCAGAAGAGGCTGCCATTTCCCCGCTCTGACCCCACCTTCACATACAGCGTCACAACCCAGCGAGGTGGTGGCCCCACTCTGGTGAACATCTAAGGCTCTGCTTCTCATACTTAATGGGCAAGAACAGGCCAAATATGGCTCAAGCAGATCTCAAAGCCCCAGAGCCCATAACTCTAAGCGAACAAGAAATAGCCAAACTTTCAGATGCACAGTTCAAAACACTGGTGATCAGGATGCTCACAGAACTGGTTGATTTTAGTTGCAAATTAGATGAAAAATGAAGGCTACACTAAGTGAAATGAAGAAAAATGCACAGGGAACCAACAGTGATGAAAAAGAAACTGGGACTCAAATCAATGGAGTGGACCAGAAGAAAGAAATGACAAACAGAAAAGAATAAAGAAACAAGAATTCAAAAAAATGAGGAGAGGATTAGGAACCTCCAGGACATCTTTAAATGTACCAACATCCGAATTATAGGGGTACCAGAAGGGGAAGAGGAAGAGCAACAAGTGGAAAACTTATTTGAACAAATAATAAAAAAAGACCTTCCCCAATCTGGCAAAGGAAATAGACTTCCAGGAAATCCAGGAAGCTCAGAGTCCCAAAGAAGTTGGACCCAAGAAGGAACACACCAAGGCACATCATCATTATATTAGCTAAGATTAAAATAAAAGAGAGAATCCTAGAAGCAGCAAGAGATAAGGGGACAGTCACCTACAAAGGAGTCCCCATCAGACTGTCAGCTGATTTCTCAAAAGAGACCTTACAGGCAAAAAGGGGCTGGAAAGAAGTATTCCAAGTCATGAAAACCAAAGACCTACATCCAAGATTGCTCTATCAAGAAAAGCTTCCATTTACAATGGAAGGGCAGATAAAGTGCTTCTCAGATAAGATCAAATTCCAGGAGATCATCATCACCAAGTCCTTACTATATGAAATGTTAAAGGGACTTACCTAAGAAAAAGAAGATAAAAAAGATGAACAGTGAAAGGACAGCAAACTCACAGTTATTAACAACCACACCTAAAACAAAAGCAAACTAAAAGGTCAGCTAGATCAGGAGTGGAAACATAGAAATGAAGATCTCAAGTAGGGTTAGCAACAGGGGAGTGGGAGGAGGAGAAGGAGGGAGAAGGTACAGAGAATAAGTAGCATAGACAGTAGGTAGAAAATAGATGGGGGGCAAGAATAGTATGGGAAATATAGAATCTAAAGAACTTGAGACACATGGTCATAAACTAAAGGGGGGAATGGTGGCGGGTTGCAAGGTGGAGGGGAATGAAGGGGGGAATAGAACAACTGTAATGGCATAATCAATAAAATTTTTAAAAAGTAAAAAAAAAAAGAATTCAGAAAAGTGAAGAGAGACTTACAAACCTCTGGGACAACCTGTAACATTCCAATATCTGAATTATAGGGGTGCCAGGAGGAGAAGAACAACAGCAAGAAATTGAAAACTTATTTGAACAAATAATGAAGGAAAACTTCCCCAACCTGGCAAAGGAAATAGACTTCCAGGAAGTCCAGGAAGTCCATAGAGTCCCAGAGAAGTTGGACCCAAAGAGGAACACACCAAGGCACATCATCATTAAGCTACCCAAGATTAAAGATAAAGAGAGAATTTTAAAAGCAGCAAGAGAAAAGGAGACAGTTACCTATAAAGGAGTGCCCATAAGGCTACCAGCTGATTGCTCCAAAGAAACTTTGCAGGCAACAAGGGGCTGGAAAGAAGTATTTGAAGTCATGAAAGCAAGGACCTACATCCAAGATTACTCTATCCAGCAAAGCTTTCATTTAAAATGGAAGGGCAGATAAAGTGCTTCCCAGATAAGGTCAAGTTCAAGGAGTTCATCATCACCAAGCCCTTGTTATATGAAGGTTGTTAAAGGGACTTATCTAAGAAATTGAAGAAGATGGAAAACAATGAACAATAAAATGACAACAAACTCACAACTATCAACAACTGAACCTAAAAAAAACCCAGCAAAAACAAAAACTAAGGAAATAACTATGACAGGAACAGAATCACAGAAATGGACATCAGATGGAGGGATTTCAGTGGAGAGGGGAAAAGGAGGAATGTGGGGAAAGGTAGAGGGAAGAAGCATAATTAGTAGGCATGAAATACCTACTAATTATGGTAAGTATTTTACCATAAAATAAAAAATGGAACTCCAGTTTTTGTGAAGAAAAATTGAGAGATAAAAAAATGGTATAGGAAACAGAGAACTCAATGAACTTATAAGTACAATCTATGGACATGAACTAAGGGTGGGAATGCTGGAGTCTTTGGGTGTGCAGGGAGGAGGGTGGATAAAGGGGGAAAACTGTAATAGCATAATCAATAAAGATACTAAAATTGTTTTAAGTTAGTTTACATTTAATAGTATTTTGTATTAGTTTCCAATGTACATTATAGTATTTAGACAATCATGTATTTCATGTACAATGTTACAAACTTTACTGGGTGGTTGCTTGTGAAGCTGCTTTGGAATGACCAGAGTATAATTTCTGTGGGATGTAGCTTTTGACAAGGTTCCCCCAGGCATTTAACACCCAAAAGCTGGAACACTAGAATTTGGAAGTCCTACATCTTACATTTATGGGAGGGACTGGAGATGAAGTGTTCCAAGTGCTTAGCAAGGCTTAAGCACTGCAGGGGGAAACCATAAAATTGGTTAGCTTACAGCTAAGGACAAAAAGACAGGTTACCTGCATCTATTGGGTTCACTCCTGAATAGATCAGCTAACTTTCTGGTGTGTTGTCAACAAATTTCATGAATAATACTTGTGCCAAGGAAAACAAAATTGTTCCCAAACTATGAAATGGGCAAACTGTCTTTTAACTTGGTTTGAAGCTTGAGAAGCCCCAGCATCAGTGGCTTGGTTGGAATCCAACTTGCTCCTAGGGGCTCAGCTGCCCTGCCTGAGCACAGCAGCCTTCTCCTGGGTTTACAGCCCAAGAAGCAGCTGAAGGCCAGTTGACAGCCTCAGAGGCAATGCACACACATACCATGTTTATATTTATATTTTTGTATGCAATTATTTTTTTGGTGAGGAGACATTTCTGGCTTCTCAGAGCATTTTGCTCCAGGTTCCCTCCTGAAAGTGATTGGAATAAGCAATTTTTATTATTCTGACGATAAAATTGTTATCCCGATTAGATTTGGTGGTTCCTCCTTTCTTCAATTGGAGGCTTCCATGAGCGTTCTGTTTCCCATCTCTATTGCCCTCCATGCCACACCCCTCTGCACTGGCACACCCTTGCTAACCTTTCTGGTTGCCTTGCTAGCACAATCTATGTTTCATGGAATACAGTTTGACTTGTCTAAGACATTTTGTTTTCAACACCAGCAAATTAGCAGTGCCCACACATTAACAGAAAACTATTATTTAATATTTCAACTCTTCTCCCATGTGTGTACAATTTGCACTACGATGATTCCAATAGTCATAACAATAAAGCAGAAAAATTGATGCATATTTTACTATGTGTTTGAGAACAAGAAATGGTAGGAAACTAGAAACAATAAAATATTATCAATTAAGAAAATTGTAGCAGGCTTTGCTCTGAATAGCTGGAGGACAGAAAGCAAGTTTGATTTGTTGCCTAAAGGATGGAATAATCACACAAATTTGGACCATCACTAACTAAAGGGCCAGGTAAACCCTGCACTGCTCTGGAAATTGACTTTTTAGAGTCTTTTAAAGCAGATGACCACTGACATGGCCTGTGGCCTGTTGGATTCCCGCTCAGGGTGTGGAGTGGCAAGGGGCCAGAAAAGGTCCCTATGCACTCTGGCTATCCTCACCACCCTCTCGCTGCTCTGTGCCTGGAAGGTGGAAACAGCCCGTGCTCAAGAGAGTTGGCTGGAAAAGGTGGTATAAATCATAATCTCACCATGGGAGTCTCTCAATCAAATGCGAGTGTGTGTAAATAGCACTCGGTAGCAGCAATTTAAAAGCAATGTATCCTCTACTGTGTGGTGGAACTGTAGCATGCCTGACAACTTTCAGTGTCAGAAAAGAGCAGCTAGTTGGCTCGTGTCTACAAATACCAGGCAAGATTTCACTTCAGAATAAAAAGAACTGTGGGTTGATATAGGGAAGCATATTTCTGAGTGTTTGCTTCATAAATATTATGAACCCACTGAAACCCCACCCTCCAGCAACCAGGAAAGCCCTATTTTAGTTGTGAATTTCTCCTTGGTGACACAAATCATTATTCCCAGTGGCCAAGAAATGTCTGCACAACTCATTTGCTGTGTGTCATTGAGATTGTGCTTCACTCTCAGTATTCCTATGTTCCTACTTCTTCCCTGTTCTTATCTGGAGCAAGGTGGTGACCTCAATGTGTTTGGAAAGCTTAGTACAATCAACCTCCCCACCACTGACCATGGTTGGCTGGTCTCCCAGCTTCATAAGATGAGTGCTTTCAAACCAAGAGAGATGGCACAGGTGTTTCGGCAAAAGGAAAACTCATTGGGCTTCTTTTTACTCCCTGGCCTGGTATAGTTGAATACTTGCTGGCAGCTGGTGGAGAAAACACACCCTTTGTTATTTATTTATTTATTTATTAAATGTATTGGGGTGACATTGATTAACAAGATTATATAGGTTTCAAGTGTACACTTATTGTTTAAAGTATATTTTATTGATTATGCTATTACAGTTGTCCCATTTTTTTCTCCCCTTTATTCCCCACTGCCTTGCAACCCCTTTCCCATCAGCATTCCCTTAGTTCATGCCCATGGTTTATACATATAAGTTCTTTGGCTTTTACATTTCCTATACTATTCTTAACCTCCCCTATTTTGTACCTACTATTATGCTTCTTAGTCCCTGTACTTTCCCCCCCATTCTTCCTCCTTCCCCTCCCTACTGATAACCCTCTATGTGATCTCTATTTCTGTGATTCTGTTCCTGTTATAGTTGTTTGCTTGGTGTTTGCTTTTGCTGGGTTTTTTTTTAGGTTCAGTTGTTGATAGTTGTGAGTTTGTTGTCATTTTATTGTTCATTGTTTTCCATCTTCTTCAATTTCTTAGATAAGTCCCTTTAACAACCTTCATATAACAAGGGCTTGGTGATGATGAACTCCTTGAACTTGACCTTATCTGGGAAGCACTTTATCTGCCCTTCCATTTTAAATGAAAGCTTTGCTGGATAGAGTAATCTTGGATGTAGGTCCTTGCTTTCATGACTTCAAATACTTCTTTCCAGCCCCTTGTTGCCTGCAAAGTTTCTTTGGAGCAATCAGCTGGTAGCCTTATGGGCACTCCTTTGTAGGTAACTGTCTCCTTTTCTCTTGCTGCTTTTAAAATTCTCTCTTTATCTTTAATCTTGGGTAGCTTAATGATGATGTGCCTTGGTGTGTTCCTCTTTGGGTCCAACTTCTCTGGGACTCTCTGGGCTTCCTGGACTTCCTGGAAGTCTATTTCCTTTGCCAGGTTGGGGAAGTTTTCCTTCATTATTTGTTCAAATAAGTTTTCAATTTCTTGCTGTTGTTCTTCTCCTCCTGGCACCCCTATAATTCAGATATTGGAATGTTACAGGTTGTCCCAGAGGTTTGTAAGTCTCTCTTCACTTTTCTGAATTCTGTTTCTTCATTCTGTTCTGGTTGGATGTTTATTTTTTCTTTTGTTCCAAATTGTTGCTTTGAGTCCTGGTTTCCTTCCTGTTCATTCCTGGTTTCCTGAATATTTTTTTTTATTTCGTTTTGGGTATCTTTCTTTTTCTTTCTTTTTTTTTTTTTTTTTCATTTTTCAATCAAGCTCAATCAGTTCTGTGAGCATTTTGATTACCAGGGCTTTAAATTCTCCATCAGTTAGGTTGGCTATCTCCTCATCACTTAGCTCTCTTTCTGAAGTTTAGCTCTTTCATTTGGGCCATATTTCTTTGTCTCAGCACACCTATTAATTTGTAAGGAGGCAGGGCCTTAGGCATTCACCAGGGCAGGGCAACCCTCTTTGCTGCACTGCAGTGCTGTCTGTGGGGGAGGCCCCAGAGAGGGAAAGTGCAGCTTGCCTGCTGGGCTCTAGCCCACTTTCCAAGGAACCCTCGTGTGAGATGGGGAGTTTCTCCCACCCCGGCAACTCCTGCCATACTCCACAGTCAACTCTGAGTCTCAGTTTCCCATTCAGCAAGCCCTGCCTGTGTGGTCCACCACCTCGCCGAGGGTTCTTACTGGTCTGGTTGTTCTGATTAACTTTTTCTTTAATTCCTTGGTTGTCAGAGTTTCATGCAGTTTGATTTTCTGGCACTTCTGGTTGTTTATTGATTTTAGATTGGTTCTTAATCTCCTTTTGGTTGTGCGAGGAGGTGGAGGATTTCTACCTGCTCCTCCTTCTTGGTGGAAGAGTAGGCGGAACTCTTGAAAAAAATTTAAAGCAATATCTTTTTTAAAGGTCCCTCTATATTCTGCAGTTTCCCTACAAACTAAGTGGGTTTTCCCAGTATTATCTTAAAGCTCTGACGTTTCAGTTTGTCATGAAGTAAGCATCTTTGACATGGCAAGCACCAAGGACACAGCAGCAAGCAAAATATACCGAAATATTTTTTATTTTTTTTAAAATTCCTGCCCTTATTCTATTGGTGGAAATTTCTATAATCGAATTACATTTGTTCATAAGTAAAACAGCAGGTGGTGGTAAGCACAGTGAACATGAACCTAGTGGAAGGGGAAGGAGAGCAAGGAGGGTAGCATTTTCAGTGGGGAGATCAGGGAAGGCTTTGTGGGTGGCACTGCGGCACACACCAGAAGGAGGTGACCCCAAAGTCATCCAGAACAAGGTGCAGAAGAAGGGAAGAAACTCGGGATGGCTGGGTTTCCCAGGATGACAGCTGGGCCAGCAGGAGCTGCCCCAGTGCCAGCACCTGTGACAGTCTGCTTGTTCCCACTTCTTTGGGGGACAAACTGAATTAGCTCTTTTAGAATCTTGCAGTCTTGCCTACCCCTCATGCTGCCTCCAGCAAATTGAGAGGCTCCCAGGATGAAGAAACCAAGCGCCCCACTGTATACCCAGCCCTGGGACCTAGAGGTCCCCTTGGCAAAGCAGTCTTCCCTTCGCCCAGGGAAGGGTTGGAGGGGACTGTGTACCTGGGCTTCTTTTCAGGTACACAGCACCTGGGGACAAGGGGATGGTGTCCTTGGCTGTAGGAGGCTGGGCGCAGATGGTCTGAGCATGACAGGGTGGGGTCAGGGCAGGCTAGCTCTGCATCTTTCCATGTGTGTCCATGCACATCCACAGAGGAGGACAAGCCTGTGTGGCCCTACACAGAAGGGAGGCAGAGAGACAGCCCCAGGACAAAGCCACTCCAGATTACCAGATTTGAGCTGCCCAATGAGAGCTTGGCCCACCATTACCATAAGTGCAGCCTGGCTCCCACCTTCCCTGCCTCACCTGGCATGGGCATTGCCTAGTGGATGTAGGCACCTAGGATGGGAGCCTGGAAGAGGCTCTCACCTCTTTGCTTGGATCAGCCCCCTTCAGGGGTGCACCCCATCCGGGCACCCAGGGGCAGACTGGTACCCAGTCCTGTGTTTGGGCTCCTAGTCCAGGGTGACCTCTATCATGACACATCTCTCAGGGTCTTGCTATTTTCTTGTTTTATTTACAGTTTTGTAAATAAAAGGATGACAGCTTTTTATTTACAGTTTTGTAAATAAAAGGATGTCATATGCTTTAGTGAGAAAACAGTGGGACATGGCAGAGGCTCTAGGTCCAGCCCCTTCTCTGCCTTTTTCCCAGTTGTCTGAGTACTGAGGTCTTTCAACCTGTTGAGCTTTCAATCTTTGTGACAGTTAGTTATGGGTCAACTCAGCTGGGCCATGGTGCCCAGATATTTGACCAAACACTAGTCTATGTTGCTCAGTGTGTCTGTTAGACATAATTACCACTTAACTCAGTGGATGTTGAGTAAAGCAGATTAATCTCTGTAATGAGGGTGGGCCTCACCCAATCAAGTGATAGCCTTCAGAGTAATGACCAAGATCCCCAGAGAAAAAGGGAATTCTGCCTCCAGATCGCACATGTATATAACCGGTTGTGTGTGAATACCCTATTGGTTCTTATCATAGGAGAACCTCAACTATACACTCTTGGTCATTGTTTTCTGGTCAGGTCCACGTCATTCTACCATTAGAGCAGGATTTAAGTTCATCTAGGTTTGGAAATTAGAAACCAGTTGATAGCCAACATATACAGTATGTCCAAATGCTTGACTGAGAAACATATAATCAAAGTCTTGGTGTTGTGGCCACTGTGGGGCCATGGACAACGTCCCTCCTCCACCCACGTGGCCTCAAGTTACCCGCACAGACCCACATGGTAAGGTTAGTCTCTAGTGGGCAGATGCTTCTATGCGTCTTTGCTGCTCTGGTTTTAAGTCCCATGGGGCTCGAAGAACCTTTGGTACATTTCCCAGCATTTAGCACAAATTGAATGCAAAGCTCTCTTGCTCTTGTATCATTGTCCAGCCTGCGCCTCCCTACTGCCACTGAATTTCTGCCTGGTGCACTGTCTCAGGTTTTTGTGCCTAGACAAACTTCAAGTTCTGGGGCTTGACCAGGATATCCTACAGCAGGCTACCTTTCCTCACAATAGCATTCTTTCTGGTACTTTCCTTCTTTCTTCCTTCCCTGCTGGGAAACAATGAGAAGTACATATATTGGTCCCTACCCCCAGTTCCTGGCACAGAGCTCCTAAACCCCTTGCAATTTCTGGGGTGTTTGAAGCATCTAATACCAAACTCCTAAATCCCATGGAATTTCCTGAGATATATGGTGCATCTTTTGTTCTAAAAAAAAAAAGGGGGGGTACTGGCTGAGCTCCTGAATGAGGCTGGTCACCAGAAATACCCGCCATAATGGGCAGCAGCCTGGAACTTTCACCCTGCCCCAGCCTCTGAGGGAAGGGGGCTGGAAACGGAGTTAAGGACTGATCATGCCTACATGAGAAAGTCTCCGGAAAATCCCAGTAGGGGGCCTGGGAGCTTCTGGGAAGGTGAATGCATCTATTGTAAATGACAGGAGGGTGACACACCCCAACTCCAAGGGGACAGCAGCTTCTTCACTCAGGACCCTCCCAGACTCACCTTAGGCGCCTCTTCCTCTGGCTGTTCACCTTCATCCTGTATCACATCCTCTAGCACATGATAAACCCATAAACATGTGTCCATAGCAAACAATGGGACCTAAGGAGGGGGTGGTATGAATCTGATTTGCAGCCAGTGGGTTGAAAGTTGTGGGTAACCTGGGCCTTACTACTTGCAATTGGCATCAGAAATGACAGTGGTATCATGGAACTGAGCCCTTAACCTGCAGGGTCTGTGCCAACTTCTGTTAGTGTCAGAATAAACTGTAGGACACCCTGCTAGGTAGCACAGAGAATCTCTTGGTGACATTTTGTGTTAAAAGGGTGGAGTGCAACAGCTGTGTGAAAGTGGAGACCCCCTGACATTCACTGGGCTCACTCTCTGAAGCTCTGTCTCACACTGTCAGGGTGCCCCAGGAATGACTCGCCACTGTCTGAAGGCTGGCTATGTTCCAGGCAATTTGCAGTCACATTTCCTCTTTTCATGCTCATTCCTGCTGGGGATGGTGAGCAGCACTTACTGAATCCCCCTTTGAGTACTGGGTCAGTCAAGAAATATATGCAAATATATGTTATAAACTGAATGTTAGTGCCCCCCCCCAAAAAATTGCATTAAATCCTAGCCCTCAAGGTAATGGTATAAGGGCCTTTGGAAAGTAATTAGTTCATGAAGTCAGAGCCCTCATGAATGGGGTTAGTGCCTTATAAAAAGGCCCCAGAGAGCTCCCACACCCTTTCCCACAGTGAGGATGGAGCAAGAGTGTTCTAGAAAGCACCTTTCCTCACAACCCAACTGTATTGGAGCCTTGATCTTGAACTTTGGCCTTCAGAACTGTGGGAAGTAAATGTCTGTTGTTTATAAGCCACCAGCCTGTAGTATTTTGTTACACAAACCCAAGTGGACTAAGTGTATACATATGTGTTTATATATTTACATGTTTCTCAATTGGTATATATGTACATCAATATCTTGATTTATATATAGTATTTTATATATACTCAATATATATTTTATATGTAATTTTCTTGTGTATGTAAATTCTATATACAAAAATTCTCTCCATGTAATATATAAATGCTAATTCTATATATAAAAATTGTCTGCATATACTCTATGTATAACTTCTCTGTAAATTCACTGCATATGTTATATATAAATCATATATATAAATTCTATATAAGATTAGGTAGATATGGTCACACATATTGCAGGTGAGAGTGGAGTACCTGCTCTATGGTTAAGTTGGGCAGTGACGCACTTGCATCCAAGTGCACGAGGACTTCCTGCTGTTCCCTGAACAGCATCTGCCCTTTCTCTCTATCATGGGCAGAGCAACTGACTCACTCCACAGGAAAAGACAGGTCACCTGACACCTAAGCCCAGCTCGGGCAGATCCTTAAAGAGCCTGAACAGTGAAGGCTTTGAGTGAGCAGGGGTCTGAGGGATGCCTGTCCCTGTGGACATGCAATGTGGGGGGCCATTTCCCCAGCAGGTGCTTATCTTCCTCCATGGGCCAGAGGCAGCAGACTGCCCTTTGCATAACCCAAAGCAGGTCCTCATTATTGTACAGGCCAGGATCAACTAATGCCCCAAAACGACCCAGCAAGTTGGCCAGCTCCACCTTGAAGCTAATGGAAACACCCACACAGGAAGCTCAGTGTGCCCCAGCCAGAGACAAACCTGGACTTGGCATGACGGGCACAGAATGAGAGTGGTGGTGAAACCGCCCCCTGGAGACAGCACATGGATGGAGCCAGGCCCTCTGAAGGGGCCACTCGAACATCACAACAGCCACCCCAGTGGCATCAGGATAAAGAACCAGACAGTTCAGCTCAGAGCCAGGATTCTTGAACCCCAAATGCATATGTACCTGCTGAGTACCCACATACCGCCCTCATGCTGCTGCATGTGATCCTGAGAGAGGGATGGTCCCAGAACTTGGGAGGCAGGGGATAGACTGCCCCAACCCCACAGGTGGGTACATTCAAGCATTGCCTTCCTGGTGTAAAAATTTTGGCAATTCTCTATCCCAAGCACTCTCAGTCAGCAAGGGCAAGATCCCAACCATGAGGCAAAAACTGGTTCCCGGGGCTGATAACATGCTCTGAAGGCCCAGCCTGGTGCATCTAGGTGTAAAGTTTTCATGGGGATGGGCAATTAAAAAAATAATGCCTAAAGGGACTCCTCACGGAGCAGTGATAAAATAAGGGATGAGAAGCATGGCCTTATCTGAAGACTTCTTTTCCCTGTGAGGCTAAGCTAGAATACAGCATTTCTCCAGGGGGATTCCAGGACCTCAGAGCTGTGTTGATATGGGAAGCTTTGAAGAACCTGTTCACCCAAACCCCAAGTGCCCTGGGAGAGGGATAAGGTCGTTTGGGAAAAGCAAACAGCAGGATATTCACAAGGGCTAGGACTAACACCCCCGCAGTTAGAACTAATTTTCACATTGTACTCTGCTTCTGCCCAGTAGCTAGAACTAACTTCCGCATTCCGCTTCTGTATCCCGCTTTGCTACGTGGACAGGAAGACCCCATAGACTATATAAATCCCAAGAATCCTTTGTTCGGGGCTCAGAATTTGGAGACTGACTTCTCTGGGCCCGTGCACGTTAATAAACCTCGTACTCCAGAATCCCTCGGTGTCTGGTTGCTTCACTTTCCTGTAAGTGTGAGGCCGTGAAGAACATGGTCTCATACCAACTGCCAAGTCACTTCCATGACTTCAGCAAGAATTTGCAGTTCCAAATTCTTGAATTAGTCAGTTCAGGCTGCATAACAAATACCACAGGCTGGGGGCTTGAACAGCCATGTCTTCCCCCCACCCACCCACCGGAGGCTGGAAGTCTGGGATCTAGGTGGGGGCAGCGCTCTTCTCCTGTGGCTTCTCTCCTTGGTGTGTAAATGGCTGTCTCCTTCCTGTGTCCTCACATGGTCATTTCTCTGGGCCTGTGTCCTGATGTCCTCTTATAAAAACAGCAGTCCTATTGGATTAGGGCCTACGTTAATGACTTCATTTTACCTTTATCATCTGTTTAAAGGTCCCATTTCCAAATACTGCCCCATCTGAGATCCTCGAGCTGGGGCTCCATCAGAGGAATTTGGGAGGACACAGTTAATCATAACAGTTCTAAAAATATTTCTCACACACCTAAAACTTAAAAACCTGCTCTGAGAGATGGGGAGAAAATCCATCACCTGCCAGGATGAGCGGGGGGGGGGGGTTGTGATGGGGCAGAGGTCCCTCATTCATCAGTTTTTATGTGTCCCCCACCTCCCATGTTGAATGCAGAGGAATTAATAATTTACAGAATCAAAACTTGTAGGAGACTGTTCTGTGTGGCATGGGCCCAGCTCCCACTCGGAGATGCACAGGACCCACGCCCACGGATAGGTTCTCCTGTAGGGAATCAAGCCTGCAATGGACCTAGGCCGCTTTGAGTCTTGCTTTTACTTAGCTCCCTCACCCCAATTTGCAGCAAACATTTACTGCAAACTAACTTCCTAAAATCCATGCTCAGCCTTCCAAGGATGAGTGTAACTGGTTCAACTACTTTTCCCTTTTCATTTGTAAATATCCCTCTTCTGTGATGTGATTAGTGGCATTGGCTCCTTTGTTTTCTGTAAAATGTAACCACCTAAAGCAACCTGTGCATAGTAAATGAGGACAATCATGCAATGTGCCAAGAAAAGAAATAAAGGCCTGTCATGGCCGAGGCCCCAGTTTTTTGCTCCCCTTGAAAGAAAAAGCCATGCCCGCCTGTTTCCTCCGCAGGACTCAATAGTCCGTGTGAATGTCTCTCCCCCACCCACAATGTTTCAGACCCCAGGAGCTGGGTTTGCATCAAAACCTTGTACCAGGAGCACCCTTGGTGAACTCAACATCATCAGGGTGTGAAGGCTACCTCAGAGGCATGAGGCCTCTTGGTCCAGAAAGAGCCCTCTGGGAGCTCTACTGGGGCTGCTGTGTTTATGGGGGAAGGGGCTGCTTCTTGGCTAGTTAGCTTTATGAGTGTTATGGCTCTGAAGTCAGAAAGACCACTCTACCTATCCCAAGTCAAACACTATTGTAAACGTTTTTACCTCTCATTTGTTCTCCTGAAAAAAAAAAAAAAAAAAAAAAAACCTAACCTAACCCTAGCCTGAAAAAAAAACACCCTTTTTGTTTTTCCCATAAAAGCCTTTTCCCCCCACTCACCGTCCCCTACTAAGTCAGGTATTTGAGCCCCAAATTTTAATCACCCCTTTGAGTCACTGCTCATTGAGCCTCCCTGTGAGCATATACATTGCAAACAAAATGAACTTTTACTTCACTAATCTGCCAGTTCACAAATGCTGCGCTGGTAGAAAGCCCCACTTGCATCAGCAACCCAGAAAGAGGATCCCACAGATCTGTCTATTCCCCAGGTGCTGGATGGCCACAGCCTGCACCTGGCCAGGGTAGTGAGTGGGAAAGAGCTCTCAGAAAAAATAAATTTATATACTGTTAATAAATTCAGTTATTAATAAATAATATATAATTCATTTATAATAGAGTGGGGCAAAAGTAGGTTTATGGTTGTTTGTATGGAGAACACAATAATAATAACACAAGAATAAACTGTGCTCTGTATACTCACAACTGTAAACCTTAATTTGCCCCACCCTGTATAAACATGAGATTGTGAAGAATTGGTTTACCTGATTATAGAGGCTGAGATGTCCCAAGGTCTACTATTAGCAACCAGAAGGCCCAGAAGAGCCAGTGGCAAGTGTTCCAGTCTGAGTCAGAATGCAGAAAACCACTGTGCCAGCTTCAAGAGACAGACAGACAGACAGAAGGCTCCCTTCCTCCATCATTTTGTTCCGATCAACTGATTGGACAACCCACACTGGTGGGGCCGCCTGCTCAACTCAGTCCATTGATTCAAATGTTAATCTCGTCAAAAAGCACATCCAGAATCATGTTTTACCAGACATCTGGGCTCCCGCTGCCCAGTTGGGTGGGTCCATAGATTTAATTCTCACAGGGACCAGGTGCTCACCTCCTGAGACCTAATGTGTTCCTGACACAGTGTACACAGCACTCAGTTCTGTCTCCATGTTTCCTCTGGGGTGCTCCAGGCTCAGTGGAAGTTGAACTGTCCCTAGGCCCTGACTTTTCCACTGCTTCCCCCTCACCCACAAAATATGCCCATGGATGCAGTGAAGGTGTGTTCATCACCATGTGTCTCACTCTGTTAGGGAGATGATAACAAGAATTCACAGACCAGGGGGCTTACCAACAACTGATGTTTCTTCCTCAGTTGTGGAGCCTGGGAGTCCTGAACAAGGGGCTGGCCAACTTGATGTCTGGTGAGAGCCCACTTCTTGGTTCATAGGCGGTGCCTTATCCTGTGTCCTCACAGGGCAGATGGTGTGAAGGTGCTCTCTGGGGGTCTCTGTTGTGAGGGCTCTAATCCTATTCATGGGGCTCCACGCTTATGACCTAATCACCTCCTTCTAACACTATCCCAATGGGGATTAGGACTCAACATGTGAATTTGACAGGCACATTCAGACCACAGTACCAGGTTACACACCACGACTACAGGACTGAATAATAAGCACAGCCCCCTCCCAGAGAGCTCACAGTGAATGATAAAATGCATGTATCCTTCCATCCTACAAGTATTCATCAGCCCTGACCACACACAGAGTTAGATTCCAGGAGACTTAAAAGACACCATATTCCTGATCTCACATCTCACTTTTCAATGGCATTTGGACAAAACACACAGAAATAATTAAAGAGACAACTAATTGACAGAAATAAGTTCTGTGTGGGAAGCTGGTTTGATTGATAAACAGGCCTGGCATGGTGGGAAACATAAGCAGAGTTCTAACATTAGGAGCAGGCAGCACCCTGAAGTATGTCACTTCTGCATAAGGATGATTCTGAATTGAAGACACTGCAATAGTGGCAGATACATGAATATCATCCTGATCTCTCCTTTTCTTCCTGAAAACAGGAGGTGAAGCTCTCCCCTGAAAGATGCCTACCCTGCACCAGAGAGGAAAAAAAGTGTTCTTATCAGGGATGGAAAGTTAAGACAGAACATGATTCTGTACAGACAGACCTTGGTAACATACTTATCTTCCTTTAGCCTCCCCATATGGTTGAGCTATTTCCCCAAAATTGTCTTTTTTGTTCAGCCTATTATAAAAGCATTTCAGCCTGGCTGGTGTGGCTCAGTGGGTTGAGAGCCAGACTGTGAAACAAAATGTTACCAGTTCGATTCTCAGTCAGGGTACATGCCTGGGTTGCAGGCCAGGTCCCTAGTAGGGGTTGTGGGAGAGGGAACCACACGTTAAACTTCTCTCCCTTTCCCTCTCTCTAAAAAAAAATTTTTTTTAAATGAAATTAAAAAAAGTATTTCGGTTTAGCCACTTTTGTGGATCTTTATTTCCTTATGAGGGCTCTGTGTACATGTAAAAATCTATGTGCTTTCCTCCTGTAAATCTGTCTTTTGTTGACTAAACTCTCAAGTCTAGCCAGAGATCCAAAAAGGACACTTAAGATTTTTCCCCTCCCTAAATACACATTGTAGTAAGTGAAATGCCAGACACAAAAGGCCACACAGTGTATAAACCCATTTATATGAAACATCCACAACAGGCAAATCCTGCTAATGAGTTCAGGGTCTCCTTTTTGGGATGATGAAAATGTTTTGGAATGAGACAGACATGGTGGTTGTACAACACTGTGGCTGTGCTAAATTCCAGAGCTGTCCACTTAAAATGGTTAACTTTACGTATTGGGAATTACCCAGTTGAAACACACACACACTACAGCAATCCCAAACTCGAGACCAGCCTGGGGACATTTGCAGGATGGCCAGTGTAGGGTTAGATACTTGATAGCTGTTTTCCATGTACTGTGACTGACTGGCCATTCCCCATGGTGTCCCCATTGCATTTTCTGCATTACCCACCAGGAGGCCTGAGTCTGCCCACCTGAGCCTTTCCAACTCCAAGTCCTCCGAGCTGCCGACCAACCCTGACCACCAAGTGTAGGGACTTTAGATGCCCCAGCTGGTCCAACTGCCTCAGCCTGTCTCCAAAGCACTTCTCCCCAGGTGTACAATGGACCCAGCCCATCAGAAGCTGTGGTCCTCTGGAATTCTGTGCAAGTGTGTGGCTGAGGCCTCTGATATCCCAAATCAGCCCAGACTCTGTCACTTTGATGAGTCACATGACATCTTTAAGCTTCTAATATGTGTGGAAGTGTCACTTTCTAATGCCCTTGGAAAGCATAAATATTTGCAAGAGCATTCTGGAAGCAGAGACCTAAAAAGCACGTGGAAGGCTGTTATCACTACATTAGGATGAGGAACAAGTGCAGAGTGCAAAATCAGAACCAGTGGTAACTGAGTAAAAATTAAGGAACTATTAAAAAAAAGAAAGATGGTTAGCTAAAACCTACCTGCACAGAACAGTCCAGCAGCCTGCATTTGAGACATATACAGGCCCACACAAACCTTTTCAAAAGTGTTGGGTCCAAAGACTGCCTGCAGGGTGCAGGAGGGGCATCTGATTGGAGAGCAAGAACAGGTGGGGGCATTAGGGTCACAGGAAACCAGTAGGAGGCAGGAGTCCTAGAACTATTTTTTTTAAGTCTGCTCTTTTGCACGCTGGAGCTGCCTCACATTTCTAAATTTCTTAGCTAACTCCTAGTATTGACTAACAGATGCCTACAGACTCTCAGCCTGTGTCCAAGCTCAGGACCTCCCAACACAGGTCACAAGTGGGGAAGATTCTAAGAGAGATTACACCATGTATGGCCAGGGACTGGAGGGTCAGCAGCACAGAGGAGTCCCCTGGACAGCAGCTTCTGCATTCTGCTGAAAACAGGTCTGTCCTTTCTATACAAAAGACCATCTCAGAAGCTCACACATTTTCTGGCCTAACCTTTCTCTGCCCTCACTATGCTCCCCTCCCTTCAGTGGGGCCCCTGACCCCACAGGGGTCTCACCTCTGGGGTCATTGGCACCAGACTTCCTTCCAGCCACAGCCAGGTCTACCTCCTTAGGTTCCTCAGCTGCATGGTTGACCACACAGCATGGGAAAAGGCACCTGAATGTAGGGGAAGGTTTCCCTCAACCTTTCTTGGGATACTGGCAAGGTCTGAAAGTTAACCTGACACATTAACAGGAGAAAAGCCTACCAAGCTATTTAAGTTTCATGGGTCTTGGGGCCTTCATAAGGAGATGCAGACCCAGAGACAGTTAGGCCCAAGTGTTTAGTAGTAGGCAGTGGCAGTGGACTGTGATAGGTCAACGAGCAAGGGGTAGACAATAGAGAAAGTTGTTAGCAAAGCCTGTTAGGATTCTTCTTGGTATCCATTTTGTGTTCATAGATGAGTGCCCCTTACCACGGGGTACAGGAAAGGCACCCCCTTACTTGAGGGTTTAAGGCCTGTTTCTGGGGAGAAGGACAAAGTGGGGAGGGCGGGTCAGTAACCTTCCTGTTTATGGTGTTTCCTAAACTTCTTTGGCTTAAAATATTTAATATGCCTCGCTGCTCAATTCAGGGCAGTGTGTCCTAAACCCTGCCAGGAGCTAACAGCGTTTTATATTCTAGATGGGGTATTTTTTTTTTTTTTAAGATTTTATTTATTTATCTTTAGAGGGGAAAGGAAGGAGAGAGGGAGAGAACTGGCCTGCAACCCAGGCATGTGCCCTGACTGGGAATCGAACCGTGGTTGCTTGGTTCCCAGGCCCGCGCTCAATCCACTGAGCTACACCAGCCAGGGCTTAGATGGGGTATTAAAAGCATTGGTGGAAAAGGCCTGTGTGAACCAGTAGGATGGTAGAGTCCACCAGAACCCAGCACTGAGCCTAGTTTTTGCCCAGGGGCAACTTCTGTCCACAGTTCATTCCAAGACAGACCCTTGCCACAGAGGGCACCCCTTGGGCAGGAACTTAAGCACCCTGGGAGGCCCATTACATACCTCTGACACTACATGCCCATCCATGTTCCCAATCCCCCACAGCATTACTGCAGAGGGTTGAGGTATACAACTGACCACCCCAGCCCTGGTCCAGTGTCTGCTGTGCACCAACAGTGATGCATCCACCATTCCTACGTCAGAGCTAGGGCCATTGCCAGCTCCTGAACCAACCTTGTCTCTTGTACTGACCACAGCTGCACAAGGGAAGGACAGGGATGAAGGAAATGAGGAGACACATTGGCAGCTTGCTTCTGGCCATGTGGCTGACTCAAGAGTCTTTGGTGTTGCAGTAGCAGAGCCTGGGGATTGGGCAGGACACCCCGAGCTTGTTGAGCTCCTCCAGCTGCAGACAGCAAGACACAGGTGGCACATATCCAGCTAGCCTGTTTGCAGTGGCCAGGCACAGAAAGAGCTGGCCTTTATATTCCCAGAGCACCCACTGCATGCAGCTCCCAGTGGGATGAATGCACCCTTCATCCTGGGAGTCCCATTGGCTGTTCTGCAGTAACAAGCCCTGTGGCTTTTCCAATCAGACAAAACTTGGATAGTCACTTCACTTGCATAGGTCTTGGCACCAGAACTCACAGCACAGCGCTATCCTTGCACTCAGGGCATGATGTCCTTTGAGATAACCATGTTCCCACAGGCCAAAAGGGCTGCATTCAAGGAATGGGCCTTTATGTTCTGCCACACTCCTTGAGCCCCCACACTTAAACCCTGGGACACTAGTAGCTCAGGGTGCAAAAAGCACCAGCAGTGCCCCTGTGGGGCTATAGCTCGGAAGAGGACTCCAGGGACCTCAGCAGGGAGCCCAAGGCTGGCTGGCCTTGCCCACGAGTCTTACCTTACTATTGGATGCCAGCCAGGCACTGTCTCCAGGTCCACTGGGTCTCAGGAGGCAAAAGAGTGATGCTCCCAAATGCTGGGGAGCCCTGCCATGAGGGTCAAGTCTTTAAAAGGGAAGAAAGGAGGCATCTGCACACAAAAGCAACCAGGAGAGGTGGCCCATGCAGAGGGACAGATGTCATTTTTTAGTCACAACAAATTCAGTGGCTGATCCAAGGTGTGGGACTGAAAACTTTCACTAGTAGACAGTTTTACTCTCACAAATAGGAGACCAGAGTCTTTATCTAAGAGCAACATGTTCCACTTTATGTTGATTTTACTTAAATCTGCCCACTCACTTATGCAAAAACTGGGACATCAAAACTAGAAGCTGATACTGTGTCCTATGAAGGTTTAATTCTGACTGGTTGTTACTTGACCATATTTTATTGATGACAATGTTCTAAGACATCTTCATTACTAAGTGGTTTTATAAATACTTGCAAGGCCTATCAAGTAGAAGTGGTTCACTACCACATCCCTCTTCAGGAACAGAGGTTTAATAAACCCTGAGGCCCAAAAGATTATCTTGTACAGAAAAAGGAACATGAGGTCTGTTTAACATTTAAATAATGTGTCCCTAAATTAAGTGAGATTTCTGCTAGGAAATGAGGCACCCCAGCTTTGAGCCATCTGACTGAGAGCAGGTGGGGCTTGGAGCCCCCAAGGAGCTGCTTCACCACTCCTCTGCACACAGGGGACACTGGGGGAACCTCCCTGTCCCAGTCACATCCTGAGTTACCTATTTTGTCTGAGGCCCTTGACCCTTTCCCTGGTCCAACCCTCCCCTGAAAAACACTGGTAGCAAGAAGCTGGTCTTTGGACCAATGAGAACAGCTGAGTGGGCACAGGGAATGCCCAGGACAAAGGACCTCTAGGAAGCTGTCACTGGGGCTCCCACAAGGCCAGAGAAGAAAAAGGAAAGGATACTGGGGTTGGGGGCAGGCAACTCAGCCTACCTAAGAGTCTCAAAGTGGGAGTCCAGAGAAAACCTTCAATGTTACTACAATCAATGTAGCAATCACTGTTACTACACCCTCAATGTTACTATAGTCAATGAGCACCAGGGAGTCTCCTACATTGGCCAAGATGGCGCAGGAGGTTTTCACACCGAGCGCAACAAAGGTTAAAGATGGACAGGGCCCCAGTGCACCAAAAGTTAGAAAGATGAGTGAATAGGGCCTCAAGTACTCCAAAACCTAGAGATAATTAAATAGAAAGAAAGCCCTCTCCTCCCTGTCCCTGTCCCTGTGAAAACCACGGGGATGGTCTTTTGAGACAGAAGTCCACCATTCTCCCAGGGCATGGCACTTAATAAAACCTCCTTTTGTACCAGCACCTGCCTCACAATTCTGGTTTTATTTGCAGCAGGCAGCCAAACCTGTGTTTCCAGTAACAGTTTTTGGTGACTCCACAGGCACCATGTAAGTCAGGGTAAGTCCCAGAGGGCCAGGGCTGGGGTCCCAGCTGCCTGTGACAGGCCAACCCCAGAAGTAGGACTATGAGGACTTCCCACAGCTGCTGAGAGCTTTTCTTGGGAAATTTCCCTGTTCTCCTTCTCAAGGCATCAGTCTCCTGAAATACCTGGCTGGTTAGAGGAAATGGGTTTCTGGGGAGTAGATGGACCCCAAACCTGGAGCCAAACCAGCATGCACACTGGGGGTCCTAAGCCCTACCACTTGGGCTCTGTACCCCTTGGGTCCAGTTAGGACCATCTGCAGTATCAACTGGCAGGCTATCCTTGACGGTTGGGCTTCGTGCCATTTGGGTCTAGTCAGAACCATTTGTGGTATTAGCTGGCAGCAGATAAGACTCTAGAACTTACTTATAAGTACTCATTTGGATTAATGAAATGATAGATCCAAGTTTTGTTTATGTGTTCCCACTTTGTCTGGGGTCTTTCTAGGGGTATGGTTTGGGTTTGTACTTTCATGTCTTCAGGGGTTGTTCTGTTGCAACTCCTGAAGGGAGCCCACTTAGCCAAATTTTAGCGGATTGGTTCAAGCACAGCTATGATACAATGACTAAGAAGGAATTAGTTTTGTATTGCAACACTGCTTGGCCTATGTATATCTTGGAGTACAGGGGGGTGAGGGGGAGGCAGGCAGGGGAATGGCCCCTAAATGGTTCCCTAAATTACTACACCACCATACAATTGTAATTGTTTTGCCATAAGTCAGGGAAATGCAATGAAATTCCTTATGTCCAGGTGTAGGTGTTTATGTCTTTACATAAGGACTCAGCAAAGAAAAGAAACAATTTAATGATGCAGACAAGGGACTTGGTTTCAAAACCACTCCTTGGCACAGGGAGAAAATGAAAATGAAAAATGAGTCTCTGTAATGCCCTAAACCTAGGAGACACAGAATTAGCAGCAAGATTCCCCCTGCCACCAACCTCGCTGCTAGATACTCCTAAAATAGGGCACAGAAGGGACAACAGTCCCTCCCTTATATGAGGAAGGGTCTCTCCCTTGAAGACCCAGCAAAGCACCCACTTTGGCCAGGAAGCATCTCTCCCCAGATCAGGATAATTTCCTTTGGAGGTAACATCCCATTGGCAGAATAAACCAGGAAGGTCAGCCTGCTGGCCACTACTGGACACATACTTCAATTTCCAATTCAGATTTACTAAATTAGAAGAATCCCAACCCCTCATACAGGGAGGATCCTCAGAGAATGGCAGATCTTTCACCTCCACCTTCTCCACTCACCATCCACACTGGGCAGATGTATAGGCTCTCCTTAACATCCTGCTAATGGCAGATGAAAGGCAACTTGTTATAAATAAGGCTAATAAAGAAGCTCATCACCTCCATAAGTAGAATCTCAATGATCAGGAGAATCTCAATGGGACCCCCAACACAGCTGAGCCAATTCTCTTGAAAGGATCCAACTGAGACCTGAATAGCAGGGACATAGGCTTCCTAGAACATTACAAAAGGTACATATTGGAAGGGATTAAGAAAAGGGTGCCCAAACAAAGAGCCTGAAAATTAAATAAAGGCGATTTAAAAGAAATCAAACAAAGACTCTTCTGAATTTTAGAAAGAACCTCTCAAGCCTATCAAAAAAGCACACTGATGCTGATGCACAACACAAGCGCCAGAGAAAGTCTGGATGAGAAACCTGACTGTGCCCTGCATATCAGAAGGAAGCTCCAATGTTTAGACGGGGCATTAGGAATGAATTGCTCCCAGCTGGAGGACACAGTAAAGCAGGACACCGTTTTTTTTTCAGTAACAGTGCAGGAAAACCAGGTGAAGAGGCAAGAGGCAACGCCAACAGGAAAAGAGAAAGATCCACAATGTGCCTATTGCAACAAGGAAGGATATTGGAGAAAGCACTGCCCAGAACTCAAAAAGGACAGAAACCTTCATTGAGAAATGTCAGAAAGAAATTAATCTAATGACATTTGAGGAAGCCCAGGGGCACCCCTAGACACTTCCCAACCTGTTATTATTTCCCTACAGGAGCCTTGGGTACAGTTGACAGTGGAGAACAAGCTGATTGATTTCCTTGTACATACAGGAGCTACACACTCTGCTAAATACAAAACTAACCAACAAAAGTTCAGCTTCAGTGCTGGTTACTGAAGTGACCAGACAGTTAACAAAAACAGGCATTCCTCCAACCTCCAGAATGGTAGCTTGGGGATCAAAAACTTCCACATAGTTTTTTCTACATGCCAGACTGCCCCATTCCATTATCGGGTCAAAACTTACTTTGTAAATTGCAGGCACAAACAACTTTTTCTCCTGAGAAGCAACACTTATGTTTAGGAGTCCCACCAGAACATGGTCTCCAGCTCCAGGTGTTCCCTGACTTTCCCAGAAGAACCCGGAGGTAAACTCTTCCCACCTGAGATTGACTAGCAGGTGGAACCCTAGGCAGGACGGTTAACATCCAACCTATAAAAATTAACCTAAAAGCCTAAGGGGCATGGATCCCACAGAAGAAATACCCCCTTAAAAAGGAAGCTTAGAAGAAACCATTTACAGGTGAGAGCAGCTTCATGAAGAATAGTTAACAAGCCAGGTACACAGGTTATGGTAGTCACCATAAACAAGGTAAGAGAAGCCCAGTCCTTGCCACAGAAACATCAGCAACAAAGGCTGAACTCCTAATCCTCACCAAAGCCTTAGAATTATCTTACAGAAAGAATGTTAACATCTACACTGACCCTAAATATGCCTTCATGGTAGTCCATGCCCATGGGGGCAACATGGAAGGGAAGAGGGCTCTTACCCTCAGGGAATAAGAACGCAAACATGCGAAAGAGACTTAAAATTGGTACAGGTAGTGTGAATCTACCAAACCAGATTGCCATAATGCACTGCCCAGGACACCAGAGCAGTTCCCAAACAAGCCAGGGAAACCAAACTGCCAATAAAGCACCAAGACAAGCTGCCCAAGGGCAGGAGCTTCTTAGGGCTTCAACTCCCCACGGGGACTTCTCAGAATTTTAACCCCATTACACAGAATGACGTGAGAAACAGGCCTGTGAATGGGGACACTTTAACAGTGTTCCTAATTCTCTGTGGAATGTCAACATCCATGGTATGATCTTACCCCTTGAAGCTCTAGTATATTCCACCCTCAAACACTTACATGAAGGCACCCTCATTGAAAGGACCCTAATTTACAAAGGACCATCCAGAGGATTATCCAAGCCTGTCAGATATGTGCCAAAAACCATCCTAAGACAGAACATGCCTATGGGAAAGGGAATGCAATATAAAGAGAAACACCCATTTGAGGACTGGCAAGTTGACTTTACACAGATGCCTAACATAAGAACTTTAAATTTTTATTAGTTTTCAGAGACACCTTTTCTGGATGGGTGGAAGTATAACCCCACTATAACCAAGAAGGCAACTGAGATAGCAAAAGTTCTACCTAAAGAAATAATCTCTAGGTTTGGACTTCCTTACAGCATTCAAAGTGAGAAAGGCCTGCCATTCACTTCAGAAATCTCCCAGAAGGTAGCAAAGGCACTACCAACTCAATGGAAACTATATGCATCTTGGAAACCCCAATCTACAGGGAAGACCGATAAAATAAAGACCCTGGGGAAAATATGGCAGGAAACACATTTGAAATGGTACCAGGCCCTCCCTATTGCCTTGCTCCAGATTGGGGTGGCACTCTGAAGCAGGTTTCAATTAAGCCCTTCTGAAATAGTTTTATGGGTGACCCTTCCAAGTTTCTGTTTTAGGAAAGTCTCCTTTGGAAGACGTTCCTAAATTAAAAATCAAAGAATATGTCCAACATTTGGGGCAAACACTAACAGCCATGCACAAGTTTGCTCATTGCAGGTCTGTCAGACAAACCCTTATGAAAGACCTGGAACACTGCAATATAAGGTCCTGAACAGTGCCAAGCAATGGACCAGTTCCTATGATGTCCTGCTGACAACACACTCTTCCCTAAAGTTCACAGGAATCAAGCCTTGGATCCACCAGGCACAGATAAAGTGGGTGACACCTGAGGACTGGGATCTTGCGCTGCTATTGATACTGCAAAGGAAGACTGGACTCCTGAGATTTAAAATTTCTCTTTCAGAACAGGACAGTGCCTCCCAAAGGTCTCACTTTAGAAGCCCATCTGCAACACTGTCCCTTGAAATATGTAATCTACCAGCTTCACTTGTTCAGTAGGGCCATCCTGTAGATACTACATATGCCACCTTCCAAAGACAGTGACTTCTTCATCACAATGAGGCTTGCCTCCATTCTTAACCCCCTTCTTCTTTTAGCAGATAGCAGAAATCTCTGCACCCAGGCATAGGTAAAAAAAAGAAAAATGCACTATCCCTCTTGACAGGGGGAAGAAGCTACAGAAGCTGAGGCCTCCATCAATTTACCTTGTAAGATTACATGCTTCCAAAGTTCTGAAGGGGGGAACTGTTACTGCTGGCAGAGCACCAGGGTGTCTCCCCCACTGGCCAAGATGTTACAGGGTGAGGTTCTTACGCTGAGCACACCAAAGGCTAGAAAGATGAATGTATAATGCAGAGTGAGCCAAAAGCTGGAGAGATCACTGGATTGTGGGGGGGGAGCCCTCCCCTCCCTATTCCTGTAAGAACTGTGGGCTTGAGCAAGAAGATGACATGGCCTTTTAAAAGGAGCTCCACCTTTCTCCCAGGCCACAACTGAATAAACCTTTCCCTTCATACTAGCACCTGAGTTTGGCTTTTGTTGCAGCAGGTGACTAAACTTGTGTTTCAGTTACATCAATTTAAAACCCTTCTCCTCTGCATAGGCAACTACCCCAATGGTTCCATTTGTCAGTTTTAAGTGTTCTTACAACCACAAGATGTCCTGTGTGTGTACATTTTAAGTTCACATAGTATTTTATGTTTCATTTTCTTGCTTTTATCTCAGCACGGTGCCCTCAGCCCCACCAAACAGCTGTCTGTGTTGTTTCCAGGGTTGGAAGTTCTCCATGGCCTCCATCCCCCATCCGACCAACCACCTTCCCCATCAACCACCTACACCATGTGAATTCCCTTAGGGCCTGGTGAGGGCTATGATCAGAAAAGCAGGCAGGTGGGCTGTAGGGTCTCTAGGTCCAGGATCATTGTGACCTAAATCAGATGACATATGGCAGCAATACAAGGCCAGGGGAAAGCAGTGATTGCCCTAGTTTAACACATTTGACCCTTTCTCCCTGGGCTCCTGGCTCCTCTTCTCACCTGCCTGTCCACACTCTGGCCTATGTTCTTTCACTGTAGCTGCTCTGGGCTCTTCTGCAAACCTTCCCTGTATAGTCTCAGTGTAAACCACTGCAAATGTATTCTATTGTTCCATCCACCTGCTACTCTGGCCATGGGACCCTTGAAAAGGCATTTTTTATAAGTCCAATCACCTCACCTGTGGAAACCACTCCACACACCAGCTTTTCCACTGGTGGCAATAAAGGAATGGCAGCATTCCCATAGAACTGCTGTGGGTGTATCTCGTGTTCTGTGACCCTCTTCCTAAGGGCACAGCAAAGCTGGGGGAGACACCCTAGCAATGACCAGAGAACGGACATCTGCCCACAGGTTTGCACAGCAGCCTGCCCCACCTACCTGCGGGTGGCACTCCTGCCTCTAAGATCAGCTGGCAACCCATTAAGCCTGTTCCTTCTCCCCACGACAAACCATCACCATGAGCAGAGGTCTGGAAGTATTTGTAGTTAATTCTCGAGCTCCAAGGAGGTTCCGGGGAACCCTGGAGCTTGCACATGGTGTGCAAAGCACGGCTGTGTCCCCATAACCCCTACTACATACTGAGTGAAATGACACTCAGTATTTGTCTCTGCTCCCCTTGGACTATGAATCTGAAATAAAAATAAGCCACAGTTCCTAACTATACACAATTTTCCCATCAAGCTCTTATAGTGACAAGTAGAAGGGACTGTATCTCAGTACTGAATATAGGAACCCCTACATAAAAAGGCTGTCACAGAGCTCTCACTGCCTGCACACTCAGAGGAACGATGAGGGGCAGCCAGGCTTCACTGGAGCCCAAGCCAAGGCTCTCTATGGAACACAAGCTAGGCAGCTCCCTCCTGGGTCTTCCAGAGTCTGGAAGAGGCCAGAGGGCACCCCTAGTATGGACCCCTGATCCGAGGGGTCAGAATTATTTGTTAGCGTTATTTAGCCACAGTTATTTGACTTGATGAGATGATGACCATGTCTCTTTCTGATATACAGCCAGGCAGTTTTTCCCCTCTCTGCCCACCATCCTTACATAGATAGCATGTGAAAGCAGTAAAGCGGTCCCCACTGTCAGAAAGAAAGTGAACCCTGGCAGGTGTGGCTCAGCTGGTTGGAACGTCATCCCATAGACCAAAGGGTTGCAAGTTCGATCCCTAGTTGGGGTACATATGAGAAGGCAACAGATCCATGTTTCTCACATCAACATTTCTCTCTCCCTCCCTTCCTAAAAAGCAATTTTAAAAATATACTTTGGAGAATATTAAAAAAGTTTCTTTAAAAAAGAGTCTATGCCAGTGGACCTCGTGTCTTTCCCCAGCCACAGGGTGCCACACTTCTGGGCTACACCTGGGACCCCAACTGAGAGGGGAAGAATCGGCAGCCCTCCAAGTGGGCATCTGGGGCTCAGTCTGCTGCAGCCTGGGCCAGCTCCCCAGTATCACTCAGCAGAGGTGGGAAGTGGGGGCCCATCAGAGAAAACCAGCTGCAGAGGCTCCTCAGTCCCAATCACGGGGCACCGGAAGAGACATGAGGAATATGAGCAAACCCTGATCTAGGCTCCAGGCCACTAGCTCCCAAACTCACAAAAACCTGAGTTGGTGGCACCTAACTTTGAGAAGCTTTGTCCAAAAATGACCCATTTGATCATAAAGCCACTATTTCAGGAATCATAGTCCTAGCCGTCCTAAAGTCTGTCTGTGCCAATGTACTGGGATCCCTTATCCAGTCACTGTGTGACATTTCTGCCCTTTGAACTGATACAATGACACTGCCACTAAGTCACGGATTTTGCTAAATTCATCTCTAGGAGCAACTACTCAGCAGGGGAAGCCAGGACCCAGCAAGACTAATAGCACGTCTACCCTGCTCCTGAGGGACAGTGACAGAGAAGTGGGCATGGCCAACAGACACACTGGAAAGCACAGGGGGCAGAGCTGTAAGGTGAGGTGCACAGGAGGCTGACCTCCCAGACCCACAAGAACCCGGCAGCCATTCCTGCACACAGAAATCAAGCTGTGGGTAGTTTATGGGGGACCTTAAAAAGGAGTGACAGGTTGACCTATCTGCTCACCCTCCCCATCTGCACGCCCTGAGCCTCCCTTTCCTTGGATGATCACCCCAAATTTAATCTTAACTCCTGTGCCCAATGCTTGGGTGGGGGTCTTCAAACCTAGTGGGAACAGGCTCATCGTGGGCAGCATTTAAAGGCACTGGGCTCTGGGTCTAGACAACCCAGCCACCTGGTAGCTGTGACGACGACAGCAGCCACAGAGACCTCAGGCAGAGCTGAAGAGACAGCAGCAGCAACAACAGCTTTATGAAGAGAGAGAACAGGACACACTTGGGTTACGGATGCCCCCCACCACTTCAGGTCTCCACAGCAAAACTGGCTTTTATAGCCCAGAAACAAGACCACCCGAGGAAAAAAACATGGACACTGCTGAGGGGATAGCCCAAGGTGGCACCTACAATACAAAGCCCAGTCTATACTTAGATGAAGACCCTCCGGAGTCCTGAAGGAGGCGGATGGAGGAACTGCTGGGGGCTGGGCCAGGGTTGAGCCAGCATCCTCTGCCTGGCATCACTGCAGGGAGAAAGAGACAGGGAAAGAGAGAGAGGGAGGTAGAGGAGGGAGTAGCCATCCTGAAACCCAGACGACCATGCCCCAGTTCCACCAGCCATAGACGCCTTCCCAAGGCTGAAGCCAAGCCCCCCTCCAATCATCACCTAAAACCACCACCCACTAGAGTTGATTAACCAGCATTCCAGGAGTGAAATCACACCTTAGCCCAGAAAAGAGAAGGACAGAGGCTGCTGGCTCAGGATCAGAGGGAATGCAAAGAATCCAGAGCCTCAAGGGTTAGGCATGGCCTCCAACATAGGGTGTGAGGACATGAAGAACGAGGGTCAGATAGCCACTAGCCTCCTCGGTGGTCCCTGTGCTCCTGGACCCCTCAGCCAGCTCCTGCCTGCAGAGTGCTAGGGTAGCACAGGGGCCCAGTGCTTCAACACTGGGGTGCAACCCTGCCTCACAAAACATCGCCAATGCCATGGAGGCTGGGTTGTCTCCCGGTTCACTGATTCCTGAAATTCAGCCCCAAATGGAAGCCTTCTCTTGGTTGCTCAGCACCCTCAGATGGGGCGGGGCCCACCTGAAGCAGCATGCTGAGGCCCAGGTTTCGGTGCCTCCGCTCGAGCTCCGACAGGGCCTGCAGGAGGGACCTGAACCTCTCTGCAGGGTCAGCATCCTCATCCTCAGGGGACCCCTCCTCTTTTTCCGCCTCCTGCAGGAAGCGCTCCTCCTCCTCCACAAAGAAAGCCCGAAGCTTCTTGTAGTCAGTCAGGGCCTTCTTTCTGCGGTCCATCACGTGTCCCTGCAGGGAGGGCAGAGAAGGACACCTGTGTCCTCAGGCTTCACCCAAGACCCCAGCCCCATGCTGACCACTTCAAGAAGAGAAGGTTTGCTACACAGGGCTCAGCTGCATCCCAAGGCCCCGCCAGATAGGGTCAGAGTGCATACCCGTGTCCCCTCATTCATGCGCACCCCAGGGCCACTCCCACTTGCCTTCCACACAGCAGCAGCAGACTCAGCCTGGCCATGCAGGTCCCGAGCATCATTCAGATCTTTTCTCATGACCTCCACAGACCCCTTGCTCTCCTGGGAAGATAAGCTGGTTACCAGGCTGGCAGCCACACCTGAAGGTCTAGGACACCCCTCCTTTAGCCCAGTCCAGGGTACATTGCACCTCCCGAGTTCACTAAAGATCTGACTGTCCAGAAGGCCCCATCACATCGTTGCTCCTATCCTGCCAGCCTCATGCGAACAGGCTGCAGACACCAGAGAGTTCTTAGTGACTCTGCTAAGCTTGCTCCCTGAAGAAGCCTCACAGAAAAGTCCATCCCAAGAATCTAACTAGATAACTGGACATGAGTGTCCCCTCAGCTACCCGATATTACTGTCACAAGCATAGGAATGGAGAGTGGTATCTGCCAATAGTTACCATATCCTTTTCAGGAGGAATGGCCCTGGCAGGGTCACTCTGGGAATCCCTGATGAACTTGGTGGCCCCTTTAGGGTGTGCATGGCCACACGCAGGGCCTGCTAGACACGGGCACTAGCTGTGTGCTGACCACGTAGGTGGAAGGACCCTCCTCCCCTCCCCACCGGGCAGGAAGAGTCCCCAGGAGAGCCCAGCTAATCTGAGCGCCCACTACCCACAAGGGTGGGTTCCTGGTCGCCAGTTTGCGGTTCCCACCCAGGGTCAGATACCACATGCAATGCAGATGAAGTACCAGAACAGACGTGGAAACCAAAAGAGGGCTGAGGGGACGAGAAGGGTGGGGGGCGGAGACTGGAATACAGAGGAGCCTTAACTGCAAGACAGCCTCAGGGGAGGGTTCACCCCTGGGGAGGAGGCTGCCACAAGGTGACGTCATGCCCAAGGGAGGAGCAGTAGGGCCCCAAGAATTAGGCACAGGAGTGGAACCTGCCACTGGAAGCCGTCGGCAGCTGGGGAAAAGAGAAGGGTAGTTCAAAGGGAAAAGGATGGGCCGGAGGGTATGGGGGGTGGGGTATTTGGGAACAGGACATCAGTTAGAGCAGGGGGAGGGTGGACAGGGAGTCGTCCTCAGGAGGACTGTAAGGCTCCGTGCACCATCTGGCGCGGGTAGGGAGAGGGATGGCGGCGCACAGGGCACCGCCCGCGCGCACCTTGCCGCGCAGTGCCTTCCTCCAGCGGGGCTCCCACTCGGGCGGTTCGGGCCCTGCTGCCATCCGGCAAGCGGCGCACAGCGGACCCCCATCAGCACGACACAGCAGCTGCAGCGCAGCCTCCGAGGCCGGGCCGTCGCGCGCGGGTGCTGCTGCCGCCTCCTCGAGCGCCAGCAGGCGTCGGCTGAGCGGCGGGCGGCCGGGCTCCACGGCGCGCTGCCAGCAGTCATCAGCGCACTCAGGGCAGGGGAAGGGCCCATCCTCCTCCGCCCAGAAACGCACCACGCACGCCCGGCAGAAGCGGTGGCCGCAGTCGGCGCGCACCGGCTCGCGGGGCGTGCGCTGGCACAAGGCGCAGGCGGCCTCACCCGGGCCTGCAGGGAACGCCAGGGCGGCGGCGGGGGCCCTAAAAGAGGGCGCGGGCGAAGAGGCCGGCGAATGCGGACCGGGACCCGGTCGCTGAAGGAAAGTCAAGACGCTGCGCTAGACGGGACAAGGATGGCGACCGAGATGCGCGTGGGCGGGGAAGACTGGGCGCTGCACGCACGGTCCTGGCAGCGGTGTACATCACCCGCGGGTCTTGTCAACGGGACGCTTCACTCTTTAGCCGGCGAGCCCTCCACGTCATCGCACCAGAAAAATCTTACAGCAGTTGTCACTTCCCTCATAAATTACATGTAGGAGAGAGGGAAAACAATTTTTATTATTTAGAGAACATTTAAAAGTCTTGTGAGCTGATAGGACCTGAACTGCAAGCACCCAGCGGGGTGGGGAGATGCTGACAATTGGCTTCGGAGTCCCTCCGGTAAAAGACAGTTTTGCACGCCCCGCCCAGCCCGGCCACCGGCTCGGGCTGTCCCCCGCCGCCCCCACCGAAGAGAAATCTATTGATCTCTTTAGGAAAAACAAAAAAGTTTTGGGAACAAGCAGTCTTTTTACCCTGAACACAACCAAGCCCGCAGTTGGAAAAAATTACTATTACGTTATTTTAATATTTAAAAAATGAATTTACTATCGCATACAAGTGCAAAATCTCCGAGAGGTGTCCCTTTTCGGCTTTGTAGGTTTTGAAAAATCTGTTACAGACTTAAAAATGCACCAAGTTATAGTTGGAAATGCGACTGGTAAACCGTGGCTGTGTAGAGGAATTGTCAGAAGGACGAAGGCGCTTCAAGGCCCGCCGCCCAATTTGTGGGGCAAAACAGAAATGTAATGGAGAGAAAAGTTTTTTTAAAAAAGAAAAAAGCAACTGGGCAAAGTCCATGATATTCCTGTGAGTGGGGAAAAAAGTCAAGCACAATAATTAAAGACAAATAGTCAAACTAGGGAATTTCAGCCACAAATATACAAAGAGTACATCAGTCTGATACAGAATAGTACAGTAGAAAATGACCCCCGTGGGATTTTTTAATTCACCAAATAAAAAATTATAAATACACATAAAACACACACACTCTCTGACCAGTTACTAAGAAATAGGAACATAAACTGAGATTTTTTTCACTATTAAATTAGCAGGATACCCCTCCCAACTGCCAAAAAATAAAATAAGACCTGACTTTATAGATAATGATGCCATAAAAGCGAATCCCTAGTGGGAGCTCAGCCCAGAGCCAAGAGGGTCCTTGGCTTCTCACAGGAACCAATTCAAACACAAACCAAAATAGAGTTTAATTGGAAGTAAGTTTATTGGGTAGAGAGGGTAAGCAAGAAAAGCCACTTCACAGAGTGAGACTCTCTTCACAAGGGTAGGAAGAAAGACCCCCAACCATCTCTAGAGGTTGAACTTATATCTGTTTGTAATCTGTATGGAAAATTGCTGGTGTAGAAAAATAGAGAGTGGAACATTTGTTGGGATTAACTTTAACCTTCACAAGGTCTATTTTGTGACATTGTGTTTGCCTTTTATAGTATAGGTGAACAATAAGGTATGGATGAGTAGCTATTAATCGATCTTTGCAGGAATTTCTTTTGTTCTGGAGGCTCTTCATGATCTGCTTGCCTCTGTGGTCAACTGAGCTCCATTTCAGGCAGAAGGTAGCAATCTCCTGACTTAACTTTGTTTGACTTCAGTTAATAGTGCTCATGCCCTTCTCCTGTATTAATATTGCTTCTCGGAGGCAATGTAGCAATTATGTATTGAGAACCTTCAGATTTTCATAATCTTTGAAACTGCTTTTCTTAAAATACACTATAAAAATAACCCAAAATGGAAATAAAGACTTTCATGGTTTGCTTTGGAAAAATGTTTGTTATATCAGTATTTAAAAACCAAAAATGTTACAGTTTTAATAATGAGAGCGGTTCAGTCATCACAATCACCATCGATTTGAAAACTTGCACAGGAGAGCCAGGAAATGAAAAAATGGTAGACATTTGCATAGCTGTCCCTGATTCTGCTCCTGATTGCAGTGTGTGGGTTTTCTGTACACCAAGCAACTCCCCAATACCAGCTGAGTGACCTACAATTTAACTGAGTTAAATTGTAGGTCACCCAGAGATAGCATCAGGCCCCACAGGTGAAGGGCTCAGTCCTACAAGACTGCCCCACCCCCTTCACATGTCACCTGTTCTTTTGACCATCCAGCTATAGAGTGGGGTTTTCTATGAATCTTCTCTTGGATTCAATTAATTCCCTAGAGCAGCTGGCAAAACTCAATAAATCAATTTACTTACCAGAGCACCAGCTTATTATAAAGGATATGACTCAGGAAGAGCCAAGTGAAAGAGATGCACAGAGCCAAGTATGTTGAAAGGGGTGGGAAGTTTCCATGCCCTCTCCCTGTGGGTATACCACTCTCCCAGAACCTCCATGTTCTCACCATTCAGAAGCTCACCAAACCCTGTCTTTTGGGGATTTTATGGAAACTTCATTACATAGCCATGATTGATTAAATCACTGACCATTGGCGCTTGATTCAATCTCCATTTCCTTTCCCCTCCCCTGAGATAATAGAGGTAGGATTGAATGTTTCAACACTCTATGACATGGTTGGTTCCCTGGTAACCAGCCTTCCTCCTTAGGGACTTTCCAAAATTAACTCATTAACATAAACTCTGGAGTGGTTGACAGGGCCTTGTTATGAATATTCTCATCACAGGAAATCCCAAGGGTTTTAGGAGCTCTGCACCAGGAATTGTGGACAAAGACCAAATATATATTTCTTATTATAAATCCCAATATCACACCTCCCAAGACAGACTCAAAGAAGTTACCTAGCATTTCTCACTCTCCCTTCCTAGTCTTCCTCTGCACCCTCCAAGTGAAAGATTTAGCTAAGTGTTCTTTGAGAAGAAGAGTTGGGTGGGCAGAGGGCAAGGAAGGTGGACAGACTCCCACATCTGCCTCTTGAACCATCCAGGAAATTAAAGAATACACTTTTAGGATTATTGCTAAGTATCACATTTAATACACACCTACAAAATAGTAGGACACATTTTTCTCTGGGTGTCTTGGTGCTCCGATTCCCATTGCACTGACACCAAGAACTAAATAAGAGGATGTCTCTTCTCGAAAAGGGAGAACTCCCAATATTTCCAGGCTGCGAACCATCTTCCTTTTTCTCAATAGTAAGTGGATTAATATTAAATGTTTGGGGATTAAATTCACAACAATAAGAAATTCGAATATTTTCTATAAGAGCGTGACAAGGTCATTTTCTGTTTAGGCCAGCAAAAATATAGACCAGCGGAATAGAAGTAAAAAATTCCAAAGAGGACACACCACTCCAAAATGTACCACTTTGGCAAGAAGATTATTTTGAGCTGGAAGCAAATGACAATCAAAGATGCAGAAAGACACCCTCCCAGAGCTTCTCCAATCTGATTAAAAGCAGAAACTTCTGAGAAATGACAACTGCCACGAAGCCCCTCTCCAGGGGAATTTTTATGGCCATAAAGAAAAGGAGAATTTGGTGCCAATATGGACCTGCACTAATAGTCCTTATCTTCTATTACCTTCCACCAAAAATTTACTTCCCCATAGCTCATCACCCTTAAAAGCCTAAAATCCTTTCTTGTCACTTCTCTACAAATGTATTCTTTGTTAAGATGCTACAAAGCCCAAGTTCTAAGCATCCCCTTGAGTAACTCACCACTGAGGTTTCTCCTAGGTAATGTGTGCTACACATATTAATAAACTACTTTTTTCCTGTTAATTTGTGTGTAAATCTCATGGGGCCCTGGCCATTGAACCTGAGACTGATAGAGGAAAATGTTTTTCTTCTCCTACAATCTTTATTACAGGAAATTGCAATCCAGAATATGTTGTACATTTCATGTGTGTTTTGTTGAATTTTGGGTCACCCTATTTTAAGTTCTGTTCTAACAAAGCAGGGTGTACAAAAATGAGAGAGACGGTCAGTTGTGTGTATAGGGACATGCTTGAAGAAACATTAGAAGTATTTAGATAAAGTTCTGACTGGAAATTTTATATCTGGCACATGAAAATGGAATTGAAAATAATTTTTATTGTTGTTAGAAATAGTGTTACTGAACAAAGTGGGATTCGGCTGCTTTTTGCCAAACACAGCATAACACAAAACTGGTGGGAAAGGAAAAAGTCTTCATTCTTCATTAACAGGTTGCTCAGCTTGGGGGATGTGGACACTCCCCAGCTCCAGGGCAATCTCTTCCACAAAACACAGAAAGATGCCAGCCACCCCCAGAACCAGAGTCAGTGTCCAGAAACACCATTCCAATCTTACCTGTCCTCCTGGAGCACAAGACTGTTATGTGAACAGGTCTATCTGGCTCTCTAGCTTCAGATCTCTCTCTCTCTCTCTCTCTCTCTCTCTCTCTCTCTCTCTCTCTTTCTGCAGAGCACATCAATGGGGCAGACTTTCCATTGTCTCCTCAAAGCTTCTTTCCTCTCCAGTGCCAGGGCATGCCGCCAGATCACTGCAGCCAGTTGTACAAGGGGCTCTCTCTGTCCTAGCAGTTCCAGGATCCAAGGCTGCTCACATACCTTGGACCAGCAAGCGTTCCAGACCTGCATGTCTGTGTACTGCCCTCAGATCAAGAGGATGGAAGCAGTCCAGGACCTGTGCCACATAGTGAGGAGCCACAGTATCCCACAGGCCTGATGCTGGCAACACTCATGTCCCACGTGCAGGACTTGGCCTCCGCAAGCTGGGTTCTGACTGGGTGAGCAAGGGAAATGCAAAAATGGGCCAAGACTCCACACCTTCCATCTTTTGCCCCAAAATCTTGCATGCTGTGGGAGCGTCCAACTTGCCGACCATTCTAGGCTAACTTCTATCATATGTGTCAGCCTACAGAACATCTCTGCCTCTTCTCTTGCTTCTTCTCTTGCCACCATGGTAAGTGGGAAGGAGGGTTTCTAGCTGTACACAGCATCTCTGCCTGGAGCATGGCTCCACGTGCCTGCTTGTTTACCCTCTACTGGGGATATGGAGTCACAGGTACTGTGGCTTCAGTCTGTTGCCTTGGAGTTTCCTGCAACCCCACCCTTACTTCAAGGAGTGCAGCCTTTCATGCTGCCTCAGGGATCCCTCCCCTTTGCGCAGCTATCTGACCAGATTCCCTTTGTTACAATGCTACTAAGATATACAACTTAATGAAACAAAGGGTCCTCATAATTTTGATTTGATTTGTGATTACAGCTTAAAAATCTGTTTTTTCCCCTCTCTGTCTACACCCCTCATAGACCTAGCCTCTTCCTTCATTCACCCCTGAGGCAGCAGAAGACAATAGCCTGCACCTGACTAATGATCGTATGGTCCAGATCTCTAGCAGGCTGAAGATCACATCCTGACCTGTTATCTTTCAGATCATGAACCCTAAGGTGGAATGAACCCCAAGCTACTATAACCATAAAGAAACCTTATTTTCTTTAATCTGTACTTTCATTTTGATTTTTCCCTTTGACTCAAACTGGCCTCACCCAGCACCCTGAATCACCAACCTCCCTCTTCCTTGTCCTCAGTACACTGAGGTTCTGGTCAGCATTCAGTACTCTTACGAACAAGGTCCTGGGTCCACTGATTACAGAGAAAGAGTTTTCAATCAAACTAAAGATAATGTATTGGCCTCAGTTGTGTTTTTGCTACAGACCCAAAAAAGCAAAATGATCCCACTAAACAAATCCTTGCAAACTCAGAACAACTCCATGGCTGACATCAGGACTAGATGTCAATGATCGATTACAAACCAATTACCCTGGCACCAACCAATTAGTGGAGACCATAATCCTGACTCCTTTAGTCATCATGATCAATACCTTTTTTCCTATATAATCCATCCCCTGGAAACCATCAAGAGCCAGGCCTTTGAGCATTAGCTCACCTATGACTCTGAGCATGGCACCATCTCCTTATAATAAATCCTTCCTTTCTTGGCTGAAAACTCTTGTTCACATCTAATCGGCCTTTTATGCATGCAGGAAAATGGACCCCTTTAGTCTGGTAATGCTAGCTTTCTTTGAAATTCTGTACAGGGATGTCAGAGCTAACTTTAGAGCTGTCCTTAAGACCCGAAGAAATGATTTATTATCCTTACTTTACCTCCAACCAATCAGCTCCCAACATGACCTAAACTAGTGGTGTCTTATGATTTTGCCCTATATAATCTGTAACCCACACACAATCATGGATTCAGGTCTTTTAGAGCACTAGCTCCCTGTCTCTGGATTGGCCAATTTAATATTAAACTTTTTCCTCTATACATTGCAAACCCTTGCTCATACATTTCTTTTGTCCTGTGTTCACAGATAGATAGACTCATACTGAAGTTTGGTATCACTACTAAGAGGTCAACTTGAAATTATTGTGGTTGTGATATTGTGATTTATAATACAAAAATACATTTGGTCTTTGCCTTAAATATAGCTCTTAAAACCCTTAGAATTTTCTGTAATAAGAGCCATAAAGGTATCTTTTGTTATGTGAATGAGTTAACTCTGTAAAGCCCCTAAGGACGGGGGTGGTAATCAGGGGAACCAACCAGTGATTAGAGGGTTGGAAATTTCAATCCCATCCTCTTTCCTAAGAGGAGGAGAGAATGGCTGGTGATTTAATCAATCATGCCTGTATAATGAAACCTCTGTGAAAACCGAAAGGCCACAATTTGGAGAGCTTCTGGGTTGGTGCACACATGGAGGTGCCAGAAGAGTAGGCTCAGAGAGCAGGGAAGCCCCTTGTTCTTTTCCCATGCCTGGCTCTGTGCATCTCTTCTATCTGGCTGTTCCTGAGTTATGTTCTTATAATAAATTGGTGATCTAGTGATATCTTTTATGAGTTCTGTGAGCCACTCTGGCTAATTAGTCAAACCTGTAGAGAGAGTCATGGAGACCTCTGCTTTACAGGTAGTTGGACAGAAACATGGCGGGGACAAACTCGATTTGCTATTGGTGTCAGAAGTAGGAACAGTTATGTGTGCCTGAGCCCTTTACTACTAAAACGGGGTGCAGGGCAAGAGGTCCCCAAGACCCCCATAGCCCTTGGTTGGGGTATGGGGGCAAACAGATGATACAGCTTAAAATACTTTTCATAATAAAGGTAAGATAACAGCTGTGCTACTGCCTAGGAACAAAAGGTGTGTGTGTGACCTTAATGACGTAACTGACTCACGATGTAGCCGAGGGAGGTGGAAGTCCCTGGATCAGTGAGTCACCTTTGCTCTGACTAAAGGTGGCAGCCAAGGGAAGATAGAACAATACAGGGAAGGTGGCAAATGCATCTCATTGTGGGAGAAGTCAGAGATGAGGTCTCAGAAATGAGGTCAGGATTTAAACTAAGGGCAGGCAACCACGAGAAGAGCTATGTTGCCAGTAGTAAGATAGGAGATGGTATGAGGTTTGGAAAGGGTGTAGTGAGCAGGGAGCCATGAGGAAGGAGAGTGATGATGTAGTATCCATGTGAAGGGAGGAGTAAGCAAGCAGGTATGTAGTTGTAGTCAGGTTCCCTCAATGCAGCCTGGTGTGATAAGGAAGGAGATATGAGGCTGCTCTGACTCCAAAGCCAAGCAAGACTTTTGCCTTGCAACACACTGACTCTGGGGTATTAGGACATATGGAAAGCCCACTCCCAGGAATTGTGCCTTCTCTGTACTTCACCATGATGCAGTAATGCAGCACATGTATTCTTGGACCAGTACGTGGAGGCTGAGGACAACACACCACAGATTCTAAAGGAGAGAGCTGCTGTGTGAGGATGGCAACTTTGGTACCTTTCCAAAGGGAATGAGAACTGTTCACACAGCCAGCTTAAATTCAGACAAGGAAATGGGGAACTTCTAGTTTGGGGGCTTTTGGCTTATAACCTTTTGAGGAGCAAGAGAAGTTCTAGGTCTTAGGGAAGATGTGGGCTCCAAGCATCAGTGCTCTCCGCACCCCTAAGGTTGGAATATTGTAAATAAAAGCTTGTTACTTCCACCATTAATTGTTGGGTCGTTCACCAAAGTGCCACATGAATGGGCCCCTATTTACTCGATTACACTATCTCCAGGTAGAAAGGGTCAGAATTGAATTGATTGCTTGGTGCTGAGGGGCAAAAAACAAACACTTTAGAATTGGTATAGGAAGCAAATTAGCATTCTTGCAAATTTCCCATGTGCTACACGAAGATAAAAATGGGGTCCCAGGGTAATAAAGCTGAGATGTGTTTCAGAATGGTTCAGTTCAGCCTGTGTCTTACCCAAGAGAAATCTGAAAGACACACACTCATCATGATACCCCACAAACTACAAAACTGCCTTAAATAAAAGCTCTTTCTTATTTTCATACATATTTTTCTGCTTCATGAAAAACTATTGTCTCACTTTGGGGCTGAAAAGGGAAAAAATCAGGATAGAAATATTGGCAATTAAACCAACAAATTGAAAGTATTTAAAAAATTAGGTAGAAATAAAAATTACAATTATAGTATTATCTATGGGAATAATTTTCCAGAATTTTCTAGGTTTTCAGAATAATACATTTGAAAATTTGTTTTTAAACCTGCATTCATTCCTAATATGTGTATTAGGAATGAACATATTAGTACATGAACTTTTAAGTAGAGATAAGCTCAAGCACATATATTTTGTAGGTAGTAAGTATTGTCTTAATTAGGTTCTCAATATTTTTAATTCTTCATATAATTTATTTCATATATTTTAACCCAAATATTATACTATTTAGTTGTATGTTGGGAACCACCCTGCCTGGTTTCAGACACCACCCCCCCCATTGGCTAAGGCTGAGTAAGAGACCTTGGGACCACAAGCCACTGAGACAAAGCTAATCTTCCTGGTAGGGGTGCCAGCCTCTGTCCCCTTTTACTTCATCCTGCTTGGCCCCAGATGAATAACCAGTTAGCCAATGACAGGTAAGATTCCTCAAGGTTGACCCAGCAATTCCACTGCTGGGATTATATCCTAAGAATCCTAAAACATCAATATCAAAGAACCTATGCACCACAATGTTCATAGCAGCACAATTTACAATAGCCAAGAGTTGGAAGCAACCTAGGTGCCCATCAGTAAATGAATGGATCAAAAAATTGTGGTACATATACACAATGGAATTCTATGCTACAGAGAGAAAGAAGGAGCTACTACCTTTGGCAACAACATGGATGGAACTGGAAAGCATTATGCTGAGTGAAATAGGCCAGGTGCTGAAAGACAAATACCATATGATCTCACCTTTAACAGGAAGCTAAACAACAAAACAAATGAGCAAGCAGAAAAAAAAAAAAAAAAGACACTGAAATAGAGAACAAGGGGACAGTGACCAGAGGGGAGAAGGAAGGGAAGTTAAGGGGAAAAAGGGGGAGGGATTTGGAGGAATAAATAGGAAGGACACAGGGACGAGAACCAAGGCGGTGGAAATAGGAGGGAGGTGGGGAGCAAGGGGCGGGGAGGCTGGGATGGGAAAAATAGACAAAAAACTGTACTTGAAAAATAACTAAATAAAATTAATTTAAAAAAAAAAAGATTCCTCAAGGGAGGGATGACCTAAGACAGGCATGGTCATGAAGGGGCCCTCAGGGAAGAACTTGGGGAACTATAGAAAAAGGGAGTGATGGACCCTCACCCCTCGGCTTTGACAAAGCCTGAGTCCTCATTCTGTCTGTGAAAAGTCTCCTAATCTCTTGGCTACCTTACTTCCCCTGCCTGGCTTAAGCCTGAAACAATGCCAGAGGATGGTGCAGCCCTGGGCAGGAACAGGCAGTTCCCCATGGCAATCAAGGCCTGAGAAAGAATACATAAAATCCTGTGAAACCTGCTTTTCTAAGAATGTCCTCAGTTTTCTGAAAGGGTCCAGACATGAAATGAGTTTGTTTCCCAAAGTTTTATGGCCCTTTAACTAGCTGACCCTGACTCAGAATAAGCCCTCATAGTTCTTTGTATGTTATCCATTGTTTGATCTTACTGCCTGACAATAATTGATGAGCTTTACCTGTATTCCTGTGCAAATCGAACCCAATAAAAGCCCATTGAAGAAAAAGCTCTTGGCCCCTCTTCTTTGAAAGATCAGCCACCTTTCCTTCCCAAGCAGATCATGTCTTGGTAGACTTATTCATCCATGGCTGATGGGGGAACTCTGTGAGTGGAGCACCCCCACCACACTTGTATATCATTTTCTTTTTAAATATATAGAATCTATAGCTAAATTTAGTAAATAATTTGTAACTTTATTACTACCTATGCAGAATGTAATGGTTATGTTGAATAATTCAACAAGTCCTGCTCTAGGACTGAATGCATGGATTGAATGGATTCTTGTAAATGTTCTCTGTTTGCTGGTTGTAGTTCCAAAGGCTTGAGATTATTCATTGTGTTACTCAGTTCTTCAATATCTGCTTATTTGTCCTTGATTTCTCAATATTTGTGCAACAGGTGTTGAAATCTGTGACAATGCTGATTTATCTGTTTCCACATGTGCTGGCTTATTTTGAGGTACTATAAAGTACACGTATGCCAAAGATGTTCATGTTGACTCGACCTAGTGTTCACTGTACCATAATATAATATCCTCATCTTTCTTATGACCATTCCTACCCTAAATTCAACTTTGTTTGATGTTAAGATATAAATGTGATGGAAAATAAAAAAATACCAGAAATACCTAGAAGTGAGTTATATTGAAATTAATATCTGTTAAACATGTGTGGAACCAAAATAAGTCATACTTAAAAGCAAATCTGTTTCTTTAAAGTCATATGTTGTGATTAAAAGGGAGAAAAAAAGGAGGCAGTAACCATTTCCTATGGGTCGAATTGCATCCAGAACAAAGATAAATTTAAGTTTTGAAGTCCTGTCCCCAGGAATATGTCGATATGACCTTATTTGGAAGAGGGTTTTTGAAGACATAATAAAGACAAGGGTGCGCCCTAATCCAATAATTGGTGTCCTTATAAAAAGAGGGAATTTTGGATGCAAACACAGGGAGAGGCCACATGAAGATGGAGGCAGAGGCAAGGCATTTGTCCACAAGGTGAGGACCACCAGGGATCACTGTCAAAATCCCACAGCTGAAGAAGGCAAGAAGGACCCTCCTCTGGTGATTTGAGAGAGACCAGAGCCCTGCAGACACCTTGATTTCAAACTTCACATCTCCAGAGCCAAGAGGGAATAAATGTCTGTTATTTTAAGGCACCCAATTTGTAATTTGTTACACACCATTCAACTCAATACATTAATGAACTAACAGAGTAAACCTAAGTAAACATGAGGAAAAATAAATATAAAAGCAGGAATCAATTAAATAAAGAAAAAAGAAGAGAAGATGAATAAAATGGAAATCTGGATCTTTGAAAAAATTGGTAAGATACCTAGACCGCTGACCAACCTATTTAAACAAGAGAGTAAGAGAAATACTTTACAGATTAAACTTTTATAACCTATGATCTCATTCATCTAATGCAGAAAAAAGTCTTTTATAAGTTGCAGCATTCATTGTGATTATTAACTAACAAGAAAATATCAGCAACTGAGCTATAGAATGAAACTTTCTTAGATTGTAAAGATTGCATACTAAAGTAGAAATAACTATAGATATAACAAAAAATTAAATAAGAAAATTATGAACTACATGGTATTTAAAAACCAACATGAAATGAGTAAACTTCTAGATCATATAAGAGACCAAAATTTGCATAAGGAAATGAAGAGGTCAAACCAATGAATATATATCAAGTCAACTGATGTGAAAGTTTAAAAGACCATCTGTATCCAAAAGTGTGGAATTAAACACCATGAAGGTAACAGACAAAAACGTAAGAGAATTTGTTACCTAGAGATGAAGAATGACTTCTTAAACAAAACTAGAAAGCACTAAATGTAAGGCAAAATGCTGAATGGAGATTATAGCAGAATTAAGAATGTCCATTCACTAAAAGGTAAAGTTGACAAACTGAACACAGATTGGAGAAAATATATGAATTATCTAGAACCAAGAAGAGATTAACATCTAAAAATACCAGAAACTTTGGCAAATCAAGACAGTAACCACAATGGAAAAATAGGCAAAGGCTATGACTTCAATTACAGACTTGGGAATCCAAAATGTAATAGACCTATGTGACTATGCATGCTTAAGGTCACAGGTCATCAGAGAAATGCAGATTTAAACAGCAATGTGTTACCATTTTGTACCTTAATTAGACCAACAGATAAACAGAAGCTGACTAATGCTGACACTAGCGAAGCTGTGTGGATGAAGAAGGGACCAACCCATGGCATAGGGAGGGTGGACTGAGATTATGTTTAGAAAAACTCACTCTTCCTTCTGTGTGTCTCCTTTATGCTCACACACATAAGTATAAAAATATAAAAATAAAATGTAGAAAAATTATTGTAATAAAATCTCCTTAGTCTTACGGTTTCAGAGCTATGCGTTTTCTGAACCTCCTCCAATATTGCCGGAAGCTACTACATTCATCTTCAGCATTCCTTAAGATACTTTCAGTGCTGTGCTTAGTGTTGTTACCAGTGTTGTTACCGAGTTAGGGGACCCCCCACCCCTCTTTGGCTCTTGTCTTGATCACAAGAGATAAATTCAGTTAAGAAACAGAAAACGTACAGTGGAAATGAGGTAGCAAATTTATTTATGAAATGCACGTGTGCACAAAGCTGCAAGTGGGCACCCAGTTAGTCTGAGTGCCCTGCCTATTGGGGCTTTGGGGTTATTCTGCTTGCAGCCAGCCTCTGGGCTCCCCGTCTTGGGGGATGTTGGGATTAACATGCAGTTTGAAAGGCTTCCTTTTCCCAGATGGTGGAACCAATACACATAGAATTTCAAGGGCTCTCCTCCTGTGCTGTCATCTTTCTTGTGATCTTCAGAACACTTGGCAAACTTATCTGACTGGGCTCAGGACTGCTGAATTAATGGGTGACACATCTCTTTCCTGCTCTCTGCCTTGGTTTGCTATCTATACTACCTAACAGATAGGAAATAAAAGAAATATGGAGTGCACATGTGGGGAAGGAAAGTCAATCTCGCTGGTGTTGCCTTTGAGAGGCTGGCTGTCCTCCTCAGTGTATCTGCACATGTGAGGCTGGAACATGTGTTAACATGGTCCACAAGCTGTGAATCCCTCACCATGCACTGCTGCTTCTCATACCTGGTTTCCAGGTCTTGTCCCACCTCTGCAGCTGTGGTCACCTGTCCTTCATTCACACTTGCCCCTGGAGTCGATTGCATACCACCTTGTCTTTTCTGCTTGCTGATATAAAATGAAAATAGACACTGCAGCTGCTTTGGTCTTCTGGCGTTTTGGGGCGGACCATGAGGGGAAGCCACCTGGCCACCTGTTAGGGGGTAGGGTGCAGGGCAATATCTACCTCACCTCAGGTCCTGAGATGGGGCAGGGGCCTGGGGTGGCAAGGGGCAGCACAGCAAGGGACAATGACTTGAAGAGTAGAATCCCCTGCCCCTGCCAGGCAAGCATTCCTTGTGTGGCAGGAAGACAGCCTTTGGAGCTCCAGAACCCATCTGGAGGATGAAGGCTGCCCCGCCACCTTCTTTCTTTGCAAGCCCGTAGACCTTAGGTAACGCTCACCTCCTTCGCAGAGCTGCCCAGTATACCTTGTGACTTTACTCTCGCCTTCTGACAGCTCTCAAACCCAGCAATTAAAATGCATCTGCAGTAGCCCTGACAGTGTCCAGTCTGCATCTGCATCTGCGTCTGTGAAGGGTGGCTTCCAGGCAGACTCTCCCTTTTTTCCTCCCATAAGGTTCTGTGTGCCGAGAGCGAGTGTTACTTTAGCTATTTCATGAGGTGAGAATCATCAGTCGTGGGGGAGAGGGAGGGGAAAAGGGAGGAGGAGGGGAACCTATATGCCATTTGTTTGCCATTGCAGCAATTCATTTATAGGAATTGCTTGTTTGTGAGAATTTACAGGGATCTGGCCAAGTGAGGAGGGAGCTGATCGCGCATGCCCCTAACCTAGTGGAAAGGCATGGCATCCGGCTCTGCCGGCAAATCCACACTGGCAGAATGTATTTTTCCCAATTGTCCTCAATGGTTGAATCGCTGCCTAGCACACCAGGCACTGTGCTCTAGAACGCTCTTTCTCTCTTTCATTCTCTCTCTCAAACTTCAAGCTTGCCCTATACTGTTCCATTTGTCAAAATATCGCATTGCTCTTGACCCCAAGGACATCTTAGTCCACTTGGGCTGCTGTAACAAACACCACAGACTGAGCATCTTAACTCTTTCCTACCTCATTTAAAAGACAGCAACCCCAACATGGAGGTTCCACCCTCAGTATCTAAAAACCTCCCAGAGCCTTCACCTCCAATACCATCCGCTTGGTAGTTAACATTTCAGCATGTGAGTTGGTTGGAGCTTGGGGGACCGTTTATACAAACATTCAGCCCATGAGATTCTAGTTCTGATTTCCTGGCACTAAACAGCCTTCATGTGGAGCAGATCAATTCCCAAATCTTAGCACTTACATGAAAAGACAACTTCTTACCCAAGCCATTCCTATAAATATTTGCATCCTATTTGCTCTTCCAAACCTTCCCACACTACAAGGAAGCCAAGAAATCTCTGGAACCTGGTGGGAGCACCCATGTCACCAGTGGCTGGCAGGACTAGAGAAGGTGAGGGGACCATGGTCACACAAGGGCCAGGCACTGGGTACAGCTCGAGGGCCATACAGAGCCTGCACCAGGGCTGTCTTGAGAATCGCCCCATGCTCTGCTGTGATTGTCTTGGAATTCATAATAGTCATTGGACAGAGTGTCCCCATTCTCATTTTGCTGGAAAATTCAATATTCACTATCACTGTTATGTGACATAGGCTAAGCATGGCCTCCCCAAATCCTAAGCTCAGATGTCTGCAACAAACACCTTTGCTAGTGAAGCCACTCCAAAATATACCACATTGATATGTTGATTATTTGGAGCTGAAGACACTTGAAAAACAACAAATGCTGGTAGAGGTTGTCTCTGAACACCCCCACCCCACCCTTATCTGCCTAAGACAGACCCTGCAAAATTAACTGAACTGCCATCAGTACCCTTCCAAGAATTTTATCAATCCCAGCAGAGGAGACTAAAGGTTGGCATCACACCTAGACAGACTTTGTCACACACTGTCATATCTCCCATCTAGTCTCCTAAGGTCTCAATATCCTTCCTAAAATCGTTCGCTCTTCCCTAAGAAGTCTAGGTACCTACTCCCATTTTCCTGTAAAGATATATATGAGCTCCAAAATCTTATCATTTTGGGAGGTGTTCACCTTTTCCCCCTGTGATTCCCCCATTCACATAATATTAAAATTAAATAAATGGCCCTCGCTGGTGTGGCTTAGTGGATTGAGCTCTGGCCCATGAACCAAAGGGTTGCCAGTTCAATTCCCAGTCTAGGACACCATGCCTGGGTTGCAGGCCAGGTCCCCAGTAGGGGGCACTCAAGAGGCAACCACATTTCTCTCCCTGTTTTCTTCTTTTCCCCTCAGTCTAAAAAATAAATAAATATATTTTTTAAAATTTTAATAAATGTGTATATATTTTGTCCTGTTAGTCTGCCTGCTGTTGGTTGATTTCATGAACCCAGCCATCAAACCAGGACAGCGGAGAGGAAAGTCTTTCCTCTGCAACATTACAAAAGGTAAACATCTTCAACATCTAACTGCCAGCTAGCCTCTATTGAAACAAAGAGACCTACTCAGAATAGTAAGCTTTAAGAACTGAAGGCAGCCCTGGCTGGTGTAGCTCAGTGGACTGAGCATGGGTTGTGAACCAAAGGGTCTTGGTTCGATTCCCAGTCAGGGCACATGCCTGGGTTTCGGGCCCAGTCCCCAGTGGGGGCCGTGTGAGAGGCAACCACACATTGATGTTTCTCTCCCTCTCTTTCTCCTTCCCTTCCCCTCTCTCTAAAAAATTTTAAAAAAGAAATAAAATATTAAGGAAAAAAAAAGAACTGAAGGCAGCTTGCAGTGGAAGAATCTGTGCCAATGAGATCTACAGGCGAAAGGAAAGGCTTCTTGCTTTGACTATACCTCCTGTTCAAGGTGAAGCTACAGAGCTCTTCAAAGGGTGCTGGAAGGCAGGGTGGCAATAGTTTTTTTTATACATTTGTCATTAAGTCTTTGACATAAAAACAAATAATAGTTATAAAAATGGTTTGAATAAACATTCCAGAAGCAAGCTTTTGTCCACTTTAAGATGCCTTTAAAAAACTAAATCTGCCCTAGCTGATGTAGCTCAGTGGATTGAGCACTGGCCTATGAACTAAAGGGTCGCCAGTTCAATTCCCAGTCAGGGCACATTCCTGGGCTGTGGGGCTGGTCCCCAGTAGGGGGTGCATGAGGTGCAAGCACACATTGATATTTCTCTCCCTCTCTCCTTCCCTTCCCCTGTGTCTAAAAATAAAATAAATAAAATCATTTAAAAAAAAACAACTAAATCTGCCATTGTGAAATTGAGTACAATTTTACCTGTAGTACTTTTATATTTCTACTTTGGTAGAAATTTTAAGATTTCTGGCTGCTTTTGCCCCAGAAACTTAAACACAGGGCAATGCATTTAAATTGTTAATTTTTTTCTTCTACATATCATATCACAAGTATTATTTCCTCTCCAAGAAGGAAAATCAATATCCAAAAGGTAAAAAAAAAAATCTAGGTTGTTGTAGTCAGCTTGGAGCTTAGCACCAGCTGGCCTGACTTCGAGGGCCAACACTTCGGCTATATTTTTTCCAGCTCTTTGCTATCTGTCTACAAAGTGGAGTTAATAATAATGCATACCCGGAAGGGCTGTTATGAGCACTAAATTGAATTAAATATTTATTGAGTGGTTACTGTCAACCAATGGTCAGTAGTTGCTGCCAATTTCACACCAACAGGAATCGCCAAATTGGGGTACAGTGAAGAAAAAAACTTTATTCAGTGCAAAATAGCTGTGAGACAATCCTAGAACCAGGCCCTTTTCCAGCTAGGAAGCTTGCTCTGCTGCTTGCCAGTTTGTTTGTGCTGCACTGGTCTCCTCCACTCTGGCAAGATAGCTTCAGTATATCAGGTCTGTCAGGGAGACCCACTTTCCAGTCTCCAGTGGGAAAGTGCCCCTCTAGAAGCCAGGGCAGCTGGCTTATGTGGACAGAAATCCCCATTCCTGGTCCCTGATTGGTCTGTCTTCATGCAAATAAGGACCCCAAATCCTCACAGTTCGACTGGTCCAAAAGATACTGTCCTCTATTCTGACTAGTCAGAATAGAGCTGTTCTGGTTGATTGTAACTGTGCAGCTTTTGGATGGGGCAAGCCTCAGTCCCATTTTTTGAAATAGGATTCCAGGAACTCCTTAATAAGGGCTGGTTCTGATGGCAGAAACAGTGCAGACAGGCAGTTTAGTGCAGATTTCTCCATGAAGGGTAGTTTGTGGGCCAGGCCACTGGGTCGCCATTTGGCTCCTAGGTTTGTTTTGTTTTTTGTTTTGTTTTTAAATTTGAGCCACTGAGCTAGCAGGACCCCTTCTTAGCAGGTGTCTTTCCCAGGATTCACATTACCTAGCTCATGATGAGCTATAGAGAAATGTTTGTTAAATCAATTCTATATTTGTCAAGTAAATAGGTAAAAGGTTAATGCTAAGGATGTCCAGGCACTTACAATCTCCAGATGCCCAAGTGGACCTCAGAGGATAGACTCACATGCAGAGGACACTGCTTGTGTTGGTATTTTGAAAGCATGGTGCTAACTGCTCTGAACTCGGTGAATTATTTTGTGCTTTGGGAATGCCATTAAGTTCCCTGGCCCATTTAGATAGTGGCATATATGGTTAAAATAGCCAGGTAACTGACCTGCAGACCAGAGTTTCTCAAACTCTGATGTGCATATAAATCTGTTTAAATGTAGATTCTAACTCAAAACATTTGAGGTGGGGCCCAAAAGTCTGCATTTCTGATGAGCTCCCCAGCTGACACTTAAATAAGTGGAAGGTAAATTCATTACACCTTACGTTTCTATCTTGGAAGTCAATATAATAAGTAAACTTAACCTTGTGCATATAGGAATTAATTTAATAAGGGAGGTAACTCAGGAACAAGTGACTTCTGTTAAAAACAAGAAAACGGGCCCAAAATGGAGCCACTTATGTTAAATCTCACATCACCAAACCAATACTGAATTTGATTTCACTTTCAGTGCTCTCAGAATGGCATCCCAAACCAGACAATTGGAAATTGCCTGGCCAGCACAACTTAGGTCACCTGCACAAGAAACCCCAGCCATCCCCTAAAGAAGAGCAACTTTGCAATACCATATGCAATACCATTTGCCTTAGATGACTTCCCTGTTCCCCCTCCCTTCTGCTTATAAGAGTCTTTCATTTTGCACAGCTTCTTGGATCTCCCTTCTATCTGCTACATTGGTTGATGCCAAATTCAAATGAATTTTATTGCCAAAAAACTCTTAAAATGTTTTTATATGCCTCAGTTTATCTTTTACCAGTTCTATAAAGCCTAAGTTCTGATGGGTAATTAGAGAACATTAATATCTAACCCTCCGAGATATTAGAAGACTGGATGAGATCACACATACCAAGCACTTAGCATGTGACCATCTCATCAAAGGGTTTGTTCAGTGGACATCAACAGTAGGAAGAATTAGTGTTTCCTTTGGAACCCATTCCAGTCCTCTCTGCAGTTAAAAAGTCTGACTTCTTGCTACACTTCCAATGTAAGCACAATAACATATTTTCAGTACTATTACCTCAGATACCTGAAACACCATTTGCATCTAGTCTTGAGTTCTGAATTTATTTCTTTGGCCTTTGGGGAGTCTGGGGTTGGGGTGGAGAAATAATGGGAAAGAAATGGTTTAGGAAGTTGGAAGCAAATACCGTTCTCATCCCTTGTGCTGAATAAGGGTCAACATCCCCTTCCTCAGAAGAAATGCATCCTTCCTCCCCTCCCCTCTTCCCACCCCATATCTGCGTCCTACCCAGAGAAGATGTAGACTCGGGTTAAAACTGGTTATTTTGTATTTTATATTTTTGCTACAAACACACAGGATGAAGAGAAAAAGGTATGAATCTGACCCCGTGTACACCACAGGCGTACCTTCAGATTGGATGTACTATTATCCAATAGAAAAGAAGAACTAGCATCTGCCATTTAACAAAATTCCTTTTTTTAAAGATTGTATTTATTTATTTTTAGAGAAAGAGGGGGAGAGAAACATCAGTGTGTGGTTGATTCTCGTGTGCCCCCTGCTGAGGACCTGGCCCCCAACCCAGGCATGTGCCCTGACTGGGAAACGAACTAGTGACCCTTTAGTTCACAGGCTGGCACTCAATCCACTGAGCCACACCAGCCAGAGCTTGAGAAATTCACCAATGATTTTCACTATCCACAACAAAATTTATTTTTATATAATTATATTTGGGAATTCTACAACATGTTCATTTTGCTTCTTGATCTTCTGACACTAAGCAGTATCGTTGCCTTCTGTGAGCACAATCTATCACATTCTGCTGCAGACAAGTTTTATTTTACTAAATCTCGGTTTTAGGCTCATTGTGGTAGAGAGAATCATGTGGATCTGTGAGACTGGTTTCATGTGACTACAGTGCTCATTAAGATACTGACCAGGGCTTGGACCTGTCGACAGCCCCATTCACAGTGGGGCTGGAGGCTGAAGACTGACATTTTAAATATGAATCAGATATCTGAGAATTAAGGGGATTGTCATTTGATGATTATCAATCACTGTTTGATTTTTGGATTATAACTAGGAAAGCAAAGAATTGAGTGAAACATCTATAGAAAAATTTCATTCCTATGCATATATTTTTGTAAATGGTGTTTCAAAGCATATATCTATAAGACAAAGCAAAAGCTGCTATATTACTATCACTGTAAACATAAGTCTATTTGAGCAAGGGTGCATGAACTACCTAACGTAGAAAGGGAGGGGCCACCATCCATCTCATTAAGAGGCAGATTTCACCAAAATTTTGGTTTTTGTTTCAAAATTATCAACACTTACTTGTGTTTTAAAATTTTATGTATTTCTCACCTGAGGACATGCTTATTGATTTTTAGAGAGTAGAGAAGAGAGGAAGAAAGAGGAGAGAAAAACCCATGGGAGAAACATGGATTGGCTGCCTTCCCTACGCACTCTGACCTGAATTCAACCTCCAACCTTTTGGTTTGCCGGAAGATGCTCAGTCAACTGAGCCATACTGCAAGGGCAAAACTTATTGATGTTTCAAACACTGGGGTTTGATCACCTACAGGTATTTTAAAATTTCAATTTACATGCCTTTTTTGTAGGGAAAAGTGGTAGATAAACAAAAAATACATCTTACACCAGGATGAAATTTTGAGACAGAAGTGGAATACAAATGACTTCAGGGAGAAAAAAAGGATCATTTAAAACATCTATTAATGAGGAATTGGTCGTGTTATTTTATAAATTATGGTACCAAATTGATATTTCAACAGATACCTGTTAGATCTAGGCAGGCCTAGGAGGAATGGAAAATCACCAGGCGAGAAAATGGCACCGTGGGAAGCTGCCTGCTGACCCTGCCCAGGAGGATTAGGGTCTGGGGTCTGCTTCTCTGGCATAACAGGGTGCAGCTTTCACCCGGTAGCCGGCTCTAGCCACTCAGACTCTAATACCCCAACCAGAAGTTTTTGCGTTTAAAAACCCTGATCTAAGAACAACCAAGTGAGTCCCAACCTCCCTTGGTTGGCTCCCCTCTTCCTTATTCCCCACTAATAAACCCTGCTCTCCTTAGCTCGCTGCATCCCTCCAGTTTCTTGAGAGACTCTAACCTAACAATACCTTTAAAAGACTGATGTGTATGACCATTTTTTAAAACTCAAGGGTGGAATTTGCATCCTTGCAACTATTTCAACTAACCATGAAGATATTTTAGATGCCAACTTTGAAATGTGGGAGATTTAAAAAATTCTTTTAGAGTGGATCCATACGAGAAAAACAAACTGGCAGGACAGGGAGTGAGGGAGTTCCAGCCTCTGTGGCAGAGGATGATTGGTGACTTTTCTTTCCTGGTGCCGCTTGCGCCTCAGCCTCGCCCCCCAACTCCAACTTTCCTTTGGAGACAGGATTTGTAAACTCCATGATTATCTTTTACTGAATACCTGTTCCTTGCTTTGATAATGCAACCTTTCTTCCCCGCCCCCCTTTGCTAAACCCTCCTCGCACCGATGCAAGCTTTCAATACATTAATTCTCAAAATGTTCAAGGAAATGATTAGGAACCCCTTTTTAAAAAATAAGAAAGCCAAGCCTAGGAAAAGGTAAGCGTTGTCCCTTCCAGTGAAGACTCTTCATGACAAAGAACTTTCCCGGGAAGATGATTCTCCAAATAAATGCGGGGAGTTCAAAGGGGGACTTCTATTCTTCGTCAGTAACGTTTCACAGAAGATAATGTGGCCGAAGGGGAGGGAACTAATTTGTTCAGAAAAAAAAGGTATTCTTTCCTTTTAACTAGCCCGGTTCCCTCACCTCACCTCCCACCCCTAAGGGTGAAAGCTACCCGCTGCAGAGTCGGCTTATTACACGGGGCTCCCGAACACAGGGCGCTGAGTTTTCACCGAGCTTCCATTTCCTTTTCAGTCTTGAGCATCCTGCCATTGCAGTATCCAACCACACAAAAGTCCTCCGGGAAATGCTCATTGCTCAAGGATAAAGATGTTGGGTCCAGGCAGGGACGCAGTGCAAGGCGCCACCGCCAGATCTGCTCATCATCACCAGGGCCTCACCAAGCGCATCATCTGAAGCACCTCCGGACTCACCCACCAGGGACACGAGGCGGGAGATAGGCAAACAGACAGAGTTGTAGACCAAGTCCCCGGGAGCAAGCACCAGGGATGCACTAAAAGAACGTTCCAGCTCCACGCTCCTTCTTTGCGTGGCCATGCATTAATCGCCCTGAGCGGAGGCAAGGGTGGTCTAGGGGGTCCTGGATTGTTTGCTATGATTTGCATCCCGACCTCTGGATTCTCGCATTCGCGCGCAAGTGCATACACACAAACGCGCGTGCACACGACTGAAGCAAGGCCCCTGCAAATAACCAGGGGAACGCTAGGGCGCAAAGATCCATTGGGTTTACATAACAATCCTTCACCGTGTTCGGAAACCCTTTCTCAATTATGGTAGGGGCTCTGGCAACAGCAGGAGCAAGGCCGGACGTTTGCTCTTCCCCGGGAAGTGATGGTGGAGCACTCGTTGTATTGCGCCAGGTGGGACGCCTCGCGCGCTCACAGATGCCTTTGAGAAAGGAGTTCATGCTATCCATGGCTTTGGACAAGATGCTGGTGTCGGGATGCATCTACTTCAACAAATTTCACCTGTAAACAGAGTAGCTCTCCTTACAGCAGAGCTTGTGTGCTTCTTGCATTCTTTTGCAATTTGGGGACTACTTTCTTGGTCTCGGGGACAGATTTCAAGGGATAAAGAATGCTTAAGTGTCTCTACCAATAGTTTCTGTAAACGGAGCAACTCAATATGTCGTATATTCAAATCAAGGTCACAGTTTCTAGTTTCTGGTAGGGTGAAACACTCCCTGACGTCATCACTGGGAAAGACACATGCAAATTAGGAGGTGGTGACTTCTTTTTCTGATTGACTGTAGCCGCCATCCAATTGGACGGCGCCATCTCACCTACCTCCGGACCAAGTATAAAGGCTTACTAGGCCTAGCGGTCTCTATTTCGGGTTTTGTTTCTCTGTCTTTCTTCTTTATTTTGGCTCCGGTTTACGGATATGTCCGGTCGCGGCAAGCAGGGGGGCAAGGCGCGAGCCAAGGCCAAGTCGCGCTCTTCGCGCGCCGGGCTACAGTTTCCCGTAGGCCGTGTGCATCGCCTGCTTCGCAAAGGCAACTACTCTGAGCGCGTAGGCGCGGGGGCGCCGGTGTACTTGGCGGCGGTGCTGGAGTACCTGACTGCCGAAATCCTGGAACTGGCCGGCAACGCGGCCCGCGACAACAAGAAGACGCGTATTATCCCGCGCCATCTGCAGCTGGCCATCCGCAACGACGAGGAGCTCAACAAGCTGCTGGGCCGCGTGACCATCGCTCAGGGTGGCGTCCTGCCCAACATCCAGGCCGTGCTACTGCCAAAGAAGACCGAGAGCCACCACAAGGCCAAGAGCAAGTGAAGCCGCGGAGGCAGGCAGGAACTGCCTTGCGCCCTGGGGGTCCCCTGATGCCAAAGGCTTTCTTCAGAGCCACCCAGTTTCCTGGAAAGAGCCTCACCCGGCCTCAGCGTGGCGTGCCCCGTGCTCTACTGCAGGGGGTGCTCACCTGATGTGTAACCGCCATGCTCGCGAATCTTGCCACCAAATCCCTCCTGGGATTTAAATCTCTCTCACCCTGAAGGTACCTGTGTTATTACCAGTGTTTAGTCTCCACAGTCTCGATTGGTCACATTTAGACGCCAGATACGAACTGTCTTTATCCTAGGGACAACCGGGTAAATTGGCCTGGTATGAAAAGTTTGTTATCCTCAGAATTTGCCATTTCTGGTTCTGATAAGTAAACTCGTTCCCACTTAAATTTGAGTGCTTGAGTGAGTCGAAATGGCAGTTTTTAAGGTTCATCGGGAGTATGATAGAATTTATTGGGCTGGGAATTCTAAAGTCTGGGGAAGGATTTATTTTACTACAGGTGTTTTCAGTATTTAAAAGGAATTATTTTTAAAAGCGGTATAAAGTCTTCAAGAGAACTTAACATTAACTAAATGAAGGAAATTAAATTGTTAACATTGGGTTGGTCAAACAACCAAAGAACTTCTCGAATTGTTAGCTAACATCATAATAAGATAATTTGTACATTGAGCCTGATTTTAAAAAACTAGGTTTGTGAATTTAGTGAGTTTAAAGAATATTGTTAGGATCAGATTGTGTAATGTCTGCATGCCTATTTCAGAAGCTGGCTGTTCACCAGCTCTACATTCCATTACAAAGCAAGGTTGGAGACATGCTTTTGAAAAGTCAGCTGAGAAATGGGAACGTTAATGGCACCTACCTCATGGAAAATAAGGGAATAAATGAGATAATCCATGGTAATTCCCTAAAAAAATAATTCCTGGTGCAAAATAAGGGCTTTGTAAGTGTTAGTTATTCCTGTCATTATCCTCACTGTTATCAATTTTTTTCATTATAACAATAAGTACAGTGGTAAAACAATTCAGAAATATATTTTATCTTACTAAAAATAAGTTTACTCAAACCAGGACTTTCCAGAACCATCTGAAACTAGCCATCTACTAGTCTTTAGAAAATATTCTGGTGCTAAAAAAGACATATAGACAACTGCTGTACTCACGTGGATGGAAACCATACCAGAGTCCCCCCCGTGGAGGAGAGTAGAAAGAACCTTGGTGCTGAGCAGGCCCCATCGCAGTGAGGAGCATCAACAGACTAGAGCTTTCTCAAGGTGCAGCCAGCGTGTTAAACAGTGAGGGCATTCAATTCTACTGTAAACTTATGTTCAAATCCTTAGGTGGTATTGAAAATAAATTTTCCAGGGGCAGGGGCTTAAGTATTCCAAGTTACCACCATGGCTGTTCAGCTTTTTAGTTTTTTTTACTTCCCTGGACATTCTTGGAATAGAGACTGTGATGTGGGCGGTACTCTTTGGCAGCAACTTCATTTGTCATCTCTAAGGCTGAACTTTTCCCATACAGCCAGCCACAATCCACAGGGGACATTTAATTTTTTAGTTGTCCTATCTACATGTGGCCAGAGGCTACAACACTGGACAGCACCATCTTCACAGAAAGTTTTGTTGGACAGCTCCAGTCTAAAATCTAGTTATCTGTCTGCGCTACCAGGTTCAAAAACCTGATGAAGTAAACAGAGCTACCTGCCTCTGTGTGAGAGCATCACATGACTCAGTCCACTTCCAGGTGTATACAAGGGTTCTAACAGATATCCATATAACTACATTCACAACAGCATTATTCATAACATCCCAAATGTAGAAACAGCCCAAATGCCTATAACAGATGGATGGATAAACAAACTGTGGTCTGCCCACATTGTGGAGTACCATTCCACCATAAAAAGAAGAGTGAAGTTCTGATTCATGCTACAACACAAAGCTTAAAAAATATTGTGTCGAGCCCTGGCTGGTGTTGCTCAGTGGATTGACTGTTGACCTGCAAACCAAAGACTTGTCAGTTCGAGTCCCAGTCAGGGCACATACCTGGGTTGTGCATCAGGCCTGATCCCCAGTAGGGGGCACATGAGAGGCAACCACACATTGATGTTTCTCCTTCCCTTCCCCTACAAAATAAATTTTAAAAATCTTTTAAAAAAATTGTGCCAAGTAAAAGAAGTCAGTTACAGTAGGCCACAGTATATGACCCCATGAATTGTCCAGAATAAGCAAATCTATAGACAAAAACTAGGTTAGTCATTGCCAGAAACTGAGGGTGATGGGAAGAATGAGTAGTGACTTTTCTTCGAGGATGATGAGAATGTTTTGGAGTGAGAAGCGAAGGACTGCACAGCACTGGAAATGCACCGAATTGCACTGTAGATATTTATATGTTATAGAAATTTCACCTTGATTTTCAAAGAAATCTGAATGTAATGGTAGGTTACCATGAGACTGAGTGTCTCCATTATTTTATCTAGCAGGTGAAGGGTGGGCTGGCCAGGCTGGCATGGCTGTCAGTGCCCATGGGAGACCATGTAGGAAGAGGGGTGTGGAGTTCCTCTGGGTGGCCTTTCCTTGGACCACTGTGGCACATCACACTGGGATTCTCAATTACTGTCTCCATATTCTTATAGGGTAATTACATTGAGAGAGATGAGAAAAACAGGTGAGGTACTGGAGGGACAATGCAGCCCAACCAGTCTCAGAAACATCTATATTCACTGCAGGTAAATTTCCCCAGTCTAGTCTCAGCCTGGCCCATAACCCACAGCCTATCCAACCCTCCTGGACATGGGTCTGTCCCTGGTCCCTAACCAACATCTAGTCTCCTCCTGGATGTGTCAGTTCCTGTCCACTCACCAACACGTTTGAGAATCCCTCAACTATAAAAACAAATGGACACCCCTCCACACACACATACCCAATTTCTTTGCTAAATAAGCATTCAGTGGTGCATGTCAGGGGAAAACTGGGTCACCCAGCTTGAATGCTGTTGGGCCTGGGCTGAGCTGAGCTGTTGTCCTAAAATCTTGCCCTGCTGTGTGGTGGCCCCTTTTCTCTGACACCTGCCGAGCAATAGCTCTAACTGCATCCTCCCTTTGGCCCTCTCCTCTCTGTGGTCAGCTCTGACCCTCTCCAAGCTACGTGGGACATCAGGTTCTGACACTTTCCCCTCACTGGCAGCTCCTCTTGCCATCACTGCCCTTGTGCCCAGAGGCTGCCTTCATTGTCAGCACCCCTGTCTTCAATTTGCCCCCAACTCTGTGTGGCATCCTTATATCACATCCTTGCAGTTCTGTTCTCAAAGTTGAGGATCGACGGTTGGACCTGGGCTCACAGGAAAGCTGGTAATCAGTGAGCATGCAGAAGGCTGGTTCCTGGGCATTTGGGGCCAGTGGGGAGTCAGCTGAGGTGTCAGTGGTCAACTGGGACTCAGTTGGGTGTCAGCATCAGTCACGGGTCAGTGAGGGTCTTTGGAAAAGTACTGGTCCAGCAGCCTCCCTCACACTTCAGGGTGTCTTGGTTCTGTCTCTCTCCTTAGCTAATTCTGGCTTTCTGACATGGTCCCCGGAAGATGAAGAGTTACCAGGACCCCTGATGCCCAGCCTGCATGCTATCATTCATGCCCCAAGTCACAGAACCCTCTGGATCCAGAGGAGCAGCCTCTTCCCCACTCTAGGAGAGCAAGGGCCATGCTGCCATGCTGCCATGCTGCCATCCACCACATCCTCACAGGGGCCAGGCTCCAGCTCTGGCTTGGATGTACCTCCTGATGGCTGCATCAAAGGCATAGCCCCTTACCACCATCTTCCCCAGTCAGGTAAATGGTCCCACCATCCACCTGCAACTCAGTTAACTAAAATAAATTGACAAAAGCTGCCTTTGATCTCTTCCTCCCCATCCCTGCTCACAAGGAGACCAACAGCAAGTCAGGAATCATTGGGATGCAGGCCCTTCTCTCCATGTCAACTGCTACCATCCTAGTCCTGGATTCCACCTAGTGTGGGCTGAAGGGTGCTCCCTTAAGATATGCCCACATCCAGATGTTTAGAATGTGTGACTTTGACCTTGTTTGATAGAAAGGTCTTTGCAGGTATAATTCAGTTAAGGGACTTGAGATCATTCTGGATTGGGGTGGACCCTAAATCCAATGACAGGTTTCTTTAAGAGACAAAAATTGCAGAGACTTGGGAGAAGGTCATGTGAAAAAAGGCAGAGATGGAGGGACTTGTCCACAAGCCAATGGACACATTGAGCCACCAGGACCTGGCAGAAGTAGGAAGGGCCCTCCCCTGGAATCTCCTGAGGGAACTGGCTTGCCCATACTTTGCTCTCAGACTTTGGCTGCACACCTGGAGAGCACACTTGTTTCTGGTCCCTCAGCTTTTGTAGGAATTTGTTACAGCTGCCAGGAAATTCAGACACTGTCATTTTTTATCTGGACTACTAATCTCCCACTACCTGCACTACAGCATAAGTGAGATGCTCGGAAACTCAGTTCCCCTGTTTGAGAATAAAATCTACAGAAAATCAAATCAATGGAATCCACCTTATCAACAGGTGGGGGGAAAAAGAGAAAAACATAAAATCATTATGCAGGGAAGGTATCTAATAACATCCAGTAGCCATTCTTGACAGAAAAAAAAAGCACAGACTTAAGTGGAAAACAAAACTACAAAATTTGTAGGAAGAAAATTTATAGAAGGAAATCTTCAGAACATAGGGCTAGGCAAAGAGTGCTTACGGTTGACACCAAAAACATGATCTATGGATCTGAGGAAACTGGTAATTGGGCCTAATCAAAATGTAAACTTTTGCCTTGTGACAAGGATGAAAAAACAAGCTATGGAGTGGGAGACAGTATTTGTGAACCATCCATCTGAAAAAGGACTGGACTCAGACCTTTGAGGAACACTCTCCTGCCTTGTCGCAGGCCAGCTGACGTCTCCAGACCACAGCCTGACAACCACCTCCTAGAATGGGCATGTACTCTTTTTTAGACTATTCCATTCTTAAAAAATAGAGAAGACAAGAAAAAAAGTGGGGGGAGGGGCAGAGTAGACAAATTTCTTCACATGCGTTAATATAAGCCCCGCCTCTGGCAGCCTAGTCAATGAGCCAGCTGGGAACCAAGTATTTAGGGTCACTGAGTATACCTGAAACACTAAACACTCAAGGTCACTAAATATATAATAGTACTCAGCATTAAGGACCCTCAGGCACTCAGCAAAAAAAGAAATCTTTTGGTGCAGTGCCCATACCCTTCTCTTAGCCTCTGACCACGTTCCCTCCCTCACACCAGTTCCATGGGTCCGTCCTCCAAACTCACATGTCCCACATTCTTCAGAGCAGACACGTGGGCCTTCCCACCCTGAGGGCCTCCTACTTTCCGCTCAAATCTCAGTCTCCATGGTTCCAGGCAGAACGCCCCAAGCCTGGGTGCTCTTTCTGCTCAACAGGTAAACCTCTACCTTACCCCACAGTATGCAAGCTCCCGGAAGGCGCTGTCTTCGGGTGTGTACCCTCCCTCAAGCGTTAAGAGGTGAGTCTCAGGCACACAGAGGATGCAAAGTGAATACTGGTGAATGAAATTTAAACGTGCAAGAGTGCGTGTTGGGGGTTCCTCTTCCTCAAGCCCCCGGAGGCAGAAAAGGAATGGAACTACTCCAGTGACCACAGCCAAAAAGTGGGAGGGTGTACGCCATCCCACCACTGGGCGCCCCCATCCCTCCACACTAAGTAAAAGCCCTACTGGATCCTTTTTAACAATGGTCAACGAGCCGACTCCAGATCTGGTTGTGAGGACATTACCAAGAAAAATTATGGACCCAAGGATGAGGGCCATCCTCCCTCGGGCTCCGAAGTTCCACAGCAGCTGCATATTGACTTTGAAGGCGCGGCCTCTTCAGAGGCCAACAGAGGAGAGAGTGCAAGGCTGTTTTTGATGAAACGTAAAAAAGAGACGTGGGATTTATGTCATTTAAAGCAGGGGTTGCCATTCCGGCTCCCTCCTGTGAATGCGGCACATGCGCTGGGGGTCTCTGGGCGTGACCCGAACTGCTCCTCTGAGCTGCCCACAGGTGATGGGCCGCAGAGTCCCTCCAGGCTAGCCTGGAGCCTCCAGTGTCTCCTTGGAGGTGGGGCTCGGCCTCAGGGTTCTGCTCAATTGGGCGCCCCGGGGTCCAAGAGGCAACGCGCAAGGGAGAAGATCCACGGACTTCTGACAGTAGCTGGGCTCCGGGACATCGGCGGTGCGGGGTGCTAGGCGTCAGGAGATGAGAGGGTGCAGGGATAAGGGATGAAGTGATACAAGGGGTGCCGGAGTGTCGGGATAAAGGGGTGGAGGGTAAGGGATACCGGGATGCAGAGGTGTAGAAAAAGGGCATACCAAGTACCCTCGTGCGGTGAGGCGGGCAATGGTCTGGGAGGCTCCTGAACGCTGTGCTTGGGGCTGGCTACAGAAAACACCTAATGCCGCCATATTTACACTCAGGCACCTTTCCCGTTTGGTCAATTCAATAGCTGTCTTTCTAACTGCAAGCGGGTGCATGTGTCCTCTTGGTCTCCAGACCCCTACCGCCATCCTGTGGCCCAGAGACTCCCCTCCAATCCCCACCCCCACCTCTGGACTCAGAATCACAGGTGCTGTTTGGGTTTTGCACACCTGATGCCATTGACTTCTCACAGCCCGCGCAACCCCTAGACCTAAGAGCTGCAGCGTATTCTTCCCGAAAGGGAAGCCTTTTCACCCTTGTCCGGGAATAGATTACGTGACGCCTCTGTTCTACGCGCCCAGCGTTGTAACATCCCTGTACACCCTCCGCAATGGCTAGGGGAGTCTGCTCTCCCCTAGCTAGCCATTTCCCAGCGTCTTCCCTGCCTCCTGGTGCGTGAAGGATATCCCCGCCTGTTTGTCTCACATTTTTGTTCACGCTTTCCTGCTTGGAGTGTTACACGCAGATCCACACCAAAACCTTACAAACAGACAAGTGCTTAAGAACCAAATACCCATATTGCCAACGCTTTCCTTTTTGCCATAATCTATAAAAATTCAACACAATTTATTCACATCCTTTTGTTGTTTTATGCTTGTAAATGCATGTACTATTAACCTTTCCCCTTTTATAAACTAAAGATATTATAATTAACCACTATTATTGTGTGATACTCAAATTGTCAACTGTGGCCCTTAAGAGACCCCTTAAAATGGCTATTTTACCTTTTTAGCGTAGCCCAGAAATTGTTGAGAGCGTCGTTGCTTTCTGAGAGCAGAAAATTATTTCAGATCCATCACTGAATTTTGATTTGGGCTTTTTGTTTTTGTTTTGTGTGATATTGTTATTTACAATAAGAAAAAGATGTTCAGTTTGGTCTTTATCTCCATTCTTAGCACAAAGCTCTTAAAACCCAGGGAATTTCCTAAGAGTTGAGAGAATAAATACCTTCTGTTATTTTAATGAAGTGATTTCGAAAGCTTCTATAGGTGGGGCTGGACACCAGGGAAACCAATCATTGATTAGAGGGTCGGAACTTTCAGTCCTGCCCCCTGACCTTTGGGAATGGTTTGAGAGGCTGCAGGTAGAATCAGTCACCACCAATGACCAACAATTTATTCAATCATGCCTGTGTAATAAAGCCTCATAAACAACCGAAGGGAGGGGGTTCTGGGAGAGCTTCCCAGTTAAACAGGTGGAGATTCCAAGAGAAGACACTCTAGGAGATGGAGGGGCACTCCATACCCTGTCACCATACCTTATTCTGTGCATCATTTCCCTCTGACAATTCCTTTTATAATAAACTGTGTCAACCAATGGTTGTTAGCACTAATTCAACCCCACAGAGACCCCGATTTGGGGTGCAGTGAAAAAGGAAATTTTATTCTGTGTAAAACAGTTCAACTGTGATACAGCTGTGCTGTGAAACAGCTCAGGGTTAGGCCCCTCTGACTAGGCAGCCCTACTCTGCTTCTCAGTATTCTGCTCTGCACGATGCTGCTCTGGAGAGACATGTTTGGTGTTTCAGCTGAAACCAGAAAGACACACTCCAGTGTCATTCTTGGAAAGTGCACTCTGAGAGCCAGAAGGGAGGTGACTTATATGAACACAAGTCCCCACTTCTGGCCCCTGATTGGTTTGTTCTGTGCAAATCATCATTTGCATAGATGACTGAGCCACAGTTGAACCTCAAGACCTGGAAGCTTGATTGGTTCAGAAGGCACTGTCCTGCCCTGACTGGTGTGGCTCAGTCAGTAGTACCTCAAAGCAAAAGGTCACTGTGGGGGCGATTTTTCCCACAAGTCCCCCCATCCACCAAGAATGAAAGTAAACATGACAAGACATGATCTGCTTGGGGAGGAGATGTGGCCGATCCCTTAGAAAGGAAGGGCCGTGAGCAGTGGCAAGTTTCTCAGGGCGGAAAGGCCTCAAGCCCCCTCCTCCAGGGGCTTTTATTGGGTTGTAATACACAGGAATACAGGGCAGCAAGGATCAAACAGTAGATAACATTTCAAAGAAATCTGAGGGCTTAGTCTGAGTCAGAGTCTGTCAGGAAGAGAGTTTTGGAGAAACTTTAGGGTTTCCTGCTCAGACCCTTAACATGAATGAAAGCACTTTTAGCAAAGCAGATTTCACAGGTTTTTCAGGAAGTCTTTGTGATGTCAGAGTTTTCCCCCTGGGATCCACTCTGGCAAGGCAAGGAGCTGCACCCCTCCCCATCAGGTATTCAGGCTTAAGTGGATTAGAGCCAGGAAGCACTTCTACCAGAGGACTTGGCTATATCACATAACTGGGCAGTAAGAGTCCATTGCTCACTCTTTGTTGCAGCCCCATCCCCCCTGCCCTGAGTCCCTCTATGAAGGCCTCCCAAGTGATCAAGTCTGGCTTAGGTTGCTCCCCGCTGTGAGGAGACTCACCCGTCATGGACTTCCGACCATGCTTTGGGGCATGGACTTCACTCCCATGCCTCTCACTGAGGCAGTGATTGCTACCAGAGACAAGCTTTGTCTCCTGCAGCTCTCATTTTGGAGGTCACTCACACATCCTTAGCCACAGGGGCGAGGAGGGGTAGGGTTAGGGTTACCATTCCTGAAACCAGGCAGAGCACTCCCCAACAGATCACCAGTCCAATTCCAGGTCAGGGCATATGCCTGGGTCTCCCATGCATAGGAGAGGCAACCAGTGTTTCTTTCTCACATCAATGTTTCTCTCTCTCTTCCCCTATCTCAAAAAAATAAATAAATAAATAAATAAAATCTCCTTTTTAAAGAGGGAGTAGGGTGGGCATTGTCTGTCCTGATTGATCAGAATAGAGCTGCTCTGCTTGGTTGGAGCTCCACAGCTCTAACTGCATAGGGGAAGCCTCAGTTCTATTGGCTGAAATAGGATTCCATAAAGTCCTTTATAAGGGTTGCCTCACATGGCAGACACATAGTTCGCGGGCAGGCAGTTTAGTGCAGGCTTCTCCCTGAAGTGCAGTTTGTGTGAGAGGCCCCTGTGCAGAAATGGCTGCTAGGCTTTGTTTTTGTTGTTGTTGTTTGTTTGTTTTAATTTGAGCCCACATAGCCACCAGAAGCCCTGCTTAGTAGGTGTCTTCTTTGTCAGGGTTCACACCAGTAATCAACTAAGTAAAATATTTCTCAAGTTCAGTGAACTGAACGGCAAATTAATCAAACCAGAGGAGGAGTGGGTGGTCAAAAACACAGTTGGACTTTGATTGGCACCTGAAGTGGGGACAGTCTTACAGGACTGAACCCTTAACCTGTGAGGACTGGTGTTATCTCCAGGTATGTAGGGTCATAATTGTGTTAAATTTGTGGGGCACTTGTCTACTAAGAATTGGAGAATTGCTTGGTGGTGTTGAAAAACACCCATCGGATTTAGTTTTTTGCACTCAAGGCATGGGTGCAACTATACTCCAAAGAGATTGTTCTGCTGTTCATGAAAATTAGCATTACAGACACAACTGAAGACCTGGATGCACATGTGATGATGGCCTCAGGAAGGGGCTAATACCACTTGTTTTGTCCATGGTATTTCCATGTGGAAAGCTAAGACTCCGCGATTCTATTTACTGCCCTCCTCTAATGGGGATGTGGGCAGCCTGTCCTGTGGAGACAGAGTGGTCTCAGTGTCCCAGTGATCACTGGCAGTGCTCCACAGTTCCCATGCCTCTGGTCATCTCAGCGAGGACATGGTGGAAACAGAAGAACTCCTTCTAAAAGTACATTCTTGACTCCACCTAGTCATCCTGGCAACTGCTCTCCATGTGAATACATTAGAGTTATTTCATGAAACCACTGCATAGTGCTGCCATGCACAAGCTTTACCCAACACAAGGCAACACTGAGTCAAAGTGTGGTGGTCTCTGGAGCCACCACTAATGATAAAAATGTACTGTTCCTACAACTCTTATATGGTACTTCTCTTTGGCAGAGCCACTGGGTTAGCGCATATTTTGTTCCCTATGAATCAGCCCATTTAGCAAGACCACTTTAAGAAAGGTCATTAATGTGCTGTGTCCTTCTTTTAGTTTCTAGTAATGATAAGAGGTAGGTTTGCCCCACACTAAATCTCCCTGTGCTGTTTTAACCTGGGAGCAAACACTGCCCAATCTCATAGCCCCACTCCTCACTCCCAGGGCTAAACTACCCTGCTAGCTGGCCTTGCATGTGGCCACATGTGGCTGGCTCCAAAAATGACCGCCTGGCCAAATGCTTTTCCTCAACCCAGAACCTGTAAATAGTAGCTTATGTGACAAAAAAAAATGTGAGCACATCAAGGATCTTGACAAGAGGAGCTTTCCCCAATTCTCCTGCACCCTAGAGGCAATCACATATCTCTTTAGAAGAGACCGTCAGAGGGAGCACTGACATACACAAGGAGAACGTGAAAATGGAGGCAAAGATGGGATTATGCGGCCACCAGCTAGAGAACAGCTGAAGCCGCCAGGAGCTGGAAAGGTGATGCAGACTCCAGCCCTCTGGAGTCTGTGTGTTGTGGATGAGGTAAACAAATTCACATGGACTACTGAGTCCTGCAGAGAAAAAGGGACAGCACGTTCACCCTCTCAAGAGGAGAGCACCTCGACCCTTGCCTGGACAGGCTTTTATTGCTTTCCAGTCAGTCACATTCCATCAAAGAAGGTTCTCATTATTTCTAGATTTAGTTAGGTGATTACTTCTTACAGATAACAAAAAAAGAAAAAAGTTGCAAATGCAAGGGAATGATAAAAAAATGATTGATTTGCTTACATTTCATCGTTGGGACCTCTTAGCACAAACTTTAGGGAGTTGCTCTAGAGATATACATTAAACATATGCAGTTTTAGCTCAGGCTGAGGGAGTTTTAGCAGAAGAAAGTCTTATAGCAGCCTAGCTACAATGCAGACCTGATTCCCGATGGAAAAGCGAATCTGCACACCTGGCTCCTGTTTGCAGCCTCACACTGATCACTTTTCCAGATCAGTACTTGGCTATATTTGCCATTGCCATGCTGATCACTTCCTTATAGAAAGGCAGTGAAGCACCTGTCCCTAAACCTTCAGAAGGAGCTTGGCCTGGCCTCGAGGCAGGAGATAGTCAGGAGAGAGGGAAACTCTGGAGTTGCCCCAGGACTGACAAAGGACATCGATACAGGACAGAGACCTTGCTCTAAGACCAGTTGTCCCCACTTTCTAGAAAAGCACTGAATCATAATGAATCATGACTATACCTGCACAGAAGATGCTACATGACCCCTGCTTCGTTACAATAGCATTATAATAAATCGGCATTGTGGGACCCCCTTCCCTGATTGCCAATCAAGGAAATCATGGGAGACTAACTATTTCCACATACATAATAAAAGCCCACCAAAAATAGCCAGGAAATATCTGCCCCATAAGAATACAATCCTTCCAGCCACTGAGGGTCAGTCTCTGCTCGGAGTTGACCTGCTCCCATGTTTTACACTATGCACTATCACTTAATAAATCTGCTCTCTCTCTTTCCGCTATAAACTCTTCATGTGTTCTGTTCAATTCATTGCTCAAGATCACTAAAAACCTGGCTACCTGGGCCCAACTGTCACAGCCACACCTCCTTCCTGAACTGGCAGAGTATATTCCTGTTGTCTGCCCTCACAACCCCCCAGTTTGGGCACTTTACTACAGCTGCCCCAGGAAGCTAACACCAAGGTGTCCCCTTGGCTTATGGCAGGTGGGTGGAAGGGACAGTGCCCCATTTCTAGAGGAAGGGCTTCAGGAAGCACTATGAGTTACTGCTAGCCTTGTGCTCCACTTCTGGACCCCAAGACCTGCACACCCCAGGGAGAAGTTGCTCCCTGAAACCAGAGAAAGAACATGTCAGTGCCACCTGGAGGCAGCAATCAGAAGCCTGGGGGCTGCTGTTGGAAGTCACTCAGGGTTGGGGCTGTCTTTATGCAGCATTAGCCCAGGAGAAAGGTTATTACAGGAGAAATGGCCAACAGGAAAGTGGTCCCTGTGTCATGTGGCAGGAAACTTAATGGGGGCTGGAAGCTTGCGCTTCTCCCTGTGTAGTGAACTCATTGCCCATTGTACAGTAGTGTTAAGTGGAGTTGTTAGCCTTACTTGATAAGGTATTACCCAAAAAAATGATAAGCTCAGAAACAAACTTGGCCTATTTACATGGAGGGGTGCAAGAGAAAAGAGAGCATATGGATTCCAATTCCAGGTTTTATTCATCAAAATTCTATGAAGAAACAAACTGATAGCACAGAAAGAGATTTGTTTTAAGGAATTGGATTGTGCACTTGTGGGGCTAGCAAGTCTGAAGTCTGCAGGGCCACTGAAGGCCCAGTAAGAGTTGATGCTACAAGTCCAGGCTCAATGAGTCTGAGGTCACAGGGTGGGCTCTAATCCCATGTGACTAATGTCATTGTAAGCAGAGGAGATCAGAACAGAGAGAAACACAGAAGGACAACCATGTGAGAACACAGGGAGGAGACAGCCATCCACATACAAAGGAGAGAGGCTACAGGAGAGCCAGCCTTGCCACAACCTGGAACCCAGACTTCCAGCCTCCAGGATGGGAAGAAATAGATGCCTGGCATTTAAGCTCCCAGCCTGTGGCACTTTGTTACATCAGCCCAAGCTGACTACCACACCAGGACTCTGGGTAGACCTCTGCTCCTGGTATGGTTTCATAAAATTGCTTGGCTATTGCCACATGGAAAGCACTGGTGCTTACAAACCCCATGGAGTATGTATACTCTTGAGAGATGTGTTGGTGATAAGAACCTGGAAGACAGGATCTGTCACTTGTTGATAAGTGTGATTAATTATATCTCTGAAATATTAAAATTATTTCAGTTGAGTAGGATGGCCTAAGAGTCAGGTAAATATTTACACATGAAGTGAAAAAAATTTTTTGGTTATATTTTCAAAATAATCTGAGCAATAGGAGGGTAGAGGTATAAATAAGTCAAAATTGATCTCTGGCTGATAATTACTGAAGTCTAGTTCATGTTACTGTTATGTCTATCTTTGTAACTGCTTGAAATGTCCCATTTAAAAAAATGTTTTTATTTCTTGATTTTAGAGAAATACAGGAAGGGAGAGAAAGTAAAATACAGAAACATCCATTTGTTTTTCGACTTATGCATTCATTGGTTGCTTCTTGTATGTGCCCTGACTGGGAATTGAACCCACAACCTTGGCATATGAAGTTAACACTCTAACCATCTGAGCTACCCATTCAGTGCTGAAAGTCCCATTTTTAAAAAAGATCTTTTTATTTATTTTTAGAGGTGAAGGGAGGGAGAGAGGCAGAGAAACATCAATGTGTGGTTGTCTCTCACACACCCCCTACCAGGTACCTGGTCCACACCCAGGCATGTGCCCTGACTGGGAATCAAACAAGTGACCCCTCATTTCGAAGGCTGGCACTCAATCCACTGAGCCACATCAGCCAGGGCGAAATTTCCCATTTTTTTAAAAGTAAAGAACTCAGCCCTGGCCAGTGTGGCTCAATTGGTTGGAGCATTGTCCCATAGCCAAAAGGTTGCAGGTTTGATTCCCGGTCAGGGCACAAACCTAGGATGCAGGTTCAATTGCCAGTCCAGGCATGTACAATCCCTGCTCTGGATGCATATGGGAGGCAACTGATAGGTGCTTCTATCTCTCCTTTCCTGTCTCTCTAAAAGCAATGAAAAAGAACCAGCAAAAGGAAAGAAGAGAGTTACCTACAGAGGAATTCACATAAGACTATCAGCTGACTTCTGGCCAAGATGGAGGTGTAGGTGGAAATACTGCACCTCCTCGCACAACCAAATTGAAGGACAACAAGGATTTAGAAACAAAAACACAACCAGAACAGACATAAAATTGAACTGGACCAAAGTCTGACAACAACAAACCATTCATCCAGACCAGTAAGAGGGGCAGAGAGGGGTCCCAGCAGAAAAAGGCAATGATTGATGACCCAGGTGTGGGGAGAAAATGAGCAAACCCAGTGACACGTGCAAGGCAGCTGGCTGACAGTGGACACATAATCATGTGCAGATAAACCAATCCGGTCTAAAAATGGTCAGTGAGACAGACCTTGCAACCCAGGGCCCCAGCAACAGAAAATAAAGCCTAAAAGCACTGGTTGGAAAAACTTTCAGGGGTTGAGGTGCCAGGAGAGGCACCCACCCTCACAGGAGAGTTTGTTGGGGAGACCCACAGGGTCCTAGAAGGTACACAAGCCCACACAGCTGGGAACCAGCAACAGAAGGGCCCAATTTGCTTGTGGGAAGCAGCAGAGGGGACTGAAATCTGAGAGAGAGCCCAACAAATGCCATTGCTCCCTCTCTGACCCTGCCCCCAGTCACAACCCAGCAACTGGGTAGACCCACCCTGGTGAACACCTAAGCCTCCACCCCTCATATGTAACAGGCGCAAACAGACCAAAACATTATGGCTAAGGCAGAAGAATAGCTCAAAGCCCCAGAGGCAATACTTCTAAGCAACCAAGAGATAGCCAACCTATCAGATGCACAGTTCAAAACACTGGTGATAAGGATGCTCACAGAACTGATTGATTTTAGTCACAGATTACATGAAAAAATGAAGGCTACACTAAGTGAAATGAAGCAAAATGCACAGAGAACTAATAGTAATGGAAATAAAACTGGGACTAAAGTCAATGGAGTGGACGAGAAGGAAGGAAAAAACAACCAAACAGAAAAGAATGAAGAGACAAGAATTCAAAATAATGAGGAGAGCCTTAGGAACACCTCCAGACATCTTTAAATGTTCCAACATCCTAATTATAGGGGTACCAGAAGGGGAAGAGGAAGAGCAACAAGTGGAAAACTTATTTGAACAAATAATAAAGGAGAACTTCCCCAATCTGGAAAAGGAAATAGACTTCCAGGAAGTCCAGGAAGCTCTGAGAGTCCCAAAGAAGGTGGACCCAAGGAGGAATACACCAAGGCACATCATAATTACATTACTCAAGATAAAAATGAAGGAGAGAGTCCTAGAGACAAGGGGACAGTCACCTACAAAGGAGTTTCCATTAGACTGTCAGCTGATTTCTCAAAAGAGACCTTACAGGCAAGAAGGGACTGGAAAGAAGTATTCCAAGTCATGAAATTCAAAGACCTACATCCAAGATTGCTCTATCCAGCAAAGCTCTCATTTAGAATGGAAGGGCAGATAAAGTGCTTCTCAGATAAGGTCAAGTTCAAAGAGTTCATCATCACCAAGCCCTTATTATATGAAATGCTAAAGGGACTTATCTAAGAAAAAGAAGATAAAAAATATGAACAGTGAAAGGACAGCAAACTGACAGTTATTTAACAACCACACCTAAAACAAAAGCTGTCTCCTGGACAGCTAGACCAGGAGTAGAACCGTAAAAATGAAGATCTCATGGAGGGTTAGCAACAGGGGAGTGGGAGGAGGTGAAGGTGGGGAGAAGGTACAGAGAATAAGTAGCATAGACGTAAGGTAGAAAATAGACAGGGGAAGGGCAAAAATAGTATGGGAAATGGAGAAGCTAAAGAACTTGTGATACATGGACATGAACTGAACGGGGAACATGGGGGGAGAGGTGTGCAGGGTGGAGGGGAATGAAGGGGGGAAAATAGGACAACTGTAATGGCATAATCAATAACATTTATTTTAAAAAATAATAAAGTATACAATTCAAAACAACAACAACAAAAAGACTATCAGCTGATTTCTCAAAAGAAACCTTGCAAGCAAGAAGGGGCTAGAAAGAAGTATTCGAAGTCATGAAAGGCAAGGACCTATATCCAAGATGACTCTATCCAGCAAAGCTTTCATTTAGAATGGAAGGGCAGACAAAGTGCTTCCCAGTAAGGTCAAGTTAAAGAAGTTCATCATCACCAAGCCCTTATTATATGAAATGTTAAAAAGACTTATCTAAAAAAAGATAAAAACTATGAACAATAAAATGACAACAAACTCACAACTATCAAAAACGAAACCTAAAAAAATAAAAGCAAACTAAGTAAACAACAAGAATACGAACAGATTCACAGAAATGAGGATCACATGGAGGGTTATCAGTGGAGAAGGGAAGGGGGGAGAAGAGGGGAAAAAGTACAGGAAATAAGTAACATAAATGGTAGGTAGAAAATAGACAGGGGGAGGTTAAGAATAGTATAGAAAATGGAGAAGCCAAAGAAATTATATGTATAACCCATGGACGTGAACTAAGGTAGGGAGGAATGCTGGAGGGAATGGGCATACCAGGCAGAGGAGAATAAAGGGAAGGAAAAAATAGGACAACTGTAATAGCATAAGTAATAAAATATACTTTATAAAAAAGATTTTATTTATTTATTTTTAGAGAGGGAGGAAGGGAGGAAGAAAAATAGGGAAAGAAACACTGATGTGTGGTTGCCTCTCCCTCACCCCCTGCAGAGTTTCTGGCTGGCAACTCAGGCATGTGCCCTGCCTGGGAGACAAACCCAGAGACCCTTTAGTTCACAGGCTGGCATTCAATCCACTGAGCCATACCAACACAATAAAATATACTTAAAAATAAAATGAAAGTGTCCTCTGTTGAGGATAATAAATAAATAATTATTTAACACATCAGTTTTATTTTTGAGTATGAGCCACAAAGAATTTGAGGTCACCTCATCATGGCTTGACCCTGCTTATACAGTCATAATCAAAGTCATGGCCATGCATGTGTTTAACATATATCCTGGGAAGGTGTGATTTTATAATCATCCTCATTTTTTACTCAGAGCTGACACATTCTGCTGTGAACGCATTTTGTATTGATGTATAACTATAATATTTGTTCATTCCATCTTTCCAAAGCTGTCCTTTGATGTTCATATTCATTCATTCCAGCAGGTCGATATTGGTGGAGAAATAATAGTGTTCTACTTCTGCCTTAGGGTTCTCCAGCACACACATATCATCATGTTATTTTTCTTTTCTTCTTCTCTTTTTTAATATTTCACAATTTTATTTTTTATTGTTTCTAAAATATTTTTTAATTTTATTTATTTATCTTTAGAAGGGAAGGGAAGGAGAGAAGGAGAGAAATATCAATGTATGTTTGCTTCTGGTTCATCCCCTGCTGGGACTGGCCCCTGCTGGGAACTGGCCTGCAGCCCAGGCAGGTGCCCTGATGGGGCATCAAACTGCGATCTTTTGTTACGCAGGCCTGTGCTCAATCCACTGAGCTACACCAGCCAGGGCTCATCATGTTATTTTTCTGAAAAAGAAAACGAAAACCTTTTAACATTGTCATATCCGTGAGTGTCCCTGGAGAGAATGTGAACTCTACTGACACCTATGAGTGCACCTGTGGAGAAACAAGCTCCATTTTATTACATATTCTCAGTGATTTGATTAATGGACAACTAAGCAAATCCTGAGGGAACATCTGACTATGGTGGCGTGCGGTGACTCCTCTAAGATCTCCACACCCTAGTCCTCAGGATTTCCAGGTAAGTTATGTGTCCCACACAAATGAACTTTGCAACTTTCATTAGTGGTAGACATCAAGGAGATTATCCTGGATATCCTGGCTAATTGCAGGAGCCTTTGGACCCTGGTAATGGTTGACTGGCCCTTGATGGAGGGGACCACCTGGAGAACTTGAGAAGGAATATAGGCAGGCCTGGGGAGAAAAGACAGCTCCAGTCAGCTGGGAAAAAGGTCCCCGTCTTACATCATAAGAAAGTGCCAAAAACCTAAGGGACTCTGGGGGTGCAATTAACCCTAGAGAGGAAGGCAGCCAGGCAGACACCTCGACTTGAGCCTGTAAGCTAAGAGAGCCCACGTGAGCCATGCTGCCTGAACTGTCAGCCTTCAGACCTATAAGATAATAGAGGACTGTTCAGTCACTACATTGGAGGTACTATGTTATGGCAGCAAACAAAAATTAACATGAAGTCTGTTTTAAAGTTAGCTGGAATAGTTTGAGTTAATAGAGAGGTTCTGGGAATTTGCTTTAATGATAAGCAGCCCCACCCTGACCTGGTGGGTTGGTTGGAGCTTCCCACACACCAAAAATGTTGTGGTTCCATCGCCAGTGGGGATGCACACAGGAGGCAACTGATAGGTGTTTCTCTCTCTCTCTCTCCCTTCCTCATTCTTTAAAATCAATACGTATATCCTTAGGAGAGAATAAAAAAATAGATAAGTAACCTGCTTGAAGCTAGCAAACTTGAAGGAGATCTAGGCACTATGGAAACAAGGTCATTGGGCCTTGTTCCATCCTTCTGAAGTCAGCCACACTTCACTCAAGCCTTCTTGCATGCAGAAACACACTTTCATTGAAGACAGTGCAGGTCCTTGAAAAGACAGATGGCAGATGATCCTTTTTATACCTGTAGACCACCCTGAGAGTAAGAATCTCCTGGAACTAAGGGCCTCACACTAGGATTGCAACTTTAATTCTGAGGTATGGGTTTTCTCTACCACTGAGCAACTTAGTCATTTCTGACACTATCTGCCTGGACAGAGTGTCAGACCTCACAGATTAACCCCAAGCTGAATCTCTTATAAAGTGGGTATATATAGGGCAGAAACCCTGTTATAAGAAGCCTGGCTGGAATTGTTGGGTTTTGCAGCTTCAGAGGTTCTCTAGGGTTTCATATGCCCTATAGGTGCTTTGATGTGCGTACAAACATGGTTGAGAACAGTGGACCTCATGACTCTTTTACTGGACCTCATGACTTTACTGAAAGTTAACTCATGGGACCATCATCAGCTTGCTGTGCTCCTGGCCCAGAGGGTGGAAAAGCAGGACTTGGAGACAGATAGTAGACTTTGGAGGAGTTTCCTGTAAAGGGAGCCAGAGAATTGTGGTATCAGCAGGGTTCCTTACAACAGCTTGAAGCCATAATGTCCATTGTACTCATCAGCTCCAGAAGAACCTTGGCAGGACACAGCTCACCATGCCTTTGGGCACTGCTGACCCAAGACCACCCATCCCTGTGGGAGCCCCACTCTTGCTGATATAGCAAGCTCATAGTCCAGATGGGTCAGGTCTCTGTCATGCAGGTTGGGGACAACAGGGTTTTTAAATTGGAGAAAACAATCCCTTGACCCTTCCACCTGACACCTAGCCAAACCAGACTCGACTCGGGGAGGCAGGCAGAGATTCCATGTAACAACCACTGTCAAATAAAAAACAAGGCCAGATTTAGTAAAGTCACACTTTTATCTGAAAGTATTCTTGAAAGGCAGAGTAAAGGACTATCAAACAGGACAGGAAAATTCTTTCTTCTATTCATCTTAGTTCTCTGCTGGGGCTCTGGAACGAAAGACAGATTTACAGGAGGAAAGCACATAGATTTTTACATGTACACAGAGTCCTCATAAGGAAATGAAGACCCACAAGAGTGGCTAAAAAAATAATTTTATAGTAGGCTTAACAAAGTCAATTGTGAGAAAGTAGCTCAACCACATGCGGAGGCTAAAGGAAGATAAGAATTATGTTACCAAGGTCTGTTTGTACAGAATCCTGTTCTGTCTTAACTTTCCATCCCTGGTAAGAATATTTTTTTTCTCCAGGTGCAGGGTGGGCATCTTTCAGGTGGGAGCTTCACCTCCTGTTTTCAGGAAGAAAAGGAGAGATCAGGATGATATTCATGCATCTGCCACTATTTCAGTGTCTTCAGCTCAAAATCATTCTTGTGCAGAAGTGGCATACTTTGGGATGGCATATTCTGCCAGCCTTTACTGTGGGGTTAAGTCCGCACCTCCAGGGCTAGACAGTGAAGGATCTGTCACGGGGAGAAAGAACTAAGTGTGGAAGTAGGGTGACAGTGCAGCTTTGGGGACAGTAGATCTGGGTAGTCTTGACCCTGAGGCCAGCCATTTCTCAGGAGATGCCAAAGGTCAGGCTGGCAGTAAGGTGCAAGGTGGAGGGAGACACTGGACCAAAGCTGGGCAAAAACGCATTTTGTTCCAGTGGATTGGTGGGAGCAAGAGTTCAGCTAATCATCCATGATGGAAGGTCTGTACCTGGCTTGGTCATTGGTCACCAAGGTACATATTGAGCCTCATCTGAGTCATAGGGGAAGGGGCTCTGTGCAGGACATAGGGATGGATATTCCTTTATCCAATGCTGGGGCAAAATTTAACATGGTCACCACGTAAATGCCGAATGCAGAGTTCTGGCTTCTAGAGGGTTCTTCCTGCTATGATCGAGGGGGCAGAAAGTGCTGGGAGGAAATAAGGGAGCTGTGCAAAAAGAGGTGCCACCCATGATGATGCCACAGCAACAGAATTCCAGCTCCAAACTGCTCCAGGCTGCCGGAGTTCCAGAGCAGGTCTTGGAGGCTGGGATTCCTACAGCCAGGCCCCAGCAAGGCGAAGGTAAGGGGCAACTGACTGAGCTGGGCCCCACTGGCCAATCAGGGCATATCCTGCTGTCCAGTGGCAAGAGCAAGCTGCGACAGAGTTGGAAGCAGTATTACGATCCGCAGCACCGGTGCACAAGTCCACAGGCAGCAAGACCCCTCACTAGAATCTGGCCACCAGGGTGGTCATTAAGAGCATGCTGACCATGGACAGTATTAAGAAGTCGAGCCACTACCACCCTGTCACTGTAGCCCTGCATGAGATTCATAGCTACCAGAAGTCCACCGAGCTGCTGATCCCCAAACAGCCGTTCTAGTGCCTGGGACAGGAGATGGCACAGGACTTCAAGACTGACCTGCACTTCCAGAGTTTGGCCAGGATAGTGTTGCAGGGGGTGAGCCAGGCATACCAGGTAGGGCTCTTCCAGGAGATCGACCTGGGCTCTGTCCACACCGAGCATGTCACCGCCAAGCCCAAGGACATCCAAGGGTACACCATATACATGGCCCACGCTCCTAGGCTCAGTGCAGGTAGAAAGTACCACTCTCACCCTGAAGATAATTCTTATTTATTTATGTATTTATTTTTGGAGAGAAGGGGGGAAAGCAAGGGAGAGAAACATCAATGTGTGGTTACCTGTCACACACCCCCTTCTGGGGACCTGGCCCACAACCCAGGCATGTGCCTTGACTGGGAATTGGACTGGGCATCCCTTTGGTTTGCAGGCTGGTACTCAATCCATTGAGCCACACTGAGCACCCCAAAGTTTCTTTTCAGAGCCACCACCTGCTTATGAAAGGTGCAGTGGCAACTCAGACTTCCTCTCAGATAGTTATGCCTCTTCCACCTCCATTCAAGCCAAAAGTCCAGTTGGTTGTGTTTGTTAACTAGGTTCTTGAGATTTCCTAGTTAATGAAGTGAAGTGCCATTGGGAAACCACAGTCCTGACCATCTAAGAGGGTGCTTTGCCTGGGAAGTTAGCTGAGCAGTAGCTGGCTCACCGCACACCTACAGACCTCCCAAACCCAGAAAGCTAAGACAGTCAGTGCTCAGTGGAGAGAGGCAGCAGGCTAACTCACCTCTCAGTAGAGGGGCTGAGTCCAGGTAACCTGAGCATGGCTGAGAGGATAAGGGTAAGGATTTTTTTCCTTCCAGGATGCTGGTTGAGAATATTTATTAAGGAATCACGCTAATAGAAGGCAAGTGCTGCCCAGTGGTGATGATAGGGAATAAAATCCATCCCTGCAAGACGAAGTGTTGACTCACAGCTGTGTGGGCAAGGCCTGCATGGAAAAGCAATTGCTGTGAAACGTGCTCTGGGGGTACAGTGCTATTAGGATTTTTCCTATGCAGAGCCAATTGATACCAACAGATTCAGTTAAAATAGAACACACAGAACTGTGTTTTAAAGGTTTAAAAGAGTGTCTTTTAAATTTTAGGGTGTAGCCCTGGCTGGTATGGCTCAGTGGATTTGATAGGGGACTTAAGAGTTGGAAGATTTTAGTTTAAGGTAAATAGTTATAAGCCTAGCAAGTAATGTATATGTTAAAGCTTTTGTCAGAAACTACAGATAAAGTCCACCCTGGCTCCTGGGAAAGTAGATGACCTTCCGGGGCACTGCTAAAGATTACTGCCTGGAGACAAGAGGAGGCATCCGGGCCTTTGTGATCCAGGGAGGGGCAAACAACCACCCACCCCTGGAAACAGCTAACTGCCCAGGACAGGAATGCTGCAGCTTTTTTCACCTGACTGAATTTCAAAACCCCTCACCACACCTTGTTTATTCCCTGCTATAAAAACCTTGGCCTGGAAAGGAAAGACAAGATGGTCTGTTAGGGTATGAACTCACTATCTTCTCAGATCACTGGCCATCTGAATAAAGCACCCATAAAGATCCAATCACTGCCATAGCTTATTGGGTTTGGTAGTGACCGGCAGCTCAAACTCCATTGTATTTTCTGGCTTCAGATTGAGTGCACACCTGCAAACCAAAGGGTCGCTGGTTCAATTCCCAGTCAGGGCACATGCCTGGGTTGCCAGCCAAGTCCCCAGTAGAGGGAGTATGAGATGCCACCACACATTGATGTTTCTCTACCTCTCTTTCTCCCTCCCTTTCCCTCTATCTAAAAATAAATGAATAAAATCTTTACATTTTAGTGTGTATATGAGTTAATGGGTGACAAATCCTTGAAGCCCCACCCCAAAAAGCCTAGTATTCAGGGACAGCCCACATTCTGGTTTGAAAGTCATTACTACACTTCTCTTTAATGCATTTGAGCATGGACATAGTGAGAGCTAAACATACCTGTCCTTCTGTGTATATTGCTGTGTGGCCTCAGGAGGAAGGAATTCAGGCAACCAGCCACAATTGGGGGCACTGGATGCAGATTAGTAGTTTTGGGCTGGGTAGGGTGGACAATCATGATAAAACTTTACCTTTTTGTAGATGAACAAGCCATCATCCTATTCTTTGTATCTAGAGCAGGGGCTAGCATTGCATGTTCCACCCAATTCTGCTAAGTTCTTCTCTTTAGTGGGTGGTCACAGGTGGGCACAGGTAACCAGGCTCTTGGTGATCAGGACAAAGATTTGAACCAAACACCCAGAGTTTATAGCAGAGAACATGGGAGCAGGCCAACTCCAAGCAGAGATTGACCTCATGGGCTGGAGGGACTCTATTCTTATAGGGCGGATCCTTCCTGGCTAGTTTTGGCAGGCTTTTACTGTGACAAGTAGTTGTAAAGCTACTGCACATGTGGTCTCCCATGGTTTTCCTGAATTGGCTGCCAAGGAAGGGGGTCCCACAATGTTACCTAGTTGACCCCCCCTTCTCCTGGGGTCTCCCTGTACTAGGTTCACCTTTCCCTTCACCAGAGAATTATAGCTCTCAATGTTAGAGATTGGTGAAAAGGAAAGGAATTATTTATTCAAGTTATACAGACTTAAGAGTAATGACTTAATGTCTTCATCAAAATCCCAAAGTCCCTTAAAACACCCACAAACATAGAGTCCTTCTTTCCCCCTTTGCCCAGTCCAAGGTACCATATCTCAGGAAAAGAAATAGAGAGTCGTGTGGTGATTCTCTGCCAAAGCTGTGTGGTGGTTCCCCGCTAAAGCTGCATGATGATTCTTCTCATGGCTGCAGCGGGGTGTGAGGGGGGATGATGGTCCCCCCACTCTGGCCAAAGCCACGTGGTTCTCTTTGCTAAAGCTACATGGTGATTCTCTATCACATGGCTGCGGGAGTCCCCATTCTGGCCAAAATTGCATGATTCTCTCTCCAATGGCTGCTGCATCTGCATTTAAATCCCCATGCCAATCTTCCTCTGCAGTCCCATTTCTGACTCCTCCCACAATCAGCTACACTTGCCAGGACTCACATATCCTCCCAGCTTTACTGGGCTGCCATAGTGAGTCTTGGCAGGAGTGGCCCCATGGCGTGGAGCCAATCATCTCCAAGCTCTTATGCAGGCGCTGTAATGGAGGCTGGGAGTTGCCTCCCAGTTACATCTTGGGTGGAAATCACTCCCTTCTCCCTGGCTCAGATTGTGGCCTCAGCTATTTAACATATCTATGAAACCAGTTAAAGGGTATAGATATGTTAAATGACCATTCTAGAGGTTATCTGCCAAACTGTTGCTAAGCAAAACAACTCAATGGCCCTGTTCCACGTACCCCATGGCCCCAGCTCAGACTTGTGGGGGTGAGGACATCCCATATTTTTTAATATTTCCTGGACACACTGAGTTCTGGACCCCATTGCAAATTCTTCTTTTGGGGCCCCCTGGCTGCACCCTCCTACAAATCCCCACTTTCAGATATGCGACCCCTTTATAATCATATAAAGGGACAATGGGTGAAGGTCTCATCTTCTTGTAGCTATTTCTGGCTGGACATGGATGCAGTCCTACCTACCCTTGGGTCAGGGTTCCCTGAAAGAGTGGGGGGGGGGCAGCATAGAGCATGTCCTTCCTGTGAGGGGAAGGACCTTATAGAATCCAGGTCATTCAACTGTCACCAGGAACTTGCAGGCTTGATGTCCAAAGGCTGGCATTATTTCACAGTTGGCATCATCATCCTATTCTGGAGGTGACAGATATGACAAGACAGTTAGTTGGAAGGCACAATTAAATCATGACCACTACATGACAAAGGCAGGGACTTAGGTAAAGAATGGCTTATCTGGAGGAAGGTGTACAAGGCATGCTATACCTATCCAAAACCCTTGTGGCCCACTATACTTAGGTCAGACTGAGGGGAATATTTTAGGATTTCCCCCCTTTCAGATTTCTGGGCCCTTTCTGTCCAAGTCATTAGGACAGAAAAGGGAAAATCAGCTCAAGGTGAAGCCCACAGACTCCCCCAACCTTTCACCAAACCAACCACTTAGTTCAGCCAAACTGTTAAGTCTTATGGGGCAATGATGATGATGGGCTCCTTAAATGAGGTCTATATTGCAAGCAATCACTCAGGTAATGAGGTCACAGGCATAGGCCCTATGAAAACAGAAGGAAGAACACACATGTCAATACACACAACATTTCCCAAGCCAGTCTCTGTGTCTGTGAGACTGTCTTTTGGGAAGACATTCAGTTGCAAGGCCTTTGCTGCAATGATGTGTAATAATGGCAATTAGATAGGTCCTTCATGCCTGTGAATTGATCATCTTTGGTGATATTACAAACCCAGTTTCAACTTCCAAATGAAAACAAACTTTCAAGTCAGTTAGCTGCACCGTTCTGATATCCAGTACTGAGCATTGTGATTTTCCTTGAACTACAGTTTTTCTCCCTGAGATCACCCTCATTGTCACTGTAGGGACTACATTGAGTCCAGCTCTTAATTTTGCCTGTTCATTTGCATAAACACACCAAGAGCGGCCTGGATCATCTATGATCTTTAAGTCTGTTTTGCTGGAAATCACAGAGGGAACCTTTAGATTGACTTTTCAGTTCACCCCTCGAGGCACAGAAGCAGAACCACACATCTGCCATCTGGCTTCACCTGTACCAGTCATTTCACTCAAATCCTTGAGGCTTCTATTGTACCTACAAGTTCCTTTTTTGCCATCTTTCAGGAAAGCAACCTTTGTTCCTTCTCTGGAAAGACTGCCGCGAACTGCACAACCAGCCAAAGTACCAGGTTTTTCTTGAGGGCTTTTGCTAGCTTCGCAAGTCAATCTCAGTTCCTCAGGGCCTTCTGGTAATGACTAGAACCCAGACATGCCTCCTTCAAGTGTGACATTCCAGTCAAAGTCTTGGTTGACAAAACCACTATTAATGACTGGTCTTATTGGATTTATGCAAAGAAACCTTATGTCATCACTCATTCCTTCAGAAATACCAAATTCTGGAGGGATCAGGTAAGGAGAAAAACACAAAGCTTGAAGGAAAATCCTTTTCCTTCTACTTAAATTTAGTATCTGGAAGCTAAAAGTTCCTAGCACTATAGGCATCTTCCACTAAAAGTCCCTGGGTTTGAAGGGACATCCTGCAGCTTTGTGAGGCTTAGATCTTGCAAACACCTCATAAATCAGATGGTCACCCTTGGACCCCAGTTCATGGACTTCAGAACCAGAGTCATCCTATCAGAACCAGTTGCACAGAGAACCTGACTTGTGCAGCACCCACACAGCAGTAACATGCAGCCCGTAATCTGAAGAAAACAGCCCACCACCTTGCCCAGTTCCAAGATGGTGAAACTCAGGTGACTCATCATCCAAGATGGCGATGTGCATGCATAACCCGTCTTCCATGGTGGTGCACCCACATGGCTTGGTGTCCAATCCCCAAAATACATGCAGTCTTGGCTTATAAAGATTAGGGGTTCTGGGTATGCAGCTGATCTACATGTTTATGTCCTCTTTCCAGATCTGTTGTTTCTCATCTGGGGAACAACAGGTGGTCAGAATTATGTAAAAATCCCTCCATGACATACTAAAGACTAAAGTAAGAGTCTAGAAATTACTAGTGAAACAGGAAGGGTCCTCCAAAAAACTCCCTAGCCTGTTTTCACATTGTTGTAAATCAGTTATAGAGAAGGGCACTTGTACTCTTATAGCACCTTTAGGGCCTGCTGCCTCCCTCAAGATTAGGAGTGTAGGAGAGGTAGGGAGATAAGAAGTGCCACTCCAAGTATGTCCTCCAGGGCTGAGCTTTTCCTCAGCTTGTAGCTTTAGGTTGTTCATAGCATAAGGTAGTGGAGAGGTCACTCCCTCTAAGGTAGGGGCAGAGACTCCAGAACTCTGGGGTTCCCTTAATCTCCCTTAAAAGACATGTGGGGAACTAAGGAGGGTATCTTCTAATTGATCAAGACTTGAGCCTGTAGGTTTTGTCAGGGTGGGGCTGGAGCAAAACAATGGGATCTCAGTACAGAGCCATAAATGCCTGCACGTAAGGAATTTCAGACCATTTGCCTTCCCTCCAGCAGAATAGATCTAACTGTAAGACAGTATTATAATTCCTGCTCCCATTTTCAGGCCATATCTCTCTGTCCCCTAATTTATATTGGGGCCAAACAGTGTTACGAAAGAGAACTAATTTCTTCCTTTTTAAATTTTTTTGGGTCAAATTTATCCCAATTGCTAAGAATGCAACCCAACGGTGATTTGGAAGGGATGGAAGGTGTAGTTCCCATCTCAACTGTGGTGATCCTAAAGAGAAGAAAAAAAAAACCCACAGATACTCCTTTGCAGTCTAGAGACATCCCTCTTTGCTTGCCTCAGGAGGTTTCCTAGTGTGCCACAGGGCGTCCCCTGGGATCCCATCGATCTACCAGACGTCTCTGGCGAAAGAAATGCTAGTGAATGTCAGCCAACAGAAATCTAAAAGACTTGAGAGGATCACCACAGTCTATATTTCTTTCTCTGTTTAATTCAGAGGTTTTGAGTTCCCTGGACACCATTTGCAGGATTCACAGTCCTATACTGAGTGTCCAGGCTGCAAAGAACTGTTGGGAGGGAAACAGTCAGCATTCTTGAGCAATTGTCTATAATCCTGACAACCCCAAACTCACTGCTCTACCCTTGTGGCCCGATTACATTTCCATTTCTGTATTCTCCATCTATGGAGACCCTCATTTTCCTGTAAGCTTTCAGTCTGGGGCAAAGGAAGTATCATACTAGAAAAATAGTTTCTGGCCCTGTAAACCATCAAGAGAGGCACTAAAATGATCTTATTATAAAATGACCCTTTTCAAAATCACAAAGAAGATCCTCAAGTATTCTATCTAATTTTCCAGAGCTTTAAGAAATTGCACCTGAGTCTGAGATTTCCCCAGAAAAGACCTCAAGAGATGTCTAAAGCACCACCCTTCATACTGGAGGCAAATCTCATAGAGGAATGATGGACCAAGAAGGGAAATTAAAATACCCTTATAGGGGCAAGTAAACCACCTTAGAATTTCAAACTCAATTAATTAGGTAAGAGTGGTTCCATGTGGCCATTCTAGTAACAAATGACCAGCAGGTGCCTGTTAAGCAGTTCTGGGCAATGTTGCTGCTTGCAGCGATAGTATATACATCCTGAGGATGTGAGTGGCTCATTCCTACAACTGTACTTAGCGATGGGACCATTAGTGACCCGAGGTAGATATTCTTTGTAAAAAGACAGCAGGAACCCTTCGTACACAAAAGGCAAGTGGGGTACGAATGCAGGTATAAAGGCCAAAACTCAGTCAGGGAGGACAAGCACAAAAAACTATCTGTGAGCCTAATGAAGAGACTGCAAAAGGAAGTCATAGTGTAGGAGAGGTGTTGACTGATATCCCGAATGGAAGGTCCAACTAAGCGTAGCAGCCAACCTTCCATCAGGGAACATCAGACTCACCGAAACAGAATAGATGGCAACGGAAAGGGGCATCCCAGGTGTCAGAGCAGCAAAGGGGGCTTATCACTCTGGCATCTTCTCCTGGTTGGCTCACCAAAAGGTGGGCCATGCATGAAAGGATGAAAGAGAGATAAAGATGGGAAATTGGGCCACTGGGGACAATTGGTGTCTGAGAACTGTCCTGGTTGCAGACCTGAAGTGAGGAGCAGAGGAAAGAGAAACAAAGAAGTGGGGACATTCAAGGAAAGTAACTGAAGTCCATTTGTAACAGGGTGCAGCCAGTGCCCCCTCCAAAGAGGGATTTGTAATGGGGTCCAGAACTCAGGGTGTCCAGGAAATATTAAACACACATACACACACACACACATATGATGTTCTCCACCACAAGTCTGAAATGGGGGATAGGACACAAGGAGCAGAGCCACTGAGAGCTATTTTTCATAGCAATGGTTTTGCAACTAACGTCAGGCATGGTCACTTAACATATCTATAACTTTTAACTGGTTTCATGGATATGTTAAATGGCTGTGGCCCTGCTTTGAGCCAGGGGGATGGGAGTGATTTCAACCCATGACAACTGAGAGACAGCTCCCCTTGGTTACAGGACCTGTGGGAGAGCTTGGAGTAAGAGGGTGGACCCATGCAGCTTTGGAGAGAGAGAGAGAGAGAGAGAGAGCGCCACATGTCTTTGGGGCTCCCTTTGCCACGCAGCTTAGTTAGGAAGCAGGAAAGCAAGACGTAGCAGCGATGCAGAGCTCTCTCTTAGCAGTTTGGAAGAATGCAGGAGAGATGATGTGGGAAGGAAAAAGGTAAAAGGACTCTTGCTGGTGGGCCAGGAGAAGGTGCCATGTGGGTTTGGATTAAGAACCAGAGATCTTGGTGACACAGCTGGTGATGCTGAGAACCGAGGGAGACATGCCAACTGAGCACAGATTGCTTGGAAGAACCAGGGGCTACCAGAGCCATGGACTTCTATTTCTATTCTTGAGACACGGTACCCTGGACTAGGCAAATGGGGGAAGGTAGGACTGTGTGTGTTTGCGGGTGTTCTAAAGGATGTTGGGATTTTGATGAAGGCATTAAGTCATTATTTTAAGTCTGTATAACCTTTGAATAAATAATTCCTTTCCTTTTTACCAGTCTCTGGCATTGGGAGATGTCATTTCCTGGAGGTTGGCAAAGTGAACCTAGTACAGGGGGACCCCAGGAGAAGACGGGAAGTCCATTCGGTAATAGTATTTTGCCCTCCCTGGGTTCATTCTGTAACACCCCACATTCACATAAATGGATAGTCCAGGAAGCCTCTTTAACGCGTGTTTAAACACACATGGGTGTGGTTGTGCTGGTCCTCACATGAATCCTCTATGCAAAGTCACCTGCCCCCAAAGCTGGAGCATGAGACCTGGGCAGAACAAGGGCCCGCTGAGGGGGATGCATCAGCCAGCATCCTTGCTCTCCAGAGAATGTTCCAACACCTGCCCAAGATGGCAGCAGAGGAGAGGTAATTTGGGGAAAATGGAGACAAAACCAAGAGCACTACGACTGGGAAGACCAGGAGTTCTGTCACATGTGGTGTGACTGGGGTGGCTCAGTGAACATCTGAACACAGAACAATGCACAGATGTTTATTAAAGTAAGAGCTTCCCAGTCTCTGTACCAAGAATAAATTTCACATTACCTGAAAGGCTTGAATGTCTTTACAAAATCATTACAATTAAGGCCAGAGCCTCTGATTCTGCCTAATCACGTGGGAAAATGAAACGGAAATGCCTACATTTTTTGGCCTTCTACCTACATTTGTGAGCTACCTGCCCACCACAGAGAGTGTTTATAAGGGGAATAAAGCACCCATTAGCAAATCAAGAGCTGAAATTCTCAAAATAAGTAAAAGAGGCTTGGTCACTGTAGCTGCTCAAACAGACCAGACAACATATTTGTTGGGAAAACAGACATATGTGGCAGAACTGCAAACCACAGCCAAGGGAGGAAAAAGTCAAGGTAGTGGAAAGAGAATGAGGCTCTAAATACATACCCTAATTTATTAGTGGGGTGGGGGACAGGAGGGATCTCCAGTGTCTAAAACATTATCAACATACATGACCTCTCAAAAAATGTACTTTGCAGAAAGAAAGGATGGGATATGGAGAGCCAGGTGATCTGTGGAGGGAATGACAAGTTTCCTGGTTGGGGAGGCCTCTTGACAAGCTGTCCTGAGGGGAAGGCCATAGTGTTACCGAACAGAGGCACCAGGGCCCATAGAGAAGTCCAAAGGGGGGCAATATTTGGCCCACTCAGGGATGCCAAAAACGTTACAGAACAACAGGCCCCCACCCCCTCACCCAAGGACAGTATACTCATATTGTCTGAATCACCTACTGGGCTTGTCTATCTGCCACCAGAGGAAAGATATCTCAATGCCAGAGACTTGTGAAAAGGAGAAGAAAGGTTTATTTAAAGCTATAAGACTTAAAGTAATGACCCAATGTCTCCATTAAAATATCAGTCTTTTAGGATAACCACAGATGCCCACAGCGCATCCTTCCCCCCTGCCCTAATTTGGGGTACCGTAACTCAGGAAAAGAAGCACACGTCCTTATTTCAGGCTCCTGGCGCCGTCAGTTATGTCGCCATCCAGGCAGGATCTCTAATTCCTCCAAAGCCATGTGGCACCTTCTCATGGCCTACTGGCAAAGAGTTCTTTCACCCTTTTTCCAGGCAAAGTCTCTCCTGCTTCCCAGGCCATGCAGCCAAAGGGAGCACCCCAAAGCCACGTGGGCCTCTTCTACCAAAGCTGCAGGGGTCCCCACTCTGTCCAAAGCCACGTGGTACTCCTCTTCTTTTTACATGGCTGTGGCAGTCCCCACTCTGCCAAAACCGAGTGGCTCTCTCTCAGTGGCTGCTGTGTCTAGGTTTAAATCCCCGAGACAATCTTCCTCTGTACCCCCATTTCTGACTCCTCCCACAATCAGTTACACCGGCAGCACTCCTGTATTATTCCAAGTTTACTGGGCTGCCATTGTGAGTCTGGACAGGTATGGTCCCATGTCCTGGAGCCAATCAACTCCAAGCTCTCACACAGGTGCCCGTAACTCAAGGGACCTGCCCCCAGTTACATCTTGGGTGGAAGTCACTTCCATCCCCCAGCTCAGGGCATGGCCACAGCTATTTAACATATCTATGCAGCCAGTTAAAGGTTATAGATATGTTAAATGACCATGCCAGAGATTAGCTGCAAAGCCTTTGCTGTACAAAACAGCTTTCAATGGCCCTGCTCCATTTGTCCCTTCCCTCAACTGACACGTGTGTATGTGGCGGGGGGGGGGGGGGGGGGGACGGGTAAAGGGCGAGGACATTTTAATATTTTCTGGACACCTTGAATTCTGGACCCCATTTCAAATCCCTTTTTGGGCCCCCTCTTGGCTGCACCCTGTTACAATAGCTGCTGAGTATAGAGGCCCCGTGGGGCTGAGAGTGGGCTGGCAGTGAGAGTGTGGGACTTAAGCAGCTGGGGTTGCACTTGGACAGGGTAGAGCAGGGAGCAGGTGTGTCCTCTACTTCTAGAACTCCAATGGAGAGGCAGGAGGAGTCGGGGAGCCCTCTTGGCCTCACTCTCTCAATCCTCTTAATGGGATGATTCTTGACCACCTGAGGAGTCATCATCTGTGATCCCCAGATACCCACTTGGCACTGAATATGGGCAGGAGATGCTCGCCTCTTACCTGAGTCAGTGGCCAAGGTGCATACCTGTTGCGAAGTGAGCCACTCACCTTGGGCATATAAACATTTGTACCCAGCTCACAGGAAATTACATGAGACAATCCAACTGATGGGGTGCTCAGTGTGTCCACTATCTGTCATGGGCTAAATTGTGTCTCCCTCAAATTCACATTTTGAAGTCCTAGCTTTAGGATCTCATCATGTGACTATATTTGGAGATGGGGCATTTAAAGAGGCGGTTAAGATAAAATGAGGTCGCTAGGGTAGGCCCTGACCTCATAGGACTGGTGTCTTTTTTTAAAAGATTTTATTTATTTATTTTCAGAAAGAGGAGAAGGGAGAGAGAAAGATAGAAAAACATTATTGGTTGCCTCTCTCACGCCCCCACCTGGGGACCTGGCCCCACAACCCAGGCATGTGCCCTGACTGGGAATCAAACCAACAGTTTTTGGGTTTACATGCCAGTGCTCAATCCACTGAGCCACACCAGTCAGAGTACTGGAGTCTTATTAGAAGAGGTTAGTACGCAGACACACAGAGGGATGGCCATGTGAGTACACAGGAGGGGATAGCTGTGTTGTTGTGATTTATAACTAGGAATTTGTTATTTATCCTTCCTGTCACAGAGCTCCTAAAAACCTGGGAGTGTCCCATGATGAAAGCCTTGAAGATGTTTTGATATTTATAACAAACCCCTGTCACCCACCAGAATTATGTTGATAAGGTGATTTAGGAAAGTCTCTAAGGATGAGGGCTGGTCACCAAGGGAACCAACCATGTGATTAGAGGGCTGAAACTTTCAGTGCTTCAGGGGAGGTTACAGGGGCTGGAGGTTAAATCAATCACCAGTGACCAATGATTTAATCAGTTGTGCCTGCAAAATCGAAGACTTTCTAACAACCCAAAAGGCCACAGTTTGGAGAGCTTCCAGGTTGGTGAATGGGTGGAGATACAGGGATAGTAATGAACTCAGAGAGGGCACAGAAGCCTCTCGGCCCTACCCACATACCTTGCTCTCTTCCATCTGACTGTTCCTGAGTTATAATTTTTAAAATAAGCAAGCAATCCAGTAAGTAAATGTTTCTCTGAGTTTTGTGAGCCATTTTGTCAAATTAATAGAACCCGAGGAAGGGGTTGTAGGGACCTCTGATTCATAGCCAGTAGGTTAGAAGCATAGGTGACAAGCATGGATTTACCATTATCATCTGAAGAGGGGGCACTCCCTTGGGACTGAGGGCTTAACATGTGGGGTCTGACACCATCTCCAGGTAGGTAACGTCAGGACAGTTAAATTATAGGTTACACAGCTGGTGTCAGAGAGTTGCTTGTTGTGAAAACTACCCCCAACACCCACTACCACACACATTTGGTGATCACAAGTTTCAGAAGTGAACTAAAGAGAGTAAAGACCACACACAGAAGTGTGTTTTTATATAGCGACAACTATCTACAAGCCAAGGAGAGAAGTCTCAGGAGGAACTAACCCTGAAGATCCCAAGCTTTCAGGACTGTGAAACAATAAATGTCTGTTGTTTGAGCTGCCCAGGCTGTGACATTTGTTACACAGCCCAAGCTGACTGATTACATTACAATTAAAATTAGCATTAGTATCAGTTATTTTTTTTCCTCCCATTCAAAGATGGATTATTGGATTTGTAGACAAGAGGGAAGTGCTCCAGTGGATAGACTTATAAATCATGAGACCCTTGAGTTGTTGGTCTCAGCATTTATTGTCACATGAAAAATTCCAGAATTAGCGTTTCGGCCAAGATGGAAGTATAGGTAGAAACCCTTCCCTTCCTCACACAACCAAAGGATAACAACCAATCTAAAAATAGTAAACAACCAGAAGTGCTAGAAAATCAGGCTGTAAGGAACTCCGACAACCAAGGAGTTAAAGAAACATTCACCCAGATGGGTAGGAGGGTGGAGATGGACACCTAGGTGGGTGGAGAAGACCTGAGGCAAAGAGGGTAAGGCCAGTCTGGCTGAACAGAAAACTAAAGACTCAAGCTAGTTGTAAACTAGCAAGGGGGTTGCCAAGGCAGGAGAAACCCCCAGTCTCACACAACCAAGTTTGTTGGAAAGTGGGGCTAGAGTGGAACAAGCGAGCCACATTGTTCCCTCTCTGACACCTCCTCCACATACGGCACCACAACACAGCAAAGAGGGTTGCCCTGCCCTGGCAAATACCTAAGGCTCCACCCCCCTACATTATAACAGGTGCGCAGTGACAAAGAAATATGGCTCAAATGAAAGAACAGGTAAAAACTCCAGAAAAAGAGGAGGAGATAGCCAACCTATCATATGCATAGTTCAAAACACTGGTAATCAGGATGCTTACAGAACTGATTGAGTTTGGTTGCAAAATGAAGGAACAAACGAAGGCTACCCAAAGTAAAATAAAGCAAAATATGCAAGGAACTAACAGTGAAGGGAAGGAAACCAGGACTCAAATCAATGATAGGGAACAAAAGGAAGACATAAACATCCAACCAGAACAAAATGAAGAAATAAGAATTCAAAAAAATGACTAGAGGCTTAGGAACTTCCAGTACAACTTTAAACGTTCCAACATCCAAATCATAGAGGTGCCAGAAGAAGAACAAGAGCAAGAAGTTGAAAATTTATTTGAAAATATAATGAAGCGGAACTTCTCCAATCTTGCAAAGGAAATAGATTTCCAGGAAATTCAGGAATCCTAGACAGTCCCAAAAGAGTTGGACCCAAGGAAGCACACACCAAGGCATATCATCATTACATTACCCAACATAAAAATGAAGGAGAGAATCCTAGAAGCAGCAAGAGGAAAGGACATAGTTACCTACAAAGGAGTTCCCGTAAGACTATCAGCTGATTTCTCAAAAGAAACCTTATAGGTGAGAAGGGGCTAGAAAAAAGTATATGAAGTCATGAAAGGCAGGGACCTACATTCAAGATGACTCTATCCAGCAAAGCTATTATTTAGAGTGGAAGGGCAGATAAAGTGCTTCCCAGATAAGGTCAAGTTCAAGGAGTTCATCATCACTAAGCCCTTATTATATGAAATGTTAAAGGACTTACCTAAGGAAAAGAAGAAGATCAAAACTATAAACAGTAAAATGACAACAAACTTACAACTATCAACTGAACCTTAAAAAAAAAAACAAATAAGCAAATACCTAGAATAGGAACAGAATCACAAGAATGGAGATCACATGGAGGGTTATCAGTGGGGAGGGCGAGGAGGAGAATGGGAAATAAGGTACAGGGAATAAGCATAAATTGTAGGTACAAAATAGACAGGGGAAGGTTAAGAATAGTATAGGAAATGAAGAAGCCAAAGAACTTATATGTATGATCCATGGACATGAACTCAGGTGGGAGAATGCTATTGGGGGGGGGGTGCAGGGTGGAAGGGAATAAAGGGGAGAAAAAAATGGAACAGCTGTAATAGCAAAAAAAATCTTTAAGTAACAAAAATCAGCAGTGTAAATTCTGAAGTTTGTCTTATTTCTACTGTGACAAGGTAAGTACCACTTGAAATTACTGAACTCTTAGGGGCACCCTTTTAGTTGATGTTCTTCCTTCAACCCCCACTATGTTACTGACATTGTAGAAAAGACCAGAGAGAAAGGACTGGGTGCTGATACAGAATCAAAGGAGCCCACACCACCCAATTACCTCCTCTACCAGGCACTCTCATTCAAGTTTATGCCCATCCTCCCTAATCATCCCAGGGCCAGGTACCAGACAACTAAGGACAGCCCTTCAGCCCCAGTGTTACTCAAACTGGGCAACTCTAACCCATTTACCCCACCTTAACCATTTCTTGTCAAGGAAACCACTAATCTTACCCACCTTTTCCCTTCTCCCTCTGACCGGCCTCTGGTGCTTCCCTGGGGGAGACATGCGTGGTGTGCATGCCCCTACTTCCTGGGACCTGTGACTATTAAAAACTTCTTCCTTCCCGACAATCACTTCTGGGTCTGTGTGCCTTTCTATAACTGCCTAAAACCAATGCCTGCTTTTTCAGATGTTCCTTTTTTTTCTGTTTTATATCTAATAGGCAACACCATAAACTTACTAAAAAAATAAATACTGATGTTCTCCTTACTGTTGCTGGTGGTTTCCGAGCCACTTGACCTCCTACATTTCTCCTCTGCAGTACTGAATGTGGTCAAACTTTATCCCACAGAACACTGTCCTGAGGTTTACAGGAATGCTGTCATCCTTTGCCCACCACCCTACCATGGGGGACATTACTACAGAGTGTGCAAACACCACTCAGCTCCCATTAACCAGAGGGCAACTGGAAGCATCCCCAAAGTCTTAGTGCAAGATAAATTTTTAATCATGACAAATACTCTGCTTGACCAAACCCCAGCCAGGAGCCTCTGAGTATCCTCTCAATGAGGTGTGAACCCTGGGCTTTCCTGTTTGTTCTCTTTGTCCCAGCAGAGCCCAGTCTAGCAAGAACCCTGCAGGGCTCCTTTAGTGAGAGACCCTACCCTTAATCACTCATCCCCCACTTTAATGTATGTGGATGTCCCTGAGCTGCCTGAGCACGAATCCTTTTGGCCAATACTGTAGACTTTTTGTGCCCTGTGCCACCCCCAGCCTCCCAAATGCATATGTCAAAATTTAACCTCCAAGGTGATGTTGTTAAGTGTTGGGGCCTTTGGTAACTGAATGGGTGGAAGACTCATGGATGAGGTTAGTGCCCTTATAAAAGAGAATTCAGAGAACCTCTTAACATAGTGAAACACCATCTGTGAACCAGGAAGTGGGTCCTCACCAAACACTGAATCTGCTAGAGCCTTGACTGTGAACTTCCAGCCTCTGAACTTGTGAGAAATAACAATTTTTTTTGTTTAAGCCATGCAGAAAGGACTGACAGCCAGTTTAGCAATGATCTCCCCTTATTGCTAATGTTTCCTCTTAGTAATTTAACATCCACTGACCCCCTCTTTCTGCTCACTGGCTATAAGTTCACAGCTGTCTTTGCTGTGTTTGGAGTTGAGCTTTGTTCTATACCAAAGTCTTTTTCTGCTCTTGCGATAGTATTGAATAAAATCTGTCTTTACCACCTTTAACTAGTATCTGTCTTTATAGCTTTAACAATAACCCCCGAAAGGAATCAGAATATGTCACCCCAAAAGTGCTACTCTGGCACAGATTATTTTGAGCCAAAAGCTGAAGGCAAGTAGGAAAAGTATATCAGCATGAGCTCTCTGTCCTCTCCCATCTAGCTAAAAGCAGTACACAAACCCCTTGTGAATGTGCCTCCCATCCCTGTGCTGGAAAAGAAGAATTACCCTAATCACCGAGACGGCACCAGGAAGACTCTGCATGAGCAAATGTTGCTACACACCCTTTACCTCTCATTGGTTTCCCTGTATATATACCTTCCTGTACTTCAACACTAAAAGAAACCCAAATTCTTTTATATTCCCTCCTCTCCAAAATATCTTGCCCTTTGTTAAAGTTTTATGTAAGCCCCCAAGTCTGTTACTTTGGGTTTTTATTTTTTTTCCATGAAGCCCTTTGCACATAAAAAATACTGACATCAAATAAAATGCATGTGCTTCTGTTCTTCTGTCTTTTGTCAGTTTAATTTGTAGCCTCGGGTTTAGAACCTAAGAGGGTAGAGGAAAAGATTTTTCTCCCCTATACCTCAGCAGAGTAAATGCTATAAACATACACAAATCACCATTTGGAAGTTTGTTTAGACTTACCTTTATACTTGGCCTTGTAAATTTTGAATAAAAGTCATTTGATTTTAATTTTGTTCCTGTCACTCCAAATAAAAGTGGCAAATATGGATGAAAACAAAAAAATCAAAATGATTCAAATTTTATGAAAGTAACTAAGTAGAAAAAAACAGCTAGACATGCTGAAGGCACTGCACCTGTGTCATCAGCACGGGTGAGACCTGGTTCTGCAGGCCGTTGGCTCATGCACCCAGTGCACCTCAGTGTCACTGGCCAGTGTTCCACCTGATCTCCTCTCCTGAGTCCAGGCTTGGGGGTTTGCACTGATTCTCTGTGACTAGCACAGGTTGAGATCCCCACATGGGCTTCCATGGGCACTTCTTCAGGAACTGGAGAGAGGCTGCATGCACAGACCGGGGCCAGCTCGTCTATAAAACAGAATTTAGTCACGACCTGCAGCAGTCTCATTTCAGTCTGTGCTGCTGTAATAGAACACCACAGACCAGTGGCTTGTAGGCAAGATTTCTTTCTCATGGTACTGGAGACTGGAAGTCTGCGATCCATCAAAGCACCAGCAGAGCAGATGTCTAGTGAGGGCTGCTTCCTGGTTGCCAAAGCTGGCTTCCAAAGCTGGCTGACTTCTCGCTGGATCTTCGTGTCATGGAAGGGGCTGGAAGGTCTGAGGGGTCTCTTATAAGGACATTAATCTCACTCATGGGGGCTCCACTGCATGACATCATCACCTTCTGCAGACCCCACCTCCCAACACTATGACATTGGGTGCTACAATTTCAACCTATGAATTTTAGGGTTTTACATTCAGCCCATAGCAAACCTGCCTGGAGAAACTAGTCCATGGTCCCCCATAGCCCACCCAGGAAGTTGGCTTCTGTGAATCAGACTTGAAGGATGTCAGGCTGCTGTCTCTAGCGAGAATCCAGGATGCCCACTTCCAATCAGCCACCAGCTCCCCAACCCATATCCCCATTAGGGCACACCTGGAGCTCCTATCTCCACAAGACCTCTGAGTGTCTCTTCTCATGAATGAGAGTGCCCAACTTCCTAGCAAATGGCCTCTGAGCAAATGGCCATTTGTTCCATTGTCTCTGGAAAGAAACTAGGAGTATTCTGGGGCAGAAGGTACCTCTAGGAGCTTCTGGAAGCATGTTTGGTGCCGCTATGAGGACTGGCTGGGTGCAAGTGTCCTGAATGAAAGCCTAGTAGCTCAGCAGTTTTCAGAAGCCTGCAGATCAGCAGCCATCTCCTCGTGCTGCAATGCTGTGGCCCACACTCTCCTGGCCTCAAATTTTCACCAGTGAAGACAGGGTCTGCAGCCCTGGAGCAGTCTCACAGGTTCCTTCAACTCTGGTTCTGCGGCACCTGCACCACATCTGCAATACACATGTGCCCACCATACCTTGTACTCATCAAAGGCATTTGCCAGTATCTGATCATGCTCTAGAACAGCGTTTTCAAGTGGTACACCAAAAGAATTTTTAAAACATGCAGTCCCTAACTATTTTTAGTCAGAGGCCCGACCTCTTTTGTTTTAGATTGTCAATAAAAAAAAAATAAAAACAGCCAATGCAACAATAGCTGTTGGGTGTGAATGAAACAAAGTTATACCTTTTTTTTGGTCAGATTGGCAAAAATATATATTTTTTGGTGTGCCACAGAATTTAGTAACTAGTTTACATCTGCCCTGAGATGGGAATGGTTGAAAATTGCTGCTCTAGACCCTTACTTCTCAACTCTGGCTGCTCATTAACATTGAGGAAGTAGAATGTACAACAAAATTTGCTACCTACCTGGTAAACCACTCCACAAAAATGGAAGAGGAAAAAAAGTTTTGTTCCTGAATGAGCCTTTGGCCAGGGGTGAGGACACCCACAGGCAGCAGCTGAGGAGACAACAAGGCCCAGGGGATACAACCATCACTTTACTGTATTCACAATAAACTCAATAAAGAAGAAAATTTTCTCCTGAGGTTATGATCCTGGGTTATTTAAAGTCAGGTAACAAGTTAAGCTCACTTTTTCTCTGGACCCTGGGAAATTACACTTCAGAGCTCATTCCAGGATCCTGAGATGTAAGACAGGCCAAAGGCTTATTAATTAGCCACTAAAAAGATTTGAATACATTTGAAAACAATGGAGAAAGAAATTCTGAAAGAGAAGGGGGTGGTGTCTATTTCCCATGGAGAGATTTTAGCCCCTTATTTTAAATTTTTCTTCCAGCTGAATGCTCTCCAGGAATTTTAAAAATAGGGGTTCCAGGCTCCTGCACAGAGATGCTGAGCTGCCCACTGGTGAGAGAGAAAGGGGGTCCTACTGTGCAGCCCTGTTGCCAAGCTGAGCCCTGGAGAGAACTTCCCTTGTTAGGAAGATCGCAGGTGGTAGGGCAAACTCAGATCCCAACGATGGGCTGCTTTGTGTAGGAAAACTTCCCAGAGGTTGGAGCCTGTGGCGTTAAAAGATGATGGTGGAAGAAGATGAGAAAAAATACATGAGGAAAAGAAGAGGAACCACAACAGTTTAAGTCCTAAAAACCTAATCACCTTGTTTGGATCCTGATTGAAACAAACCAACTTTTAAAACAAACATTTTTGATAATAGGTGAAATTTGATATGAACTACAGGCCAGATAAAAGAAGAAATCATTGTCAGTTGTGAGAGGCAAAGCCTTGTAGTTATGTAAGAAACAACCCCAGTTTTAGAGATGAGTAAGAGTGTGGGGCCCACTCTGAACTACAGAATTACCATAAATATTACTTGAAGGTGAAGATATTTGGGATCCAAACAGCTACAGAAGAAAGCCTTCTGGGAGCTTTCCTTATCTGAGTAAAAGCAGCAGCTTCTGGGAAATGAGGCTGCCATAACCCCCTCCCAGGGGCAGTCTTGGGGCCCTGAAGGAGGTGGAAAGGTCTCATACAGCTGTGCAAACATAATCCCACACTTTCTTATGTCCTCCGTTCTCCCCAAAACCCTTTTGTCTTGCCTAGAGGCTTATTTGTTTTTCCCATAGAGGCCTTCTCTCCCCGTTCCTTTTTCCTAAGTTTTCTATATAAGCCTTTAAATGTTTAACAAGCCACTGCTTCCTTTGTTGACACCCAAATACATATAAACCAGTTTTTTCCTGTCAATCAGGCTTTCGTTAATTAGCAGACCCCAGCCACTGAACCAAGAGGGTGGTGACAGGTTGGAGTCGCTCAAGAAACCAAACAGATGCAGCGAGCCAAGAAGGGAGGGAACAAGAGGGGAAGTGAAGCCAACCAAGAGAGGATAAGACTTGCTGGGTTGTTCTCAGGACAGGGTTTTTAAGTGCAAAATACCCACGAAGGGTAATTAGTTGGGGTGTCAGAGTCTCATTGGCTAGAGAACATTACTGATTGCCATTTTTGCTGACCATTGTTCTTGATACAACTTATCCTTGGGTTAAAGCTGCATTCTATTGTGCCAGATAGGCTGACCCCAGGCCCCAATCTTAACCGAGCATCTTTTTGTTCTGGCAACGTCTGCAGGCAGTTTCCCACGGTGCAGTTTCCTGTCTGGTGACTTTCCACTCCTCCTAGGCCTGCCTAGGTCTGTCAGGTGGAGGAATTTTCCTCTCCTTTGCAAAAGCATGGAGAGGTGAATCTGGTGATAACTGTTTTTTTTGTTGTTGTTTTGTTTTGTTACTCTTTAGACAAGACTAAAGAATCGGACAAATGAAGCAAATAAACTGAAATACCAATCTGTACAATTTATATGAGGGGGGACCGCCAAAAAACCAGGATTATCTTCTGGAGGATGGTCCCCTTGTAGGACAGGCCCTGGCTGAGCGTTCTAGGAGCCCATCTGTACCAGTGTGCCAGCTGGCATTGCTGCGAGAGGCTGCGTTAGGCTTCAATAATTTGTTGTGGTTTTTTTTAAAGACTCTTTCAATGCCTTTGTTCATTTCATTAAGGGTGATTTACAAGCACACTTGCCCACACCATGCTGAGTGGTCATCAGTTTTTGGCCCAAAACAGCACATCCCCACACCTTCCCTGTGCCCCGCCCCTCCCTATTCACCGGATGTTGCCCTGAATGACTTTTTTTTGTTTGTTTCCCCAGATGAAAAGGTCCTCAAAGGGAAATGTTTTGTTGATGTGGAAGAGGTAAAACAAAAACTGGCCGAAGCACTAAAAGGCATCAACATCGACAAGTTCAAAAACTGTTTTGAGCAGTGAAAAAAACGTTTGAATGGTGTATTTAATAAAATGGAGAGTACTTTGAAGGTAACTGACGTTTAAACATGTAAGAATAAATATACAATTTCTTATAAATAAATTCCAGTTTATCTTGCATCCTTCCTCGAATATAGAGTCCAGTGTTCTCTTGAATTTTTGTTTTGAAGTTTTTCTAGATTGAAAGAAACCCTCAGCCCAGAATTCCTTCCCATGCAAAAGTGAGTCAGGGCATTGCAATTAACAAACGATGGTCCCTCTTTCTGGGACACCGTCTAGGATAGTAAGGAGGCACCACTCAAAAAACACCCACCTGGCTGGCGTAGCTCAGTGGATTGAGTGCGGGCCTGTGAACCAAAGGATGCGGTTCAATTCCCAGTCAGGGCACATGCCCGGGTTACAGGCCAGTTTCCCGCAGGGGACGCGTGAGAGGCAACCATACATTGATATTTCTCTCCTTCCCTTCCCATCAATTATATCTTTAAAAAAGAGAGCAAAAGAAACACCCAGCTCCAGTGAAGCCCTGGAGCCTGGAAAGCAGCCGTCTACCCTCTACCCTCCATCCCACGCCCCACCGCCACACACACACACTCGTCGTCTGGTCGTCCAGCCTGGTCGTCTACACCCGCACTCCCAGGAGAGGATGCCCGTCGTAGCCTGAAACTTAGTTTCCTCGTGTGCCGATCCCCAAGGGCTTGGGGTGCGTGCAGCCAGCATCCATGGCTAGGTTAGTGCTGGGGGAGGCAGTGACCCAGCAAAACCCATCTTTAGGCTCTGGCAATACCCCAGGGCCCCCGCCCTGCCCGGTACCCCTCTAAACCCGGCCTGCCTGTCCTAACCCGGGGGGCCGGTCGTGGCCCTCTCCCCACACCCGGTGCTCCTGGGGTCTCCTGGGGCCTGAGACCCTCATCACCTCTCCCAACGACCACCGTCACCTCCCCAACCGGGCGCCGGTTTCTGCGCCCTTTCCACTCCCTCCCTCCCAACGCTCCCCCTCCTCCCAAGCTCTCTTTCCTCATCCTCCGAATTTCTCGGTCATGAACAGGTGCCTGCGCCCTGCCTCTCAAGTCTTCTACCCGCATCCCGGGACAAGGCTCCAGTCCCTTTCCACCTTGGCCCATCCGCTTTGGTCTGCCCCAAACCCCACCCTTATCCAGGGCACTATTCCTCCACCTTTCACCCCTGGCCAAGTCCATTCCCGTTCCTGCCGGTCTAGAGGCTCAGGTCTCTATCTCCTGGGTGCTCGGAGCACCGTAACTCCGCCCCCCCGCCCTGCAACCGAGCGCGCACACTCATCCCCCGCAGCCTCTCCGCCCCTGCTGACGCCACAAAGCCCGTGCCCCGCACCACCGACACCTCCCACCCTTGACAGTCTCCAAGGCACAAGCGCAGGCTTTTCTGGGCCCAGTTTGCGCTCGCTATCCACAGCGGCATGTACCCGTCTCCCCGGTAAGTGCCAGTCCATCCAGAGGTGGGCGGGCGGGTGGTCGCCCAGTCCGGTACCCTGGGGTCCCGGCTTTGAAGGTAGTTATCAGTTGGAACCAGAAGGGCCACCTTGTTTAGCCGGAATTACACAGGAGCTCCCTGGGATGGAGGACGCCTTGTCCACTGTCACTGACCCAGACTCCTTGGCTGGCTTCCCGAGCCTGAACCAGAGACCATGACCAGCAGGCTCTCCTGTGCCTTCAGGTGGGTGAGCAGCAGAGGCGAGACTGACCCTAAGGGCTCTGCACAGAGCCAGCTTCCACAAAGTGAACTCACACCGTCTGGAATTTGAGCCATCACTCTGGGTGATGGCAGGAAAGGGAGTCCAGATACTGCTGTGGTTCAGAAATGACTTTCAGATCTTCTGACTCATCCAGTGACTGCCCTATGAGATGCACAGGGAGGCTTTGAATCTGCACCAGATAAGGATGTAGGTATTCAAATGCCAAAGTGTGTGCATGTATGTTGTGCATATGCACTGCCCATGTGTTTGTGTGCCTGTACGTGTGCATATGTACTGTGTACATGCATGAAAAACTGTGTGCCTTTTCTGCACTACATCTTGCAAAGAAAGCCAGAGTTGACATAGAGCTGTAGAAACATTTTACTCAGGACTATTGCAGAAGGGGAATAACATAGAAACCCATAGAAAGCTCAACTCTGAATAGCTCAACTGAGGGTGAGCCAGTGGGGATTTATGGCCCAGGAGCAGGATGGGGTTGGGGATATGAAATTACTTAGAGGAAACATCTGGGTAGGGAGCTTCTGTCTAAACCCACAGATTGGGATTCTTACTAAATTTGGACAATGCAGAGAAACACAAAAGCCCAGGGCCTGACTGGAAAGTTCTAGGAGCCTGAGCAGAGTTTGATCAAGCAGATAACTGTGATTTTTCTTCTTAGAGTTCCCTTTTCGCATGGATGTCCTGTTAAAGAGAAACTGATTCTGACACTTGTTCAACTGGTAAGGAAGACTTTATTCAAGGTTACTGCAATAGGAAGATGGGGCCATCTGTGAATTCAGCCCAGTCACTGGGGATGAGTGGCCAAGGGCATCAGTGGAAAGGGAGTTAGTGATGGAAAATCACTAGGAAGAAAGATGGGGAGGGATCTTTTTGCCAAACTGGCCTAGCAGGATTCCTGCACGTTCATCCTGCAGGGGGAGATGGGGGGTGCTGGATTAGATCGTAAGTCTCAGTGGGTGCCAGGGCTCCAAGTGGAATAAAACTGGGCGTGACTGGGCAGAGCCTGGCAGCTCAGGGAGCTGGCTGGTTTGGCTGTGGAAAGGCCCTCTGTCAGCTTCAAGAGGCACCTGTGCCTCTCACTGAAGACAATTCAGGTACCCCAACAGGACCGTATTTAGCCCCCTTTAAGAGGACGGACAGCTCAAGTGCCTGGAGCTCTGGGCAGAGGGTGTGGCGGGATGCTCTGTTTCCTTCCCAGGGGCCATGGATGCCATGGAACTTGCCAGAAAGCTGCAGGAAGAGGCGACGTGTTCCATCTGCCTCGACTACTTCACCGACCCTGTGATGACCACCTGTGGCCACAACTTCTGCCGCGAGTGCATCCGGCTGACCTGGGAGAAAGCCAAAGGCAAGAAGGGCAGGAGGAAGCGCAGGGGCACTTTCCCTTGCCCTGAGTGCCGTGAGCTGTCCCCACAGAGGACCCTGCGGCCCAACCGCCTGTTGACCAAGGTAGCCGAGATGGCGCGGCAGCACCCAGGCCTCCAAAGCAGGGACCTGTGCAAGGTGCACCAGGAACTCCTCAAACTCTTCTGTGAAGACGACCAGAGCCCCATCTGTGTGGTCTGCAGGGAATCTCGGGAACACCGGGCCCACAGGGTGGTCCCAGTGGAAGAGGCTGTGCAGGAGCACAAGGTGGGCCCAGGGATGAGGGGCTGCAAGGGGCCAATGAGGCCTAAGGGCACATGTGTCAAGCACAGTCAGTCAGACAAGAGAATGAACCTTATAACAAACAGCCCCGTTCACTGGACCCCATGGTGGAAGTGTCTGCAACCCCTACAACAAAGTTGGCAGGTGGCTGGCCAGCTGGGCATCCTCTCCCAGGAGCATTCAGGAGCCCAGGCTGACAAAGTGGCTTAGAAGCTGTCTGTATAGGCAGGCCAGGTGACCTCCTGTAGGGGAAGAAAAAATCTTTTCCTTCCATCTTAAATTAGACTGAAAAAAGACATTATCAAGGGAAGAAAGGTAAACTGTTAACATGTGTAGCCCATGTACTTCACAGGGAAGAAACCACAGCAGTGAATACCAGGTGGTTTTAGAACTTGGGCTTGTCTAGCGTCTGAACAAGGAACAATACATTTGGAGAGAAGACAAAGGGAAAGGCAACGGGCTCCCAAGGGGAGCTAACTGGGAAGGTGTCTTGGTTCATTCCGGCTGCTGTCACAGAACTCAAGACCTGGTGGTTTATAAACAGGAAGAATTCCAGAGAGCTCATGGTTTGGGGGCCTGGAAGTCTAAGATCATGGCACCAGCAGAGTCAGATGGGGCCCCTTCCTGGTTCACAGACAGATTTCTCTCGTTGTCCTCACACAGAACAAGGGGCTAGGAGCGCTAAGGTCTCACTAGGACACTAACCCCACCCATTCCTGAGGGCTCCCCACTGGTGCCATCACCACCTCCCCAAAGCCCCGCCTCCTATGCCTTGGGTGTTAGGTTGTAACCTGTTAATTTGAAGGAACATGAACATTCAGATCATGACAGAATATAAATATTTGGGAGAAACTAATTAAAGATAGGGTTCATCAGTGTAGGTCCCTCCTGATACCCACTTTTACCTCCTTCATGGCCATAACACTTCCCTGGAAGGGAGATTCATGGCAGCCCTTAGTTCTCGGCAGTTTCTTTTAGTCACATATTGGGAACCACAGAAGGCATTTCTACATCTGTTGATTCTCATTTGCCTCCAGCTCAAAATAATTCTCCTGCCCAAGGGGCATATTTGGGGGTGGTATATTTCCATCCCCCTTAGGATGCAGCTTCAGAGGGTACCTCCCGATAGGGTGTACAGGGGCCTAACCCCCAGCCCCTGGTCTGTTGTCCACAGTTGAAGCTGGAGGATGACATGGAGCACCTGCGGGAGGAGATGGAGAAGACACAGAACTTGCAGACGAGGGAGCAACAGGCCTTGGCCGAGTGGCAGGCAAGTGCTGGTGAGGAGCCAGCGGGAAAGCCTGGCCAGGCCCCAGGGCACCACAGGGCACCACAGGGCCTCCAGTACCTGCAGACCCTTGATATGGGACTCACTGCCACATGTGAACAAGAGCACAGGACCCAGGAAAGGCACAGAACTCCCCCTAGAATCAGGACTGAATATGTGTACTCAGCCCAGACTGGCCATTTTGGAGACGCAGGGACTGAGAGGAACAGAGGCCTGGAGGCGGTCATTTGGGGCCCATATTATCACCACACAGTGATGGGGGCTCTGTGTGCCTGCACCCTTGCCAGCTGTGCTAGTTTTCTGTGGATCACGGCCCAGAGAGACATGCCAGCATCCCTGAAGTGGCCCCTCCAAGGTGATGGGCATGAGTGGACACAGGGTGGCAGTCCCCATGGAAATGCCTCACCTCCAACCCCTACCCTGCAGGAGAAGGTGCAGGAACGGAGACAACGCGTCATGATGGAGTTTAAGAAGATGGCTGTCCTTCTGGTGGAGGAGGAGCAGCACCTCCTGCAGGCCCTGAGGCAGGAAGAGGAAGATACAGCAGCCAGACTACAGCAGAGTATGGCTGCACTAGAGGAGCAGAGTTGCTCCCTGGAGACACTGCTGCTGCAGCTGGAGGACCGTAGCAAGCAGGAGCCCTTGCAAATGCTACGAGTGAGGAGCACCTGCTCAGCTGACTGCAGGGTGGGGGGGCACAGGCTCTGGCTGGGTGTGGTTGGCCTGCTGGGGCAAGTAGACATCAACAGGGAAGGCTCTGTCAGCTCAGGGCTGCGTAACAGATACCACTGGCTGGGGGCTTAAAAGGATATTTATTTCCCACAGTCCTGGAGGCTGAAAGGCAGGGATCCAGGTGGGGACAGAACTGCTTCCCCGAGGTATCTCTCCTTGGTGTCTGGATAGCCATCTCCTACCTGTGTCTTCATATGGTCATCCCTCTGACCATATGACCATCCCTCATCTCAATCTTCTAAGGACACCAAATCACACTGGATTACAGCCCTCCCTAGGGACCTCATTTCACCTTCAACACCTCTGCAAGGCCCCATCTCCACATACGGCCTCATCTGAGGTCCCAGGAGCTGGGTTCCAACATGTGGACTTGGGGGACACAATCAGCCTGGCAGGTTGTGGTTCTAGACACCTGTGTTCTTCTATTCACTCCTAGTCCAGGAGCTGTAGCCCAGGGGCAGCTGTCATGCACATGTTGATGTGAGGCAGGGACACACCAGCCATCTCAGGCCTGGTAAATTCAAGGCAGGAGCAAGTCATGTGAACCCATTTGAGAGGATCTGGAATGCAGGAGAAGGTGTTGGGGCTGGGCCTGCATTCTGAGGTCTAGGAAGTGGGAGAGACTGGGTTGCCCAGCAGGTGGGTAACTGGCTCATCAACTGTGTGGAATGACAGGACCCATTGCAAAACAAATATATCTCACATTGTAAGCCATCACACACTCAGTATATTTATACAACTGAAGCAATGCCATGTGCAACGTCAGCCCATTTCACGCCTGTTATCCTGCTATCTTGGGTTTTGTCCCCAGTAAGTGTCGTGGTTTAGTTAACAGACTATGCACTTGCCCCAACTTTGGGGAATACTTGGTCTTCTAGTAAAAAGCAGCTTGTTCACCACCTCCTAAACACTCCTGAGTACAGGCCTGCAATGTGAGAGCACCCTTGGGTCTCTTATTAGGTGTTCCCTGCCATTGAAAGCAAGACAATTTCTGTGTTCACACTCCCATGCAGGGGAGCAGCAGGAAGCCTGGGCAACCAAGAGATAGGGATCCACTCAAGAAACTGGAAGAGGTCATGGGAAAGCATTACAAATTCTTGCTCCACAAACCAGAAATGTCCACACAGGGAGCTTGGGGATGCCCCACATTCCTAACGAGGCATCATGGCTCTCCCTGTTTTCGCAGGATATGAAGGAGTCACTGGGCAGGTAGATGACCACCTGATATGGCAGGGAGGGCTTTGCGTGTGGCCAGAGGGGACAGCACACCTGTCCCTTCTGGAGCAGGAACAGCGTGAGTATGCAGTACCCAGAGGCCACCCCCATCACACTGAGAACTGTCTGCAGAGTCCCTGGGCAGATAGAAGTGCTCAAGAGCTTCCAAGGTATGTGGGGCCTGTTCTCTCAGCTGGGGCCACCCCTGGGGGCCATGACATTCACTGGTTGTTCACACACTACCCTTACTGGCCACTCCCAGGAGATGCCCAAATGGCCCCCAGCTCATCTCCTTGGCACCACCAATATCAATCACTGGGGCCCAGGCAGGGACCCAGGCTCATAGCAGAACTTGGCCAAGGGGAGGACTGGGAAGGGGCAGTCAGGGAGAATAGGAATGATTCACCCCCATCCCTGCTGCTGCACCTGTCTGCAGAGAATGTGGTGCCTGACCCTGCCACGGCGTATCCCTACCTCCTCCTGTATGAGAGCCGCCAGAGGTGCTACCTCAGTAGCCCACCAGAAGGCATGCCCTGCAGCAAAGACAGGTTCCTGGCCTACCCCTGTGCAGTGGGCCACCAGACCTTCTGCTCAGGGCGGCACTACTGGGAGGTGGGCATGAACCTCACTGGGGATGCACTTTGGGCTCTGGGTGTATGCAGAGACAATGTCAGCCGGAAGGATAGGGTCCCCAAGTCCCCTGAAAATGGATTCTGGGTGGTGCAGCTGTGCAAGGGAAAGAAGTACGTGCCCCCCATGTCCACCCTGCCCCCCATCACACTGACAGAGCCCCCCAGCCATGTGGGCATCTTCCTGGACTTTGAGGCTGGGGAGGTGTCTTTCTACAATGCAAGTGGTGGGTCCCACTTGCACACCTATGCACAGTCTGCCTTCCCAGGCCCCCTGCAGCCCTTCTTCTGCCTCGGGGCCCCCAAATCCGGCCAGATGGTCATCTCTACAGTGACGCTGTGGGTGAAAGGATAGGTGTGCAGGCAGGGAGGGAAGGCACGAGATTCCTGCAGAGGGTGAGGTGGTTCCTGCTCAGCATGGCCACCGGCCACACTTACTTGGGTGGAGACCCATGGTGGTTCCAGGGGGCTCCTGGTGCCGGAATCTAATTGTGATTAAAGTAATTAAATGTTGAGATTGTATTCCCAGGTGCCTCATACAGGTAACTCAGTCTCTGAGTACATACCTACAAACCAGGCCAGTGAGCTGTAGTTCTGTAGTCATATCCCCCACCACCACCACTCACTGGGGCCGCTGAGTTTGGATTAACCTGTGGCCTGAGGGGTTCACCTTCCCTGTCATCAGCAATTCCATGTACGGGCCCTTCACAGGAGAAAGAAGAAAGTGACTTTTCAAGCTGAACCCATAAAAACCTTAGAGCTACCCACCCCATCATTCGCTTAAGTTGCACTTGCAGGGGGGCGGGAGTAAAATTCAGAAAATAAGGATTACAGGTGTTTGGGGGGGGGTGTCCTTTCCTTTCACTCCCTACCCCACCCTCACAGTTTCAGGTGCATTAACAGCCCTGTAACGGTCACTAGCACCCCAGCATTCCAGTCACGCACTCCTTCCCCAACAAGACCAGAATCCCCAGGGACACAGCCCCTCCCCATTGTGTCCTACCTCAGACACCCGCCAGAGGGCACCCGGGGGCGGTTCCGGGCCAGCCTAGGCCTTTTGGTCGCCGCACCGCGCCGAGACCCCAGTGACTGTGCGGGGCGCCCCGCTGGCCGGGCCGCTGTACCCCATCCTTACCCGAACCTGAGGAAGTGGCCAGGCTGCGCTACAGCTGAGCCAGCAGGAGCCACAAAAACCGCAGGTGGGCGACAGCATAGACGCTAAGTCAGCGGGCCAGCAGCCTCCAACTCGGTTTCGCCTGCGGGCCGCGTGACAGAACACAACCAATCCGAGACTAAAGCTGGTTTCAAAAAAAAAAAAAAAAAAGCTGCTTCCGGCTTCCGCTACGGTTTTTCTTCCTTCCCGCATTCGGGAGCCGCGGCGCTCGGTGTCTCCTGCGTCTCCTGTTACCAGAGGCCCCGCGCCCGCAGGTTTCCAGAGTGCCCCCGGTCTCCACCAAGCTCCCTAAAATCCCAGCGGAGAGCGCCGCTTTCCTCTGTCCCCCGGCGCCATGGCCGCCACCGACGTGTCCACCAACCTCCAGGAGGAGGCCACCTGCGCCATCTGCCTCGACTACTACACAGACCCGGTGATGACAGACTGTGGCCACAACTTCTGCCGCGAGTGCATTCGACGCTGTTGGGGCCAGCCCGAGGGCCCATACGCTTGCCCCGAGTGCCGTGAGCTGTCCCCGCAGCGGAATCTGCGGCCCAACCGTGCTGTCGCCAAGATGGCCGAGATGGCGCGGCGCCTGCACCCGCCGTCACCTGTCCCGCAGGGCGTGTGCGCTGCGCACCGGGAGCCGCTGGCGTCTTTCTGCGCTGACGAGCTGCGCCTGCTGTGCGCGGCCTGCGAGCGCTCCGGGGAGCACTGGACGCACCGCGTACGCCCACTGCAGGACGCAGCCGAGGACCTCAAGGTGCGCGACGAGGGCCGGGGCAGGGATGTGGCCTGCTATGGGTGGGTTTTGCGCAGCCTGGCTGTGGTCCGGGAGAATGCGGCCTGGCCTGGGGTTTGCGGGGAGCTCAGCCTGACCAGACCGGCACTTTTGCGGTGCTGGGGCACCGCTCACCAGTGGGGAACCAGCGTGGGGACCTGGGGGAAGGAGGCATTCTCTTTAAGGCCGAGGTCCCCGGGTGACAGTGGGAGGGCCCACCGTCTGGGGCCAGTACTGGCAGGTGTGACTGAACAGTAGCCGGAATGTAGTACAGACCAGGAAAAAGTGGGCAGAGAACCTGAGGCGGCTTTCCCTCAGGAGGGACGAATGAGGACTGTCATTTGTGGGGGGGGGGGAGGGTATGATGCGGCCAGGGGCCTGGGTGGGGGTTAGAAGAAGTCCTGGTAAGAAGAGTCTGTGGGAGGCAGGCAGGGATCTACCTCGGAGCCCCACATTGGGAACAATGCGGGACAGAGCCTTTGCCCTAGGAGGCAGACACCAGGACCCATCAGGCTTTCAGAGTGGAGTACTTGGGGCCGCCACTGTCATCTGACAGACCAGAGCTCAGCTGGGTCTGGACCCCAGGATGAGAAGCCTTGTTTGTCTGTTGTAGAAATGTATTTCCTTCAAATCCACACCAGCATTCCCTACCCCCTCTGCTGGGGGCCTCAGGACAAATAGCTCACCTGGCTCACCTAGCTCACCTGGCCTTTGCCTGTGAAGGGTTTTTTCCTGGAACCCAGGTATTGATGCATGGGTTTGCATTTTGCATCACAGCTGGTAGCCTGTGTTTGCCTAGTTGTGCTATGTAAGAGTTTAGTCAGTGTTAGAATGAATACCTGGCCAGTTGGTCACTGTCATAGAACAAGCTCATGGGGCACCAGAATAAACCTATTACCCAATCCACATCAGTGAGCCTGTCTTGCTGATTTTCCTTTCAGTTTGAGGTACTAACATGCACACAGGATTGTCTGCTCATGTTCAGCACATTTGCACTTCTTTCACCAGCACCCTGATCAGGGTGCAAAAGTGACTGTGAGAGCAGAGTGACTAGCACCTCTCCAGAGGCTCCTTCTAGCTGATTGGATAGTCTCAGAGGGCAGCACTTAATCCCATGGTAGGGGAGGAGAAACCTTTTCCTCTACTCTGTTAGGTTCATGACTGAGGCTTGCAAATAAATCTGACAACTGACAGGTTAATAGCTGGAAAGACAGTTTTATTAGTCTTAAATTTTAGGTGGCATGAGTTCGTAGAAAATTAAAAAACCAAAATCAGGGATTAGACTCAAGGGTTTATATTCCATTTTGAGAGAGAATGATAAATTGTGGAGAACTGAGTAGCAAAGGACATGGGTTGGGCTTCTAGGGCCATTAACTTGTGGAAAAGAAAGTAGGAAATATATAGGGGAACCACTGGAGGATCAACTTTTAGTAAGGTCTGTTCAGGCATACTCACAATGACACCTCATCTCTGGTGAGGAATGTGTCCCCTTCCTGGTACAGGGAGACCACCCTTCTCATGGGATATTCATGTCCTGCCTTTAGGCAGAAAGGAGGAAGGTAGAGGGTTCTTCCTGCATCTACTGCCCTGGTGCCCACTTTGTCTTAATGCTGGGGATGCCCCAGTGAATCAGTGGTAAATAGGGTTGTAGTCAACAGTGTAGGGTATTGCCTGAGGTCAGGCCCAGGGCAGCCAGATCGAGTATCCCTTTGTTTCTCCTGGTGAAGTTGAACCTTGGCAGGCCCTGGACAGGCACAGAAGCAAAGGGATATGCAGGAAAGAAGGTTGTGATGCAGTAGGAAGTCAGGCTAGAGAGGTTGCTGGGAAGTGAGGAAAGGTAGAAGAAAGTTAAAAACAGGCAAGGGGGCCAGATTGGCCTGGGAGGCTGGAGGTCATGCCATGAGCAAGCAAAACTCCTGGCAGGTTCAATTTGCTCTGTCCTTTGTGTCCTAGATAGTTTCCCACAATTGGCTCCCATCTGTCAAGTTAGGCTCGGCTGGGGCTGAGTGGGGTCACCAGCTGGCCTTACCTCCCTGCAGGGCAACCTGGAGAAGTCCCTGGACCACCTACAGAAGCAACTGGAGGACGCACTGCTGTTTCAGGCCCAGGCAAAGGAGATCTGTGTACTGTGGCAGGCAGGTGGCTGGGTGCCTGGGTCTCAGGGCTGGAGGGGTGGGGCACTAGTGTGCCCACTGCTGGGTACCACCCGCCCTTCACACTAAGTTTCTCATAAGGCATCACTCCTGCTCCAGACCCTCAACCACCCCATGGTGGCTTTGGGTGGGGGGCCTGGTAGTGGGTTTCTGGCAGCTTACCACCCCCCTCTGCCTCACACAGAAGATGGTAGAGACCCAGCGGCAGAACGTGCGCACAGAGTTTGAGCGGCTGCGCTGCCTGCTGGTGGAGGAAGAGCAACGGCTGCTGCAGAGGCTGGAGGAGGAGGAGCTGGAGGTACTGCCCCCGCTGCAGGAGAGCGTTGCACGCCTTGGGCAACAGAGTGCCCAGCTAGCCGATCTTGTCACCGAGCTGGAGGGGCGCTGCCAGCTGCCAGCACTGGGGCTGCTACAGGTAACCGTGCCTAGAGTGGGAACATGGGCTGGAACAGATGGGATGCCAGGATAGGGTGCTGGCAGGAAAGAGGAAGCCCTGGGCAGAGGAAGCCACCTGACCTTGGCCACTTCTGGACCTTCTGTGTCTTACCTGTGAAGAACTGTGGTGAGGACAGGATCAGTATCCCAGGTACGACTGCAGGTCCCTGTGGGCGTGGCTGGATAATGGATACGAATCCTGAACCCTACTGAGAACTGCTGTTGGCACCTGTCCAGGAACTCCATGAGGGGGATGAAGGAAGTGAAAAGTTGGGTAACTTAATCGACTACCACCCAAGGCCCCAGCTACACTTGAGTCTAGAGTCCTGGGTGTCCCTCCAGGCTTTCCCCCAGCCATTCTCCATGGGAACAGATCATTTTCTTAATAGAACACGTATCCGATTTGCCCAGAGTGGCCAAGTGGTCTTCACAGAGGTCAACTGGCCAGGCCCCCCGACCCTGCCCCTGGACAGAGGGGCCCTTACTCCATCCCTCTCCTGAGTGGTGAGGGCAGCCCCAGGCCTTGTGACAGCCAAGAGTGCCCTGCTTCCCAGCACCCAGCAGCAAACAAGATGGCTGTTCCTAACTGCTTTGTACCCAGCCCAACCCAGGCCCTTTGCACATGCTTCTCCCAGGCCTGCACTATCTCCTCATGAATCCTCGGGCTTCAGAAACTCACCAGTCACCCTTGTGTTTTGAAACCTGGCAGGTTCCATGTCCCCCAGACAGAACTACTGTGTGTGAAATCTCTTGCCCTGCCAAAGGAGTCCTTGTTGGGCTCAACATCTTACTTGTCTCTGCGTCCTGCTGTCTGGCCTGGTAGCGGTGTACAGTGCAGTTAGAATGACCGCTTTTGGGATTCATTTGATTGACAAAGTGGACTGGGTCCCTGCCATTTCCCAGGCAGTGCTCTAAAAAAAGACAGATAAATCCTGACAATATGGTTTGGGGGGAGCAGGGGGGTGTCCCACAAAGGTCACCAGTTCCCAGTCAGGACACATGCCTGGGTTGCCTGGTTCGATCCCTGGACAGGACATGTGCAATAGGCAACTGATCGATGTATCTCTCACGTCTGTGTTTCTCTCCCTCTTTCTCCTTCCCTTCCCTAAAGATAAATAAATAAAAGCTTTAAAAAAGAGAAAAGAAAAAGATAAGCTATTTGCTGCCGGGAGCTGCCATTCCAAATAACGGAGTGTCTCTGTCAGCTCAGTCTGTGTAACAAAAACCACAGGCAGGTAGCTTAAGTGACAGACATTTATTTTTCCCAGTCCTGGAGTCTGGAATATAAGATCCAGGTGTGGGCAGGGCTGGTTCTCCTGAGGCCTTTCTCCCTGGTATGTAGACCACCATCTTCCCTGTGTCTGCATATGGTCGTCCCTCTGTGTGTGTCTGTGTCCTCATGTTTTCTTCCTATAAGGACACTGTCACAAGCATTAGGGCCCACCCTAGTGGCATCATTTCAACCTAATAGCCTCTTTAAGAAGCCCAGTCTCCAAATATAGCCCAGTTCAAGTCCCTGGGTATTGGGGCTCCAACAGTTAGATGTAGGGGCTATAGTCAGCCGAAGACACTGAGTAAAATGCACTCATGCAGTGATTTGGGAGAGGAGCACCTAGGCAAAGGGGCTGCATCTGAAAGTTGGGCCATTAATGGAGGCCGGATGGGTGCCTGGGGTTGGACAGGGTGCAGGACCAGGTGAGGCTGCCAGGAAACAGGAAACACTGGGCACATGTAGGCCAGGCTCCCAGCTGGGGTAGAGCTGGTCCCCTTCCCCAGAGGCTTAGACTCCACCCAGCCTGTACCAGCACCTGAGAATACTCCAGGCTCTGGGTGGGTGAGCTGGGAGCCAAACACCCCTCGTTAAGGGAATGGGGCTGGGTCTGCAGGGCTGGCTGCATCTCAGCTTCTCAGTGTCCCCATGACTGAACACATTTGACACCAGCGACAGTTGGACCATGTGCGGGGAGTGGGGGACACTGGAGCATAGAGGTGGGGCCAGGATCATGTGACAAGCACTAACACCACATGTCTCTCCCACAGGACATCATGGATACCCTGCACAGGTAGGAGCCCAGCCTTTCCCTAGGGAAGGTGGTCGGGTGCAGGGGGGGCCTGCGCTTGGGGTGATGCCTGGTTGCCCCTCCAGGGTCCAGGATGTGAAGCTGCAGCCGCCCGAGGTGGTGCCCATGGAGATGAGGACAGTGTGCAGGGTCCCAGGGCTGGTGGAGGCCCTGCGGAGGTTCCAAGGTGGGTGTTGTGGTGTGTGGTGGGGGTATGTGGCCAGACAGCTCTGGTCCAGAGGGAGTGGCTGCCCTGGTGTGTTTAGGAAAAGTGGGAGTCAGTCCCTCAAGTGTCAGGGCCTCTGTGTGGGCCCTGGGCCTGGGAGCCCAATATGAAAGCTGTGTTAGAACACTGGGGACTAGAAGAGTGGGCATAGAAAGCCCTCAGGTTCCTCCTGAATCTCAGGATAATGAATGGCAAGGCAGTGTGGGGCCACTTTCCAGAACATCCTGAGTTGCAGTTGAGTGGTGAGGTGAACTTTCCAAGGAAGACACAGGAAGGGGAGCAGTCATTTTACAGCCAGTCACTCTAGTTAGCTACAAGGATATTTGAGAGCAGACCTCATGCAGGTTGGTGGAAGGGGCCCAAGAGGTGACCACTGCTGTATCTGCAGGAGACATAACACTGGATCCTGACACTGCCAACCCTGAGCTGGTCCTGTCGGAGGACATGCAGAGTGTGCGGCGAGGGGACCTGCGGCAGCCCCTGCCTGACAGCCCTGAACGCTTTGACCCCGGGCCCTGCGTACTGGGCCGGGAGCCCCTGAGCTCTGGCCGCCACTACTGGGAGGTGGAGGTGGGCGAGCGGGCCAGCTGGGCTCTGGGTGTCTGCAGAGAGAATGCCAACCGCAAAGAGAAAGGCGAGCTCTTCGCCGGCAATGGGTTCTGGATCCTGGTGTTCCTGGGTGGCTCCTACAACTCCTCTGAGCGAGCCTTTGCCCCCCTGCGAGACCCACCCCGGCGTGTGGGCATCTTCTTGGACTATGAGGCTGGGCACCTGGCATTTTACAGCGCCACTGACGGGTCACTCCTATATGCCTTCCCCCAGACACCTTTCTCAGGGACATTGCGGGCCCTCTTCTCACCACTGTCCAGCAGCCCTACCCCCATGACCATCTGCCAACTCAAGGCAGGGCATGGGGATAGGATGGCTCCCTAGTAAACAGGCCTCTCAGGACTTTGTCCTGCCTTTGGCTCTCCAAGGGTGTCCTGAGCCATGCACGAGTTCCCAGTGCTGTCTTGCGTGCATAGTAAACCCCCTCTCTAGTTCCCAGGAAGCTGTGTGCAAATGTGCAGGGCTTGTGACATCTTCCAGGGGACCCTCTGTGGCCATCCTGTGTTGAGACCCCCATCAGCGGTACAGAGCCTGACCAAGGGTCCTGGGAGCTCTGCACAAGCCCAGCTCGTCAGAGGTGAGGCACCAGGGCCTGTGGAACTTTCTGGGGCTTCAGCCTGAGCCTTTAACAGCCCCAGGGCTGCACCTGCAGAGAGCTGCTATACTGTGAGGCTTCAGACTGGGAGGTGAACCAACAGTCTCAGGGTCTGGTCCTAGAAAATAATGCTGGGTGTGGCTACCTCATTAATCAAGATGCATCAGTCCTCAGGAGAGGAGGGGACGTGGGAAAAGCCAGGGAAAGGGCACTTGGAAGAAAAGATGCTGCACAAGGGGGCTGAAGACCTTGGGTGCAGGACCTCAAGTCCCCCCCCAGCATGGACTACCCCAGGCTCTTGCAGTGTGCTCCTTTCTGCCTCAGAGCTGAGCACTAGATCAGGAAAGGTGCTCTGGCCCTGCCTGGGGAAGGTGTGAGGCTACACACACTTCTCCCTCACAGAATCGGGGATTTGTTTTGGCTTGTTTCGGTGCTGCTTCACACGAAGACGTGGTGCAGTATCTCTGCACTCCAAGATGATTTTACCTGTTGTAAGGACTATTTTCACAGTACATAAACACGTCTTGTCTGTGATCCCACTGTCTTAAGGAGGGGGCAGGAGAGTCTATGGCCAAGACCAGCAGTCATAGCGCAGCTGGGGACACAACAGCTGCCTGGTCATTTCATGCAGCTACCACAGAATTCTTTTTTTGAATAACCTGGTTGAAAATTCTACGTTCCATGGTGTGCAATAGCTAATTCCTCGATTATTTATTTACTGTTTCTCCCATTGGACTTTTATTTTATGTATGTATATGTATGTATGTTCATAATTCATTCAAATTACATATATGGAAGGTTTTTCTCTGTGGAGCCAGGAGTCTGCCACTTTTCTGCCTCGGGAAGTTTCCCCTTCTCCCACCCCCCCAAGTTCACTGCCCATATCTTTCACTCCCTTGGACCTCGGATGGGGTTGAGAATCTGAGGATACTGGTTGGTTCCTGCCTGGAGCAATATTTGGACTTTAAAGTTGGGGACTTCCCAAATGGCTACTGGAACCCACCCATGAGGTGGGACAACCACAGGGTGAGAGCTCATAGGAGCATATGACCACCTGGGAACAGCAGGCTGGACACCTAGGCTGTGGCCTCGGAGCAAAGCTGAACAACCGTGTGAGGGGAGGCAAATACTCTCTACCCATGTGATCCTTGTTTGTGGCCCTGTAATAAAAGATCAATGAGAAGAACCAAGTTTATTAACACATGCACCTCATGCACATGGAAGAAACCCAGGGAAACTGAGTAACCAGCAGCAGCTTAGCACTTGGGCTTCTACATCCTCTGTCATGGGAGGGTAAGGAAGGCTGGTTAGGGGGTTCTGTAGATTTCCCAGAGCCAACTTCATGCTGACTCAGTCCTTCCTGGGGAGAGGGGTATGTAGCTTCTCTATTATCTGTTACTTGTCAACTGCTTCCAGCCCAAATGTTCCCGTTGCCAGACTGGGATGTTTGGAGTAGAATGCTCAGCCATCCATCACCAGGTGACAGGAGAAATGAGCATATTTGATGTCCATCCACACATGCCGAATGTACTTTGCATGTGTTCTACCTGTTGAGCCAGTGGGCCACAGGGTGGTCCTTCACTTTTCAGGGAACCACAGACCAGTTAACAAAAAATCCTGCTGATTATCACAGAGCTGATAATCTCTCATAGTGATTAGGAAGACATGTCCCAACAAGCATTGAGTCTCCAATACTAGCAATGGGCATCTCTTAAATGTGGGTGAGCTTGTCCTGCTTTAGCAGTGTCTTCATTAGCAGCTGGTGTTTTTTGCACCAATAGTGGGTGTCTGTTATATCAGTGGTTCTCAAAACTGGCCCCAGGGACTGTTTTCATGACAGTTTCTTCGTGGGAGGGGTGATATGGTTTCAGGATGATTTGAGCACATTACATTGAAGCTGACCTGTGGAGTCCAGTTCTTAATACACCCACACCCAGACTGGTACCGGTCTGAGGCCCAGAGGGTGGGGACTCCCACCCTGCACTGGCAGTGGGTGAGTTCCACAGTAATATTTGGCAGTTCTCAGGGACTGTCATGAGAATCTCAAGGAAAATAGCTGGATGGACATAGGGAGCCAGATGTCAGATGTGGTCATATACCAAGGCATCTGTCCCATAATTGCGCTCCAAGCTTACCACGTTCTCATGCCCAGAAGTTCTGCCTTGCCCCTGCCCCCTCCTCCCCCCCCCCCAGCTGATGTGCTGGCATGGCTGCAGGGCGGGGGGGGGGGGGCTGAGGAAAGCAGTTTAAAACATGAGCATCCGGCCCTGGCTGAGTGGCTCGGTTGGAGAATCCCATACACCAAAGGGTTGCAGGTTCCCCGTTTAGGGCAAATGCAGGAGGCAACATATTTCTCAAGTCAATGATTCTTGCCCACCCCTCTGAAATAAACATCACCAGGTGACAGTTTTTAAGTGAGCATCCTGAGCATGACAAGTGCTGTGAAGGAAACACCAGGATGCGTGGGGCGGGGGGGGGGGGGGGGGGGGGTGGCGGCATCCCAGGTGTGTGTTAGTGCTCCAATCCCAGCACGTGATGTGTGGTAAAAGGACAATCTGCGACATAAAGGCAGCTGCTGTGCCTGAGTGGGTGTCTGTCCCTAATGTCCTGTTTCTTCCCCCCCTTCTGCCCCTTCTTGGGCATTCCACAGGATCGCGTTAAGGTAGAGGGTCAGTCTTCATTTGTTCCCATTCCATGTGTTTTACTTAGCTAATTTGACAGCAAGTCTGCGCAGTAGCACCCATTCCACACAGAGTCAGCAGGAGAGAGAGGCTGGACTGCCAGAACAGTGCTGGATTTTAAATCACTGTGTGCTTCTCATGCCCCCGCCCCTTCCCCCTTTCACTTGTAAAGGGACAATTTAGCGAGTTCCGTAAGCTCCCCATTGAAGAGCGTGCACCGTCACTGCGGTGCGGATGGAATAAGGCTAGACCTGACCCAGATGCACCCTGACTACAGCCTGTGGCCAGACTTGAAGGAGATGCCTTGTGCCTGAGGTCTCAAGGAATGCACTCCAGCCGTTCTTTCTGGAGGTCCCCGGAGCCATGAGGTCTTGGACCCTTCTGTCTGCCTTCACTGTGTGCGACGTCCAGCGCCCCAACCCCCATGACCTCTGCGCTTCCTCTACCCACCCTTCTGTGCACCATGCTTACCCCATACGCTCCATACTCCCCACACGCCTTCCCCCAGGTCCCTAGGCATACTCCACAAACCCTGCACACCCTCGGCGCTCCCTAGCCCCTCCCCCCCAAGCCCCATGTCCCACTGAGGCCAGGCGTCTACATTCACCCTCCACCCCCTCAGAGCCCCAGCACTCACCTCCTCCCTCTGTCCTGACACAGAGTTACCTGTGTGCCCTCCTGACCCCTACTCACATCCTGCCAGGGACCTTTGTCCTACCCAGACCCTCCTCTCCCGACCACTCTTATTTTTTTGGTAACAGTTTTATTGTGATACAGTTTTCACACCACAGAATGCAGCTGTTCCAAGTGGTTTTTAGTAATTCAATCATTTTTACTAATTCTTCCATGACAGCAATTCAAGTTCAAAACATTTTCATCCTCTCAAAAAGATTTTGTTTCAGGTTTTGTACAAGATTTTTACATTCATACATGGGTGGAGAGGGGGCACCAGTCTGCGGGTTTTCCGGGGGCGGGTCTTTGTTCCTTCTCCACTGTTTTATGAACATGTTTGTGAAGAATCGCTGCTGTTTCCACCTTCAGTCTTTCTCGGAGTTCTCCAGTGAGCACATCCTTTCTATGCTTTTCTTTATGGAAAGTTTTAAATTACTATTTCAGTTTCTTTAATTGCTATGGGTTTGTTCAGATTTTCATTTCTTAAGTAATTTTTCTCTTTCTAGGAGTTTTCCCAATTAACTTGTGTGGTCTAATTTTCTAGCATAAAGGTCTTCGAAGTATTTTACTATTCTTTTAATTATTGAAAGGTTGGTACTGATGTCTCATTTCTGATCTTGTTAATTTGTGTCTTTTTTTTTGTCTTGGTCAGTAAAAGTAACACTTTGTGAAAATTATTTTGGTCTTTTCAAAGAACAATTTTTTTAATTTAATTAATTTTATTTAGATGAGGACTGGGGGGGAATGGGAGGGAGGGGGGAGATCGGGTGGGGGGGGAGAGAAAAAAAATGTCCTTGAAAAGTAACTAAAAAAAAAAAAGATACTAAAAAAAAATTAATTTTATTTAGTTATTTTTCAAGTACAGTTTTTTGTCTATTTTTCCCATCCCAGCCTCCCCCGCCCCTTGCTCCCCACCTCCCTCCCATTTCCACCCCCCTTAGTTCTTGTCCCTGTGTCCTTCCTATTTGTTCCTCCAAATCCCTCCCCTTTTTCCCCTTAACTTCCCTTCCTTCTCCCCTCTGGTCACTATCCCCTTGTTCTCTATTTCAGTGTCTTTTTTTTTTTTTCTGCTTGTTTGTTTTGTTGTTTAGCTTCAAAGAACAATTTTTAAAAATATTTTATTTATTTATCTTTAGAGGGGAAGGGAAGGAGAGAGGGAGAGAAATATCAATGTATGGTTGCCTCTTGTGTGGCCCTTGCAGGGAACTGGCCTGCAACCCACGCATGTGCCCTGACTGGGAATTGAACCGGGCCTGTGCTCAGTCCACTGAGCTACACCAGCCAGGGCTCAAAGAAAAAAACTTAATTTTATTTGGCAGTCTCTATTTTTTCCTTGTTTTCATTTCAGTAATTTCTACCTTCATCTTTATTATCCTTCCTTTTTTGCTTGTTTTGGTGTTCAGGTTGCTTTTCCTTTTTCTTTTTTTTTAATTAATTTTTTTATTTATTATGCTGTTACAGTTCTATTCCCCCCTTCATTCCCCTCCACCCTGCCCCCCCACCCCCACCATTACCCCCCTTTAGTTTATGACCATGTGTCTCAAGTTCTTTAGATTCTATATTTCCCATACTATTCTTGCCCCCCATCTATTTTCTATCTACTGTCTATGCTACTTATTTTCTGTACCTTCTCCCCCTTCTCCTCCTCCCACTCCCCTGTTGCTAACCCTCCTTGAGATCTTCATTTCTATGTTTCCACTCCTGATCTAGCTGTCCTTTTAGTTTGCTTTTGTTTTAGGTGTGGTTGTTAATAACTGTGAGTTTGTTGTCCTTTCACTGTTCATGTTTTTTTAAACTTTTTTTTCTTAGATAAGTCCCTTTAACATTTCATGTAATAAGGGCTTGGTGATGATGAACTCCTTGAATTTGATCTTATCTGAGAAGCACCTTATCTGTCCTTCCATTCTAAATGAAAGTTTTGCTGGATAGAGCAATCTTGGTTGTAGGTCTTTGGATTTCATGACTTGGAATACCTCTTTCCAGCCCCTTCTTGCCTGTAAGATCTCTTTTGAGAAAGAGACAGCTGACAGTCTGATGGGGACTCCTTTGTAGGTGACTGTCCCCTTATCTCTTGCTGCTTCTAGGATTCTCTCCTTCATTTGAATCTTGGCTAATGTAATTATGATGTGCCTTGGTGTGTTCCTTCTTGGGTCCAACTTCTTTGGGACTCTCTGAGCTTCCTGGATTTCCTAGAAGTCTATTTCCTTTGCCAGATTGGGGAAATTCTCCTTTATTATTTGTTCAAACAAGTTTTCCACTGGTGGCTGTGCCTTTCCCCCTTTGGTACCCCTATAATTCGGATGTTGGAGCGTTTAAAGATGTCCTGGAGGTTCCTAAGACTCTCCTCATTTCTTTGAATTCTTGCTTCTTGACTCTTTTCTGTTTGGCCATTATTTGCTTTCTTCTGGTCCACTCCATTGATTTGAGTCCCAGTTTCCTTTTCATCGCTATTGGTTTCCTGTGCAATTCCATTCATTTCAATTAGTTTCGCCTTCATATGTTTGTCTAATTCGTGGCTATAATCAACCAGTTCTGTGAGGATCCTGATCACCGGTGTTTTGAACTGTGCATCTGAGAGTTTTGCTATTTCTTCATCGCTTAGATTTATAGGCTCTGGGGCTTTGAGCTCTTCTTGAGCCATTTTTGGTCTGTTCTCGCCTGTTAAGGATGAGGAGCGGACCCTTGGATTCCCAGGTCGCTGGGTTGTGACTCTGTATGTGGAGGCAGGGTCAGAGCCGGTAAATGGCGGCCCCCTCTGCTGTTTCTCGCAGCTGGGTGGAAGATCAGAGCCTTAGGTGGTTCACCAGGGCAGGGCCACTTAGGTCACTGGATTATGACGCTGCATGTGGAGGCGGGGTTAGAGCGGGGAAATGGCGGCGCCCTCCACCTCGCCCTCCGCCTCCGCTTGCCACTGGGGATGCTGGCTCTCGTCTAATCGCCCACGCCCTCGCTTGTCTGTCCACACACGAATGTGCGACCACAGTCAACCCACAGCCCTGCTCCCTCGCTGTTTCCCCGGGATTGCTTGCTGAGTTGCCCACCAGGTCCAACCCTACGCCTGGATTCTGCATGCCTGAGTCCGTCTGACCGAGTTTTCCTGTGCTACCCGGCTCCGCCAGCTGCTGGTTTCACCCCTTACCGGTCAGGCTAAAGAATTTTGTTGTTACCAGACTTCCAAAAAGTTCAATTTTCTGTGTTCTGACTGTGTTTTCTGTTGCTATTATTTAGTTGTCTCTAAACTTGGTTTTGTGAGGAAGCACAGTGTCTGCACCTATGCCTCCATCTTGGCAGAAGTCTCCTTTTTCGTTTTTCTTAAAGTTGAAGTTGAAGTTATTGATTTCAGGTCTTCTATTCTAACACAGGCATTTGCAGGTGTAAATTTTCCTTTATATTGTACATTGCTCTAGCTGCATCCTATTATTTTTATATTGTTTTTATTTTTTCTAGCTCAAAACAGTTCCTAATTGTCTTTGTATTTCTTTTTTTAAATTTTATTTATTTATCTTTAGAAGGGAAAGGAAGGAGAGAAATATCAATCAATGTATGGTTGCTTCTGGTGCATCCCCTGCTGAGAACTGGCCCCTGCTGGGAACTGGCCTCTAACCCAGGCATGTGCCCTGACAGGGAATTGAACCACGATCTTTTGGTTCACAGGCCCGTGCTCAATCCACTCAGCTACACCAGTGAGGGCTTGTATTTCTTTTTTTGACACACAGATTATTTAGAAATATGTTGCTTAATTTCCAAATATTTGAGGCCTTCCCAAATTTCCTTCTATTGTTGACTTCTGATTAAACTCCATCATTGTGAAAACACATACTTCACTGTTTTATAGACTGGAACACTGCCCATTCTGGAGAGTGGTCCACGTGCACCTGACAAGAATGTGTGTTCTATTGTATCAACGATTATGCCCATGGGATTTTAATTTACAGAGGTAGCTGAGTGACACCACCATTTAAAGATTAACATTACTTATATTTTTCAAGAAAACAAGGCATTCCTCTGGTTACACATTGCTGCCTGGTGTCAACTCCTTTTTCCAAAATGGGTCCATTCCTCCCTCTCTTCTCTGTGATATATCACGTGTGTGTCTGTGTATATTTTTTATGTGTACACTTATATATACACATATACACGTATAATATCTTCATACTTATCATCCCAATAATATAATTTTATAATTATTGTTTTATTGTTTAGCTTTTATATCAGTAAAGAAAATTTTATTGATACTGTCTTCAATGTCTACATATGTACTTATGTTTAGCGTGCCTTTTATTTCTCCATGTAGGTTTGAGTTTTCATCTGGTTTTAATTGCCTTTAGTCCATTAATATTTCTTGTAAGAAAAACTTGGTAGCAGTAAATTCTCTCAGTTTTTATATGCCTGGGAATATCATTATTTTATCTTCATTTTTGAAGGATAGTTTTGCTAGTTATGTAATTCCTAGCCAGTTTTTGTTTCTTTTAGTTCTTTAAGTATGTTATCTCAGTGTCTTCTACCCCCCACTATTTTTAATGAGAAATCAGCTGTTAATCTTATTGAGGTTCCCCTGTATGTGATACATTGTTTTCTCTTGGTGCTTTCAAGATTTTTCCTTTGCTTTTGGCTTTCATTAAATTGACTGTAATGTGTCTGGATATGGATCTCTTTGTGTTCACCTTTTGGAGTCTATTGAGGTTATTAGATATGCATGTTAATGACTTTTATCATGTTTTTTAAAATTTTTTATTTATTTATCTTTAGAAGGGAAGGAGAGAAGGAGAGAAATATCAATGTATGGTTGCTTCTGGTCCATCCCCTGCTGGGAACTGGTCCCTGCTGGGAACTGGCCTGCAACCCAGGCATGTGCCCTGACAGGGAATCAAACCGCGATCTTTTGGTTCACAGGCCCGTGCTCAATCCACTGAGCTACACCAGCCAGGGCTTCATCATGTTTTTAACATCCTCTCACTTTCCAGAACTCACATGTACATGTATGTTGGTGTCTCATCATTCTCTGAGGTTCTGTTCAGTGTTCTTATTCTTTTTTTTTCTTCTTCAGATTGGATCATCTATATTGATACATCTTAAAATTAACTAATTCTATCTTTTGCAAGTCTGCTGTTGAGCCCTCTTTTTTAATTTATTCACTTTTCATACTCTTGAACTCTAGAATTTCCATTTATTGTTTATGATTTTTGTCTTCTTATTAATGTTCTCTATTTAATGGACCATTGCCATTATACTGTCTTTAAATTTTTTATTTTTGTATTTAGGTGCCTACTACTTTTTTTAAACAGGGTTAAATGCCTATAACATAAAATGTACCATCTTAACCTTTTTACGTGTATAGCACAGTTGTGTTAACTATATACATGCTGTTTTTCAACAACACCTAGAACTTTTTTATCTACCAAAGCTGAGATTCTACACACACTGACCAACAACTCTTCTTTTTCCTCTCCCACCCACCACTGGCCACCACCATTCTACTTACTCTTTCTAAGAATTCAACTATTTTAGATACCTCACAGAAGTGGATTAATTAATTTTTGTTTTCTTGTGACTGGATTATATCATTTAACATAATGCCTTCGAGACTTACCCTTTGAAGGATAACCGTTATCCAAGGTTATATCATATAACATTATACACACACACACACACACACACACACATATATATATATATATATATATATATATATATATATATATACATATGTATCACCTTTATCCATTTACATGTCAGTTGACGTGTAGTTTTTCCACCTCTGGGCTATTGTGAATAACCCTACAGTGAACATGGGTGTACAGATATCTTTTCAAGGTCTTTTTTCAAATATTTTCAAAATATACCCTAAACTGGGGTTTCTGGATCATATGATAATTCTATTTTTATGTTTTTTAGGAGTTTTTCTACTGTTACATTGGAACTATAACATTTTACATTCCCACCACCATGCACAAGACTTCCTCTCTACATTCTTGCTAACACTTGTTATTTTGGTTTTTGTTTTATATACTGGCCTAATGGGTGTGAGGTAATATCTCATTGTGGTTTTAATTTGCATTTCCCCAATGATGAGTAATATTCAGCATTTTTATATATGCTTATTGTCATTTGGCTAGCTTTCTTGGAGAACCGCCTATTGAAGTCCTTTGTCCATTTTTTAATCTGATTATTTTTATTGTTGAGTTGTAGGAATTTGTTGTGTATTCTGAATAGTAACACCTTACCCAGATATGTGCCTCGCAAATATCTTCTCCCATTCTATAGTTTGCATTTTAATTCTTATGATTATTTCCATTAATGTGCAGAGATTTTACATTTTGACATAGTCTCATTTTTCTATTTGTTATATGTAATCGTGCAAGAAAACATGGGGGGAAGCTTCATGACACTGAATTTGGCAATGGTTTCTTAGATATGATGCTAAAAGCACAGGCAAAAATACAAGGTCTGTCTAGAAGGTATCCAGCCATGTAATATTAAAAATAGAGACGTTTATTGAAGAAGATACAAGAAACATCATACATAGGACAGTGAAGCCTCAGTCCCATTTAAAATAGGCACCTTCATATCTCAGATAGTCCTCTCAGTCATCATTAGCTGCCCCATGATATTTTCCTGAATCTCATCATTGGCCTGAAATCTCTTCCCTTTCAAATGTGATTTTAATTTTAGGAAAAATCAGAAGTCACAGGGCACCAAATATGGACTGTAGGAGTTCTGAGTCACCTGGGTGATTTGATGTTTCACCAAAAAATTGCATGAGACATGGTGGATAAGTGGGCATGTTGCCGGGGTCCAGCCTTGGCAGGGTTCAGAGTCCCCGAAGGATGGACGGCACAGGCGATGAATGAGTCACACATCCAGTTGGATGCTAGAGAACAGCCACTCTCTGCGAGTCTGACCAAACTCTCTGAGTTTGATTTAAGCTTTATTTTTATAGAGATTGTAACATAACATTAAAGGAACAGGTGCATGGCATGATCAATTAAGCAAAAAAGATTAATGCAGAGGTAACTAGAAAAAGTACAGGAAATTCCATAGATCAAGTTATGTTAAACAAAGGTTATTTTGACCAGGAGAGTCATTAATTAGACAATTAGAACTAGCTATATGTACAGAGCTTTAGATGTCTTATTATTTATTAAAGTTCTTATAATTAGGCATGGGGCAATTATCTCTATGTGCTTAGTTTGTGATAGTTAATTAGTTCGTCCTGCTTTTTTTATCTGTCTAATTCTACTTGATATATATTTTTGTCCAAGGTAGAGGAAGGGCTGTTATTCCATCAACTTTTAGATATTCAGGAGCTACTTCATTAAGAGAGACTTTGTTCTCCGGCCAAGAAATTATTTTGTATAACTTCATTGGAGTTATGCGGATCATTGGGCCTGAAATGTAGGTGTCTAAAAGTCTCACCACCTGCTAATCACAAAAACAAGCATGCAGGGAGAGATAGACAGGAAATCCAGCCACAATTGCCTCTGCTGTGCAGATGCATCTCATCCGTCCCAACTGTGTCAAGGGACAGCTGCTGGTCGGCTCCCGACAGCATGCGGTCACAGTGAAGCTGCCAATCACCAGTTGCCCATAGCTGTGGTCTTCTGAATCATCTGAATAGCTTCTGCAAGGAATATTCAAGCTTAATGCAAAATCTGATGCAGATTCATTGCTCTATTCACTCAGTCATTTTGAATGTGATGGCCACACAGTACACATGTCACTCAACAGACTCTACTGCCCCCACTGACTAGTACAGTGAATTTGTCATTCATGCATGGGCATTCCTGTCCACTCTCCTTGGCTGCCTGTTCACATTGATGTCACACAAACCATTCTTGTTATATTAACAATGGCTGGACTTTTTCCAGATAGACCTTGTATGATTTAAGCCTTTGATACATTTTTTTAAAGATTTTTTTATTTATTTACCTTTAGAGGGGAGGGGAAGGAGAGAGGGAGAAAAGTATCAAGGTATGGTTGCCTCTCATGTGTCCCCTGCTGGGAACTGGCCTGCGACCCAGGCATGTGCCCTGACTGGGAATAGAACCACGATCTTCTGGTTCACAGGCCCGCGCTCAATCCATTGAGCTACACCAGCCAGGGCTTAGCCTTTGATACGTTTTAAGATAATTTCTGTGTATGGTGTAAGGTAAGTGTCCAGTTTCCTAACACCATTTTTTGAAGAAACCATAATTTCCCCATTGTGTAGCCTTGGTACCCTTGTCAAATCATTTGATCATATATACAAGAGCTTATACTATTCTGTTACTTTGGTCTATGTCTCTCTTTATTCCAGTACCTTACTGTACTTTTGTAATATGTTTTCTGACTCTAGTTTTGTAATATGTCTTGAACTCAGGAAGTATGAGGCCTCCAGCTTTATTTTATTTTTCAAGATCATTTTTATTGTTTGTTATTTGGGGTATTTGGAAATTTTATATAAATTTTAGAATATTTTTTATTTCTGCAAAAATGCCATTGAGATTTTAATAAGATTTGCATCGAATCTGTAGATCACTTTGGGTAGTATGGGCTTTTTGTTTTTAGTTTAAATTGGCATTTTCATTTTATTTTTTATTTTTTTAATTGCTGTTCAAGTACAGTTATCTCCATTTTCCACCCACCACTCCCCACAACCCCAGCCATCCCCACCTCCCACCCTCAATCCTTCTCCCCTTTGGATTTATCTATATGTCCTTTATACGTGTTCCTTAACAATCTTTCCCCTTCTCCCCATTATCCCCTTCCACCCACCCCCCTCTGGTTACTGTCAGTTTGTTCTTAATTTCAGTGTCTCTGGTTATATTTTACTTGCTCATTTGTTTTGTTTATTAGGTTGCATGTATTTGTCTTTCATGCCTGGCTTATTTCACTTAGCATAATGCTCTGCAGTTCCATCCATGCTGTCACAAAGGGTAGGAGCGCCTTCTTTCTTTCTGCTGCATAGTATTCCATTGTGTAAATGTACCAGTTTTTGATCACTCATTTACTGATGGGCACTCAGTATGGACATTTTAACAATATTGAGTCTAATTTGTGAACATAGTGTCCTTCCACACTTATTTGCATCTTCTTTAATTACTTTCAACCATGTGTTATAGGGTTTTTTTTTTGTTTCATTGAAATAGAATTGACATACAGTACTGTATAAATTTAAGGTGAATAGCAAAATGACTTAACATACATATATTATGAAATGATTACCACAAAATAAATTTAGTTTAATATCCATCACTTAATATAGTTACAAAGATGTTTTTCCTAGTGATGAGAACTTTTGGGGCTTACTTTCTTAGCAACTTTCTTTTTTTAAAAATATATTTTATTAATTATGCCATTACAGTTGTTCTATTTCCCCCCTTCATTCCTCTCCATCCTGCACAACCCTCCCCCACCATTCCCCCTCTTTAGTTTATGACCACATGTCTCAAGTTCTTTAGATTCTATATTTCCCATACTATTCTTGCCCTCCCCTATCTATTTTCTACCTACCATCTATGCTTATTCTTTGTACCTTCTCCCCCCTTCTCCTCCTCCCACTCCCCTGTTGCTAACCCTCCATGTGATCTTCATTTCTATGGTTCTGCTTCTGATCTAGCTGTCCTCTTAGTTTGCTTTTGTTTTAGGTGTGGTTGTTAATAACTGTGAGTTTGCTGTCCTTTCACTGTTCATCTTTTTTATCTTCTTTTTCTTAGTTAAGTCCCTTTAACATTTCATATAATAAGGGCTTGGTGATGATGAACTCCTTGAATTTGATCTTATCTGAGAAGCACTTTATCTGTCCTTCCATTCTAAATGAAAGCTTTGCTGGATAGATCAATCTTGCATGTAGGTCTTTGAATTTCATGACTTGGAGTACTTCTTTTCAGCCCCTTCTTGCCTGTAAGGTCTCTTTTGAGAAATCTGCTGACAGTCTGATGGGAACTCCTTTGTAGGTGGCTGTCCCCTTAGCTCTTGCTGCTTCTAGGATTCTCTCCTTCATTTTAATTTTGGCTAATGTAATGGTGATGTGCCTTGGTGTGTTCCTTCTTGGGTCCAACTTCTTTGGTACTCTCTGAGCTTCCTGGATTTCCTGGAAGTCTATTTCCTTTGCCAGATTGGGGAAATTCTCCTTTATTATTTGTTCAAACAAGTTTTCCACTCGTGGCTGTTCCTCTTCCCCTTCTGGTACCCCTATAATTCAGATGTTGGAACGTTTAAAGATGTCTTGAAGGTTCCTAAGCCTCTCCTCATTTTTTTGAATTCTTGTTTCTTCATCTTTTTCTGTTTGGTCATTTTTTTCCTCCTTCTGGTCCACTCCTTTGATTTGAGTCCCAGTTTCCTTTCCATTACTATCGGTTTCCTGTGTATTTCCTGCCCTTTCAATTAGTTTAGCCTTCATATGTTCCTCTAATTTTTGACTAAAATCAACCAGTTCTGTGAGCATCCTGATCACCAGTGTTTTGAACTGTGCATCTGAAAGTTTGGCTATTTCTTGTTCGCTTAGATTTATGGGCTCTGGGGCTCTGAATTGTTCTTGAGCCATGTTTTTAATCTGTTTGTGCCTGTTATGTATGAGGAGCAGAGCCTTAGTTGTTCACCAGGGTGGGGCCACCCAGGTCGCTGGTTAGTGATGCTGTGTGTGGGGGCGGGGTCAGAGAGGGACAATGATGGTTCCCTCTGCTGCTTCCTGCCTCTGGGACCTGGGAGGTCTGACTCCCTGCTAGCTCCTTCACCGGTTTATCTGCGCAAGAATGTGTGACCTTGATCAGCCCTGAGTGGGTCCACCACCTTGCACCCTCAGTGGGTCCGCCTGCTTCTCCACACCTGGGATTCACCCACGGCTGCTGGCGCACCTGGGGTTGGTCCAGTGGATCTTTCCTGCCCAACCCTGCTTTGCTGCTGGCTGTGCCCCTCTTACCGGTTTGGCTGAAGGGTTCGTTGTTGTCAGACTTCTGTGTAGTTCAATTTTCTGTGGTTTAGCTGCGTTTTTTTGCTAAAACTTTGTTGTTTTTAAACTTAGTTATGTGAGAAGGCGCAGTGCTTCCACCTACACCTCCATCTTGGCGGAAGTTGTGACTTTCAAATATACTATACAGCACTTTTAATTATAGTGATCATGTTGTGCATTACATCCCCAGAATTTATTTGTCTTACAACTGGAAATTTGTACTTTTTGATCACTTTACACAATTCTCTCACACTAATGTCCCACTTCTGATAACCACAAATTTAATCTCTTTTTTGATGAATTTGGTGTCTTTAGATTTCACATATGTGTGAAATCATGTGCTTTTGTCTTTCTATTTCTGACTTATTTCATCTAGCATAATGCCCTCAAGGTTCATCCATGTTGTTGCAAATTGCAAGGTTTCCTTCTTTTTTATGGCTGGATAATACTTCATTATAATATATATTCACCATATCTTTTTTATCCTTTTATCCATCAGTGGTCATTGAAGTGGTTTCTATGTCTTGATTACTGTAAATAATGCTGCACCAAACATGAGGATGCAAATATATTTTTGTTATAGTGATTTTATTACCTTCAGATAAATACCCAGAAGTAGAATTGTTGAGTCATAAAGTGATTCCATTTTTAATTCTTTGAAAAGCTTCCATACTGTTCTCCATAGTGGCTGTATCAATTTGCAATCCCACTAACACTACATAAGGATTCCCTTGGCCCCATATTCTGATCAACATTTATCTGTTGTCTTTATTTTTCTTCCTGTCTTATTCTATGATTTTATTTATTATCTCTTAGCAATGTTTTTTAATTTATTTATTTTAATTGTTCAAGTACAGTTTTCTTTTTTTTACTCTCATCCAACCTCCCCCCCAGTGCTCCCCACCTCCCTCCCATTACCACACCCCTTAGTTTTTGTCCATGTGTCCTTTATACTTGTTCCTGTAAACCCTTCTTCCCCTGAAATTTCCTCCCGTCTCTCCTCTAGTCCATGTCCCCCTGTTCTCTATTTCAGTGTCTGGTTATATTTTGCTTGCTTGTTTGTTTTGTTATTTAGGTTCCTGTTAAAGGTAAGATCATATGGTACTTGTCTTTCACCACCTGGCTTATTTCACTCAGCATAATGCTTTCCAGTTCCATCCATGCTGTTGCAAAGGGTAGGAGCTCCTTCTTTCTTTCTGCTGCATAGAATTCCATTGTGTAAATGTACCATAGTTTTTGGATCCATTCATTTACTGATGGGCACCCAGGTTGCTTTCAGCACTTAACTATTGTAAATTGTGCTGCTATGAACATTGGGGTGCATAGGTTCTTTTGGATTGGTGTTTCAGGGTTCTTAGGATATAATCCTAGCAGTGGAATTGCTGGGTCAAAAGGCAGATCCATTTTAAGTCTTCGTAGAAAATTCCATACTGTTTTCCATAATGGTTGTACCAGTCTGCAATCCCACCAACACTGCACTAGAGTCCCCTTTTCCCCACAACCTCTCCAGCACTTGTTTGTTGCTTTGTTTATGATGGCTATTCTGACTGGTGTAAAGTGATATCTCATTATGGTTTTAATTTGCATCTCTCTGATAGCCAGCAGTATTGAGCATCTTTTCGTGTGACTTTGGATCCTCTGTATGTCCTCCTTGGAGAAGTATCTATTCAAGTCTTTTGCCCACTTTTTAATTGGGTTGCTTGTCTTCTCAGAGTGGAGTTGTGTAAATTCTTTGTATATTTTGGAGATTAAACCCTTGTCTGAGGTATCATTGGCAAATATGTTTTCTCATGCAGTTGGTTCTCTTTTTATTTTTTTATTTTATTTTTTTTTAAAGATTTTATTTATTTATCTTTAGAGGGGAAAGGAAGGAGAGAGGGAGAGAACTGGCCTGCAACCCAGGCATGTGCCCTGACTGGGAATCGAACCGTGGTTGCTTGGTTCCCAGGCCCGCGCTCAATCCACTGAGCTACACCAGCCAGGGCAGGTTCTCTTTTTATTTTAATACTGTTTTTTTTAGCCATGCAGAAGCTTTTTATTTTGATGAGATCCCATTTGTTTATTCTTTCCTTTATGTCCCTTGCTCTAGGGGACATAGCAGTAAAAATGTTGCTGCATGAAATATCTGAGATTTTCCTGAGATTTTGTCTGTATTCTCCTCTAGGACTTTAATGGTGTCACAGCTTATATTTAAGTCTTTTATAGACCTTGATTTATATATTTTTTAAAGATTTTATTTATTTATCTTTAGAGGGGAAGGGAAGGAGAGAGGGAGAGAAACATCAGTGTATGGTTGCCTTTCATGCATCCCCTGCTGGGAACTGGCCTGCAGGGAACCAGCCTGCAACCCAGGCATGTGCCCTGACTGGGAATCGAACCGCGATTGCCTCGTTCGCAGGCCCACGCTCAATCCACTGAGCTACACCAGCCAGGGTTAGACCTTAAATTTATTTTGGTGCATGGTGTAAGTTGGTGCTCGAATTTCATTTTTTTGCATGTAGCTGTCCAGTTCTCCCAACACCATTTGTTGAAGAGGCTATTTTTAGTCCATTTTATATTGCTGCCCCCTTTGTCGAATATTGATTGACTGCAGAGACTTGGGTTTATTTGGGGCTCTCTGTTCTGTTCCATTAGTCTATGTGCCTGTTTTTATGCAAGTGCCAGGCTGGTTTGATTACTGTGGGCTTGTAATACAGTTTGATATCAGGTATTGTGATCCCTCCTACTTTGTTCTTCTTTCTCAAAAGCGCAGCTGCTATTTGGGGTCATTTATGGTTCCATATAAATTTGTGAAGTATTTGTTCTATGTGAAATATGCCATTGGTACTTTAATAGGTATTGCATTGAATCTTGAAATTGCTCTGGGTAGTATGGACATTTTGATGATGTTAATTCTTCCAATTCACGAACACAGTGACTCTTTGGTTCGCAGCCCCGGCTCAGTCCACTGAGCTATGTCAGCCAGGGCTGTGTTGTCTTTGTGATGACTGTCCCTCTAACAGGTGTGGAGTGATGTCTCATTGTAATTTTTACTTGAATATCTCTGGTGATTAGTGATGTGATATATGTTTCCATTTGTTTGTGTCTTCCTTGATTTCTTTCTTCAGTGTTGTGTAGTTTTCTGCATACAGGTCTTTTACCTCCTTGGTTAAGTTTATTTCTAGGTATTTTATTTTTCTTTTTGCTATATCAAATAGGATTTTTTTTCTTGATTTCTGCTTCTGCTGTTTCATTGTTCGTATACAAAAATGCCTTGGATCTGGATATTGACTTTGTATCCTGCTGTTTTGCCAAATTCATTAATTAGTTTGAGCTGTTTTGGGGTGGAGTCTATAGGATTTTCCATGTACACTATCATGTCATCTGCAAACAGTGACAGTTTTGTTTCCTCCTTTCCTATTTGGATGCCTTTTATTTCCTTTTCTTCTCTGATTGCTGTAGCTAAAACTTCCAATACTATATTGAATAGAAGTGGTGAAAGTGGACAACCTTGTCTTGTTCCTGATCTTAGTGGAAAAGCTTTTTTATTTTTTGCCCATTGAGTATGATGTTGGCTGTAGGTTTCTCATGTATGGCCTTTATTATGTTGAGGAATGCTCCCTGTATTCCCACTTTGCTGAGTGTTTTTATCATAAATGGGTGTTGTACCTTATCAAATGCTTTTTCTGCATCTATTGATATGATCATGTGATTTTTGTCTTTGCTTTTGTTTATGTGATGTACTACATTTACTGATTTGTAAATATTGAATCATCCTTGCATCCCTGGGATGAATCCCACTGGTCATGGTGTATGATCTTTTTAATGTATTGTTGGATGTGGTTTGTCAATATTTTGTTGATGATTTTAGCATCTATGTTCATCAGCGATATTGGCCTGAAGTTTTCTTTCTTTGTTGTGTCTTTATCTGGTTTTGGAATTAGGGTGATGCTAGCTTCATAAAAAGAGTTTGGGAGTCTTCCAGCATTCTGGATTTTTTTTGTATAGTCTGGGAAGGATAAGGGTTAGCTCTTCCTTAAATACTTTGTAGAATTCTCCTGTGAAACAATCTGGTCCAGGGCTTTTGTGTGATGGGAGTTTTTTTATTACTGCTTCAATTTCATTTGCTGTTATTGGTCTGTTCAGGCTTTCTGCTTCTTCTTCACTGAGTTTTGGAAGATTATATTTTTCTAAAAATTTGTCCATTTCCCCTAGGTTTTCAGATTTTTTGGCATAGCTCTTCATAGTAATTTCTTATAATCCTTTGTATTTCTGTGATGTGGTTGTAATCTCTCCTATTCTGATTGTGTTTATTTGGTTCTTCTCTCTTTTTTTCTTGTTGAGGTTGCTTCAAGGCTTGTTGATTTTGTTTATCTTTTCAAAAAACCAGCTCCTGGATTCATTGATTCTTAGAATTGTCCTTTTAGTCTCTATGTCATTTAATTCTGCTCTGATCTTGCTTATTTCCTTCTACTTGCTCTGGGCTGTCTTTGTTGTTGTTCCTTGAGTTCTTGTAGGCATAAGGTTAGGTTTTTTGTTTGAAATGTTTCTATCTTTTTTAGGTAGGCCTGTATTGCTATGAACTTTCCTCTCAGGACTGCCTTCACTGTGTCCCATAAGTTTTGGGTTGTCATGAGTTCCTTTTCATTTGTTTCCAGAAACTTTTTGATTTCATCCCTAATTTCATTCTTGACTCATTCATTGTTTAATAGCATGCTATTCAATCTCCATGATTTTGAGTGTTTTGGGTTTTTTCCCTTTGGTGTTGGTTTCTAGTTTCAGTCCCTTGTGGTTGGAGAGATTGCTTGGTATGATTTCAACTTTCTTGAATTATTTTGAGGATTGTTTTGTGTCCTATCATGTGGTCTGTCTTTGAAAATGTTCCATGTGCATTGGAAAAGAATGTGTATTTAGCTTCTCTGGGATAAAGGGCTCGCTATATATATCAGTTAAGTCCATTTTATCTAGGACATTGTTCAGTGCCCTAGATGGCATTGTTCAATATCCTAGAAGGATATCACAATATCCTTTGTGATACTTTGTTTGGAAGATCTTCTCATTTTTCACAGTGGTGTGTTAAAGTCCCCTACTATAATTGTGATGCTGTCAATATCTTTCTTTAAGTCCTCTAAGATTTTCTTTATGTATTTGGGTGCTCCTATGTTGGATGCATATATATTTACAATGTTTATGTCTTCTTGGTGGATTCTTCCCTTGAATATTATGAAATGATCTTCTGGGTCTCTCTTTATGGCCCTTTATTTTTTTAAGTGTATTTTGTCTGATGTGAGTATTGCTACCCCAGCTTTGTTTTCCTGTCCATTTGCTTGAAAATGACTACTGTCCTGTGTGTAGGGGGAAGTGGAATCTGCTCCCTCCTACTCAGTCACCATCTTCCAACCTGCCTATCTGTTGTCTTTTTTTTTTAAATATTTTATTTTTATTTATACTTAGAGAGAGAGGAAGGGAAGGAGAGAAACATCAGTGTGTGGTTGTCTCTCATGTGCTCCCAGTGCAGACCTGGCCGGCAACCCAGGCATGTGCCCTGACTGGGATTTGAACCAGCAACTCTTTGGTTCGCAGCTCCTACTCAATCCACTGAGCTCCATCAGCCAGGGCTGTGTTGTCTTTGTGATGACAGGTGTGGGGTGATGTCTCATTGTAGTTTTTACTTGAATATCTGTGGTGATTAGTGATGCGGAGGGTGTTTTCATATATCTGTTGGCCATTTGAGTATTGTCTTTGGAAAAATGTCTACTCTGCCCTTCTCCATTTTTAAGTATCATTGATATTGCTGTTGAGTTGAATTCTTTATATATTTTGGATATTAACTCTTTATAGATAAATGATTTGCAAATATTTTGTAACATTTTATCAGTAGAAAATTTTCATCTTATTGATAATTTTTTTGTTGTACAGAAGCCTTTTAGTTTGATATAGTCTCACATTTTAAAACACATTTTGTTTCATGTGTTTTAGGTGTGACATCCAAAAAATAATTAGCAAGACTGATGTCAAGGAGTCCTTTCCCCATGTTTTCTTCTAGTTTTATGGTTTCAGGTCTTGCACTTAAATCTTTACTTCATTTTGGGTTAATTTTTGTGAGTGATGTAATGTAGTGTTCTTGTTTCATCTGTTGAAAAGACTTTTTTTTTCTCCACTGAGGATTCTTGGCTACCTTGTCAAATATTACATATCAGTAATATTTGTCAAACCCCATATCAGTGTGGGTTTATTTCTGGGCTGTTTATTCTCTTCCATTTGTCTAGGTATTTGTTTTTATGCCAGTACCATGCTGTTTTTATTACTATAGCTTTATAATATAGCTTGAAGTCAGGAAGTGTAATGCATCCTGCTTTGTTCTATTTCACAGGATTTCTTTGGCTACTAGGGTCCTTTGTTGTTTCATTCAAATTTTAGGATTTCTTTTCCTACTTCCATAAAAATTAAATTAGAACTCTTATAAGGATTGAATTGAATCTATAGGTGGCTTTGGATACTATAGACATTTTAACAAGATTAATTTTTCCAGTTCATGAACACAGGCTATCTTTTTATTCATTTATGTCTTAAATTTCTTTTATCAGTGTCTAGCAGTTTTCAGAGTACAGATCTTTCACCTCTTTGGTTAAATTTAGTCCTATTTTATTGTTTTAATGATATTGTAAAAAAATCATTTTTCCTTCTTTTTTAGAAAGCTTGTCCTTGCCTCTTTTGTCATAGATTCATTGACCATATAAGCAAGAATTTATTTCTGGGCTTTCTATCCTATTCCATTGATCTACATATCTGTATTTATGCCAGTGCCATACATAATGTTTTGATTATTATAGCCCTATATAGCCATATTTTAACTGTACATTAGAATCTAGGAGCATGATACCCCCCACTTTGTTCTTTCTCAAAGTGTTTTTGGCTATTCAGGGTCTTGTGGTTCCATATAAATTTTAGGATTAGTTGTTCTAGTTCTGAGAAGAGTTCCATTAGTATTTAATAGACACTGCACTGAATCTCTAGACTGCTTTAAATAGTGAGGATATTTTTTAAAATATTAATCCTTCACCTGGCTAGTGTAGCTCAGTGGATTAAGTGCGAGCCTGCGAACCAAAGGATCGTGGTTCCATTCCTAGTCAGGGCACATGTGTGGGTTGCAGGCCAGTTCCCAGCAAGGGATGCACAGGAGGCAACATAGATACATAGAAATACATAGATATTTCTCTCTTTCTCTCCTTCCCTTCCCCTCTAAAGATAAATAAATAAATAATTTTTTAATATATTATTCCTTCCACTCCATGAGCAAGGTGTTTCTTTCCATTTATTTGTATTCTCTTCAATTTCCTTATCAGTGGTTTATAGTTTTTAGGATATGTCTTTCACTTTTTTGGTTAAATTTATTCCTAGGTATTTTGCTTTAAAAAAGATTTTATTTATTTTTAGAGAGAGGAAGGGAGGGATAAAGAGAGGGAGAGAAACACTGATGTGAGAGAGAAACATCAATCAATGGCCTCTCAATCAGTTGCCTCTCTTATGCACCCTGATGGGTGACCAAACCCAGGCATGTGCCCTGACCAGGAATTGAACTGGTGACTTTTTGCCTTGCAGGATGATGCCCAACCAACTGAGCCACATGGGTCAGGGCTATTTGATGATCAGTTATTTGATACAATTGTAAGTGGGATTTTTTTATTTCTGCTGATAATTTGTTATTGAAGTATAGAAGCACAACTGATATCTGCATATTAATTTTGTATCTTACAACTTTACTAATTTATTTATTTCAAAAATTTTGAAGGAGTCTTTAGGGCTTTATGTATATAGTGTCATGTCATCTGCTAACAGTGAAGTTTGCTTCTTCCTTTCCAATTTGGCTGCCTTTTATTTATTTTTTTTCTTGTCTGACTGCTGTGACTAGGACTTCCAGTGCTACATGAATGGAAGTGGTCATAGTGTGAATTCCTATCTTTACCTTAATCACAGAGGAGTGACTTCAGCTTTTCATCATTGACTATAATATTAACCATGAGTTTGTCACATGTGGCCTTTGTTGTGTAGAGATATGTTCCTTTGTTTAGAGGTTTTTTTAATCATAAAAGGATGTTCAATTTTGTCAAATTATCATATAATTTTTATCCTTCATTTTGTTAATATGTATCACATTAATTGATTTATGGATATTGAAGTATACTTGCATCCCTTGGATAAATCCTATTTGGTCACAATGTAGAATCATTTTATTGTATTGTTGAATATGGTTTGATAATATTTTGTTGAGAATTTTTGCGTATATGTTTATCGAAGATATTAGCCTTTATTTACTTTTTTGTAACGTCATTGACTAGTTTTAGTATTGGAGTAACACTGACTTTGTAGAATAATTTTGGAAGCATCTCTGTCTCTAAAATAATAATATTTAAAAAGCGCAGAATGTAGTGAGATGTTGATGCCAATGGTCTGTGATTATACACACCCCCCTCACACACACTCAGAGAATAACTAACAAAACTATCAATTATACAACTTAAAATGCTGTAAATAAATGAAAATGGAATCTGATAAAAATACTCTAGTAACCACCCACACATACACAAAGAGAGCAAAAAAGAGACGAAGGAAATAATACAAAATAAGAAACAGACCTAAAATACTAAAATTGCTTCAAATGTAAATGGTCTAAACATAGCAAGTAAAAGGCAATGCAGACATTAATTCAAAAATCAAGAGTACTTATATTCACATAAGTTAAATTAGACTTCATAGTAAAAAAATAACTAGAAGAGACCAAGAGGAGCATCACATACTGATAAAATAATCATTCCACCAGGAAGATAGAATGTTCCAAAGTATTTTTGAATCAAACAACAGAGGTTCAAAACAGATGAAGCAAAAACTGAGTGAGCTCAATGAAGAAATATACAAATCCACAATTATACTTAATCTTAAAACAACTGATTAAAAAACAAGACAAGTCTCGGCAACTGATAGAAGTATTTGACAAAAAATCAGCAAGGATGTAGAAGATCTGAACAAATGCAATGTATCAAAAAGTTAATATAACTTTGATAGACCTGTCCATCCAGCACCATTAGTATGTAGAACACTCACCACGACATACTATATCTAAAAAATTGAAATTACATATTACATTCTTTCTTCATAATGGTATCAAGCTAGGAATCAATAACAGAAAGGGACAAGAAAAATCTATAAACAATTGGAAATTAAACAACACACTTCTAAATAATGCACAGGCCAAAGAAAGTCTCGAAGGAAATTTAAAACATACATAAAACCAAATGAAAATTAAAATACAATATATTAAACATACAGGATGCAGCTAATGCAGTACTGAGAATGCATTTTATAGCACTGAATACTCATATTACACAAGAGAAAAGGTCTCAAATGAGAAACCTAAGTAAAAATCAAGACTATGCTTTATCATAGAACCCCTTTCCATGCCCCAGTGAATAGGGACTGATGAATGGGAAGTGTTGAATCTCACTAGTAAGCTTGTTCTGGGTGTTTTGAATATGTTTCCATGTAGGCGGTAAAAACCAATTCTGGCAGTGTGTGTGAACTTTCATAAATAACTTTAAATTGAGCATAATGATGGCCTTGAATTGTTTGACTTCAATACCCATTAAATAACATCAAGTAACATCTGTATCAAGCTCTACATAGAACAGAGTGAGTGCCAGTAAACACAATAAAAAAGACAAGCACGAATTTAATGTTTATGTGAGGAAAATCAGAATAAAAGCCTAAACAGGAACAACTTCACAGAATTGATGCTGGATGAAGACAGTGAGGACACTATCTGAAAATAGTGATGACAAAGGTTTAGAACATATGTTTTAGGGATGACTACACGAATTCACTTAGAGTAAACATCTATGCTCATAGCAAGCATAGTTTGGAGCTATTCAGGAATTGCAGAGAAATGCATTTTCAAAAAACTCAAGATGATATTTCTGTGTACTATATAACTTAGACAACTATGTTCCATTTGATGTAATCAGTTTTTAAAAGTCAGATGGAAAAAGCAACTGAATCTCAGAAAATAGAAATGTCATTTTAAATTATCCAATAAAGCTGGAGAATATAGGGGGAGGGGAGAAGACAATTCAAAGGGAAGAGCAGACTAAACCCAGAGCAAGTGGAAAAAAGGAAGCAATAAAGATAAAAGATAAAAGAGTAAGTCAATAAAATTAAATTAGAAAAGTAATACGGAAAAATCAATAAAACAAAAAGATGGTTCTTCAAAAATATCAGTAAAATTGATAAACTTCTAGCAAGACTGACAAAAATAAAAAGAGAAAAGACAAATTACTAATGTCAGGAATAAAATGAAGAATATCGTTACAAATCCTATAGGCAGTAAAAGGATGGTAAGTGAATACAAACAACTTTACACATAAATTTGACACCTTGGAAAAAATGGACCAATTCCTAAGAAAACCAGAGACTACCAAAGCCAACCAAGATGAAATTGATGATATGAACAGCCCTGTAACAAGTAAATTGACTTCACAATTTAAAAGCCCTTGAATAAGGAATTTCCAGGCCCAGAGGCCTGGAAATTTGAAGGTGAACTAACACTAGTTTTACACAATCTCTTCCAGAAAGTCGGAGAGGACACTTCTCAGTTCACTGTCCCCCTTATCTGCAGGGATTACATTTCAAGATCCCCACTGGAGGCCTGAAACTACTAATAGTGTAGAACCCTGCAAATAATCATTTTCCTAGACATATATACATATGATAAAGTTTATATATTAGACACATTAAGATTAACAACTAACAATAAAGTCAAGCAGTTATAATAAAAACTGTAATAAAAGTTAAGTGAATGTGGTCACTTACTTTCAGGGATCCTCTGCTGAGGCCTTCATATAAGCTGGAATACCTCTGGCATGACCCGATGCCATCATTGGAACATTTTTAAAATTTTTAATATATTTTATTGATTATGCTATACTAGTTGTCCCATTTTTTCCCTTTATTCCCCTCTGCCCTGTACCCATCCTCCCACCCATTCCCCCACCATTAATCCCTCACCTTAGTTCATGTCCGTAGATCATACATATAGGTTCTTTGGCTTCTCCATTTCCTCTACTATTCTTAACCCGCCCCTGTCTATTTTGTACTTACCATTTATGCTTCTTATTTCATGTACCTTTTCCACTATCTTCCCCCTCCCTTTCCCCACTGATAACCCTCCATGTGATGTTCATTTCTCTGATTCTGTTCCTGTTCTAGTTGGTTGTTTTTGTTTTCTTAGGCTTCGTTGTTGATAGTTGTGAGTTTGTTGTCATTTTACTATTTATATTTTTGACCTTTTTCTTAGATAAGTCCCTTTAACATTTCATGTAGTGAGAGCTTGGTAATGATGAACTCCCTTAACTTGACTATCTGGGGAGCACTTTATCTGCCCTTCCATTCTAAATGATACAGTAATGATGGATGTAGGTCCTCGCCTTTCATGATTTTGAATACTTCTTTCCAGCCCCTTCGTGCCTGCAAGGTTTCTTTTGAGAAATCTGTTGATAGTATTATGGGAACTCCTTTGTAGGTAACTGTCTCCTTTTCTCTTGCTGCTTATAAGATTCTCTCCTTATCTTTACTTTTGAGTAATGTAATTATATGCTTTGTTGTGTGTTTCCTTGGGTCCAACTTCTTTGGGACCCTGAGCTTCTTGGACTTCCTGGAAGTCTATTTCCTTTGCCAGATTGGGGAAGTTCTCCTTCATTATGTTTTCAAATAAATTTTCTTTCTATTTCTTGCTCTTCCTCTTCTCCTTCTGGCACCCCATGATTCAGATGTTGTAATGTTTAAAGTTGTCCTCAAGGTTCCTAAGAGTCTCCTCATTTTTTGAATTCTTGTTTCTTCATTCTGTTCTGCTTGAATGTTATTTTCTTTTTTTTTTTTAAATGTTTCCAATGTAATATTATTTTATTTATTTATTTAAAGATTTTATTTATTTATCTTTAGAGGGGAAGGGAAGGAGAGAGGGAGAGAATATCAATGTATGGTTGCATCTCCTGGGTCCCCTGCTGGGAATCGGCCTGCAACCCAGGCATGTGCCCTGACTGGGAATCGAACCACGATTTTCAGGTTCACAGGCCTGTGCTCAATCCACTGAGCTACACCAGCCAGGGCCTTGAATGTTATTTTCTTCCTTCTGCTTCAAACTGTTGGTCTGAGTCCTGGTTTTCTTTCCTTCTCTGTTGGTTCCCTGTACATTTTCTTTTATTTCACTTTTCATAGTCTTCACTCTTTCCTCTATTTTGCAATTATACTCAACCATTTCTGTGAGCATCTTGATTGCCAGTGTTTTCAACTCTGCATCTGATAGGTTGGCTATCTCTTCATCACTTAGTTGTATTTTTTCTAGAGCTTTGATCTGTTCTTTCATTTGGGCCCTATTTTTTTTTATTTTTTATTTTTGTCTCAGCACACCTGTTAGGTGGTAAGGGGCAGAGGCTTGATATTTGCCAGTGTGTCACTGCATTGTGGTGCTGTATGTGGGGGAGGGGTCTGAGAAGGAACAGTGTTCCTTGCTCAGCTCTCAGCCAGCTTTCAGTCACTTCCCCCACTACCCACAAGGAAATTGGGCCTTTCTGGTGCTGATTCCTGGGTCTGGGGTTTTGTGTATGTTCTAGGACCTTGTGGGTCTTTCCAATGAACTCAACCCCACAGGTTTTTTTCAGTCAGAGGTTTTGAGGCTTTACTTCCCCTTGCTGGAACCCTGGGTTTCGAGATCTGTCTCATTCCCCAGTTGTTCCTCCCAGTTCTTCTGTATACAAATGTGGGACCTCCTGCTCCATCAGCTGCTGCCTCACCTGCCTAGGTCCTCCAGCTGCCTTGCCTTGAGTCCTCTCCACCCCAGCTGCCCAACTCCATCCATTCTACTGATCTGATGAATGTTTCTCCTTTAACTCCTTGGTTGTTGGACTTTCATACAGTTTGATTTTTCTGGCAGCTCTGGTTATTTTTTGTTTTTAAATTGGTCGTTGTCCTTCTTTTGGTTGTGTGAGGAGGCAGAGTATATCTACCTACACCTCCATCTTGGCTGAAAGTCCACAATTCATTTTTGGTGTAAAATTTTTGACTTAAAAAGAACATTTGATTCACTTCCCTAATAGGAATATCTCAATGCTGGGATGACCTCTTCTTGGTATTTATTCTACTTTTGGTTTTCAGCATAGTTACCTGTGATTGTAAGAACATAGCTGAGTGGTGAGGTATTCAGCACCTTTATTCCAAATAAGAGTGCATACCTGATTTCTATAGTAATGAGGAGGTAGATGGGCAATGCATCTGCCCAATACTTTTGATGCCAATTGGTTAAGCTTAAGGCTTAACCAATTGGTTAAGCTTAAGGCTTTTATTCAGGAATAAAAGTCCACACGAGTATGGAGGCAATTGAGAGCTTAAGAACAAAGCCATAAATCACTCTGGTAATGGCAACAGTGCATTTTCCACCCTTTTCCCTGTGGCTTTGAGACAATCACAGCACAGAATCACCTGGGCAGGCACTGACCTGGGAGCCAGAGCTGGGAGCTGCAAGAAACTAAGAAGTGGAGTGGCGCAGGTGACCCTCCTTCTGTGGGAGCTGGGGAGTGGGAGGCCAATGAGATGGCTCACTCGCATAGTGGAGGAGCTATAACACTTTTAAAATGGCAAAAGTATATGAATTCAAGACAGACTGTTGGTTGCCAGGGTTAAGGAGTATCAATTAAAGGTGAGAGGGGAGTGGGTGTGGCTGTTTAAAAAGAGGGTATGAGATCAGGGAGGAACCTGTGTCATGATGCTCTGTACCTTTACTGTCTCAATGTCCCTATCCTGGCTGTCCTATTGTATCAATACTAGCATTTTGCAAAATAATTCCCACTGGAGAAACTGGGTAAGTGGTACCTGGGCTCTTTCTGTATGATTTCTTTCAACTGCCTGTGATTCAACTAAGATCTCAAAATAAAAGCTTTATGTATTGAAAAAAATATAAAATATGCAGCTGTTAAAAATGCAGTACATTTGATTTTATTGTTAGGAACAGACTACCAATAAAATACTTACAACACATAAACGGAGGGAGTTTGGATTTGAGTGGGTTTATCAGGCAAAGTCCAGTCTGGGAAGAGAGCCATCTTGAATGAGAAGGGACAAGGGCCATGGAAGGAATGAATGATGATGTGGCATGGCCCATGCTACATGGTGTTAGCAGGGTGAGTCCTAAGCCAGGCTGTGAGGAGTCACTAGCCGTTCTACAAGAAGCACTTGCACAGAGTATCAAGGCAGAATGTACAAGGAAAGCTGGGCTACAGGGAGCAAGGCCAGGCCAGCAGAGACTCTGTACAGCCCCAGCAAGTATCTCTCCATGTAAGAGTAGGAGATTTGCTCAGCCTACAGAATTTGATCTGTACAGGCTTAGACAGAGGCAAGTCATCCTAGCACACAGCACAGAGGAGGTGTCACCAAAGGAATGCATCCACTGAAGACAAGGAGCTAAGTCTCACCTGGTCCCAGCGTGCAGAGCCAGGCTTGGCGAGCTGGGGCCGAGTGAGCATGCAATAGAGAGGAAAGCATGGGTGCAGACTCAGGTGCCTAGGGCACCATGAGGGTTGGAGGTATGCTCACTGGCTGTCTGTACAGGTGTGGTCGAGGTCCAGGAAGGTGCCTTGTGGGAGGACACCTCAGCAAAAAGCTCAGTCCCTGGACATGGTGGACTGCCCCCAAAGGGAGCACTGGTAACTGGTGAGACCATTCCTCACACAAGTAGAGTTGGAGCTGGTGGACATGGAGCAAGGCAGTCCATGTTCATTCAGCCTCAGGACCACACACCCTTCCCAAACAGGACTTTCCTTGTGGGCAGCAGGAACATCTGGCAGAAGTCAGGTTGGGGGAAAGCAACTGTGGTTCAAGCTCCTGCAGCAGCTTCTATGACACCTTCTCCCACTCCAAGCCCACCTCTCAATTCCCTCTGTGTGGCCTGGCTAGTCATTCACCAGGCTCCTTCTGCCTCAGACAGAGAAAGGGCTGCAGTAGCCTATGCTGGAGGCCTTGATAGAGGACCAGTCCAGGAAGGTGACCATGGGCACAGTCTAGCCCCTGGAGCTCAGGAGTCCCAGTGGAAATCCCTCAGAGACTGGCAGGTGGGGTAAGGCTAAGGAACCAATTGTGCCAGTTTTCATGGGACAAAAAGGGCTTTTGTTTGTGAGCTGGTCACTCATGGTGAGACTGCCCTGAAGGATCTTTCCGTCCAAGAACAAGGAAGGGCAGCTCTGCTAACTGGATGGTCACTAAACCAGGAAGGCGCAGGACCATCACCCTCCTCCTCGAAACAAAACAGTGAAACAGAAGATGCCTCCTGTGGTGCTGGTTTTTATTGGTGGATACAGCTTGTAGGGGCCAGGCCCACAGTGCCCTGTGTGCATGTGGCCACTGGTTTTGTGATCCTGCAGGGCCAAGTGCTCAGTACACCTGCGCCAGGTTGTGCTTCTTGTACAGCAGTGCCCGTCTCTTCTCACGCTCACGCACAAAGGCGCGCAGATGCCCAGTGGGAAAGGTCACAGTGGAAGGCTGAGAGCAGGCTGGGCCCTCCTCAGTCAGCCATGGGCACTGCAGGCAGCTGGAAGCACTTGGCCGGCCCCTGCAGCAAGGAGGGTGGTGACAGGGAGGCAGGTCAGCCTACTCTGGCTGGTGCAGGGCACAGCAGGGTGAGCAGGGGGGTAGGAGACAGTACCACCTTACCAGGGGTGTGCACACAGCGTACTCTGCAGGAAGGCCAAGGCGCCCCCAGACAGCCCGGCGTAGCAGCGACTCAGCAATATGAGCCCTCTCCGCAGGTCTTTCTGCATGTCCCGCATGCCCTCTCTGCTCACTGGGTACTCGGCACTCAGCCTGCACAGGTGAGGCATAGGTGACTCAGGTCACATGGGGATCTGAGGTCATCCTCATGGACTCCATATCCGCCCCCACGTGCCTGGAGGACTCACATGATGAATGCAGTCACACCGATGGCCCAAATGTCAGTCTGTGGACCAGCACCCTGGCCCTCCAGGAGCTCCGGAGCTGCACAGAAGGGGGAGCACAAGGTGAGGAGCTGAGTGTCTGCAGTGCAGACACTGGCAGGAGGCAGAACTGGAGGAGGGGCTCACTCCCAGCCACCCCTCAACCCACGCACCCATGGTCTCCACATAGTCTTTGAACCTCTCTGAGGGCAAGACCGTCTCCTGGGTGAGGCTCTGAGCATTGCCCAAGTCGACCACCTTGAGCAGGTTGTATTCCGTGACAATCATGTTCTCAGACCTGAGGTCCAGATGCAGGATGCACTGTGCATGCAGGTACTGGGTAGCACTCAGCATCTGCCACAGGTAGTCCTTCACCTCAGATTCTGAGTAGGAGGCCCTGGGGGCACATGGGGAGGGGCTTGGCTCTGAGCAGTTTTGGCCAAGCCCCCTCCTGCACAGGACCCAGTCCATGGAAGCAGGCAGGACTTGGGCCTCAGTGCCATCCCCCTCCCCAAGCCCTGCCCCCCAGCCAGATGGCCCCTCACCGCTGGGCCAGGCAGGGGAGTAGCTCTGGCCCAGAGCACAGCTCCAACATGAGGACCAGGTGCCGCGGGCTGAGGAAGGCAGCCTGCAACTGGGCCAGGTGTGGGTGACACAGGCCCTTGAGGGCCTCGTACTCTCGAAGCACAGTCGTCTTTTCCTCTGGGCGGTAGGGGATGATCTTGGCAGCCAGTGGGCGTCCACTGGCCTTTTCCCGGCACTGCCGCACAATGCTGAAGCGGCCCCTGGTGAGGAAGCACAGGTCAGGCTTCTGGGAACAGCTCCTGTTCTGGCCTTCAGGCCCCTTCATGACCTCTGGCAGCCCCTTCCCACTCTCAGAGCAGCAGGGAGGAAACTCAAATGGGGAAGGAAGTGCTCAGGCCCTGGTGAGCAGGTTGGGGTAGGGGAGGCAAAGGGGCCTCAGCACCTTCGGATCTGCGTCTGGAAGGCGAAGGTCTGTGTGCTGGGGAGCAGATGGGTCAGCAATGCAGGGCCGCTGTCCTGCTCAGAGGCTGTGGGAAGGGAAGCCAGTGACTGGAATGTTCCTCATAGTCCCAGTACCCCAACCTTGTCTCCAGCCATCTCTTCCCCATCACTTTGACAGCCCCCCTCCTTAAACCCACACTTGGCTTCTTGTTCCTTGGACCATTTGGGGATGGAGAGGGGCAGCGCAGTAGCTGGAACAAACCTTCCCCATGAGTGTATGTGTCTTGGTGACAGTTCCAAAGGGACCCCCACCCACTGCCCACCAGGTCCTGTAGAGGCTCACCCAGGTGGCCAGGCCCTCCAAGGAGGACCTGCTCCGAGGGGCTGCTGTAGGGGCCCATGCCAGCCTTGCTGACGCACGCGGTCCGGAAGGTGTACACACCACCCTTCGAAAGATTCCTGGCCAGGTAGCAGCAATCAAAGATGTCCGAGGCCAGTGTGCTCCAGCTGCCACCTGGCCACACGGAGCAGGTGAGGGGAAGCCCCAGGCCTCCCCACTCCAGAGTCCAGTGAGGGTGCCCTGATGGGCATTCATGGGTACAGAGGGCACCAGACACTTCCCCCATGGTTCTCCAGAAGCACAGAGTGGCCAGATACTCCTCCCACTAGCTACAGGGCCCCCAGGGAGTGAGGACACCTGCACAGCCCTACCTTCCAGGCTGCACTGCACGATGTAGGTCACAGGGCCACAGGATTCCATAGGCTTCCAGACCAGCAGCACCCCATCTGTGTACACCTCCCCAATGTCTGGGCGTGGGGAGGATGGGGGGCACTCTGCAGGGCCCATGGTCAGAGATCTGAGGTCAGCTCCCAGGGGCATGCAGCTCCTGCAGCTCTGACCGCCTGTCCACACCCCTGCACCCTACTGCCATGCCCTGAGCCCACCCTACCCTGGTCCCATAGATTCCAGGGTCCCATTCCAGCGCTGCCTGGTAGAGGGACTCAGTAACTCTCCTGGAGGGAGCCCAGCAGGTGTCTGCCTGCCCTACCACAGGCTTCCCTCATCTGGTGCATGCTCCGGAGCCCCATGAAGTGGCCCTCGTTACAGCCCCTTGCCCACTCCAGGTTTTGGTCAGAGATGTCTCAGCTTGGCTGAGTGGCAGAACGGGGCACCTAGGGTTGGCCACAGGAGGTCTGGTGCCCCCTAGGGATCAGGCTGGGGGGTCTAAGAGCTAGCTAGGCCTGGCTGCCCCCTTGGAAATCCCGGGGAGGCAATGATAGCCTGGAGTGGCCTCTCTGTCCCCACTGAGAAGGCCTGGTGAGGCCCACCCACCTGCCTTCCGGAGGACAGCTCTGGTGGCCGCTGTGCCCAGCGCATTGCGCACACTGCACGTGTACACACCCAGGTCCTCAGAAGTCACTGCCAGGATGGTCAGAATGTGGAAATTCTTGAGCGTGGAGGAGATGAGGAGGCGGCTGCTGCTCTCCAGGGGGGCCCCGTCTGCAGCAGGACAGAGTAGGCCTGGAGGCAGCTCAAAACACCAGGCCCCACCCTCTCTGGGCCTCAGTTTCCCTCTGTATGTTGAGAGCCATGACCTCAAGGAGCAGCCCCCACAGTCCTCCTCCTCCCACTCCCTCCCCCACACCAGGATAGCTCCTTACCTTTATTCCAGGTGGCCTGGGCCGATGGCTGGGCCAACACCTGGCAGGCAAGAGTCACAGACTGGCCCAGGACCACTGTCTCATCTACTAGCTTCCTTAGGAAATATGGCGCTAGAAAAGAGAGGTGGGGATACTGGAGAGAAGCTCATCCTCATCCAGCTCATTTTCAACCTAGCACCTCCTTCAGAAAGGCCTTCAGGACTGCTCAGTCCCCATACTGGGACCTGACCCCCCCCCCCACAATATGGGCTTAAGTCACTGTGGGTTTTAGCTTGCCCCCTGTTGGTTGGGGCACTGTGGAGGGGCTCCCCTTCCCCACAGCCAGCCCCCTGGGAAGATGGGGGGCCCAGCCCCAGGCACCTTGGTCTCTGTTCTTCTGGTCTGACAGCCGGAAGGAAGCTAGGCCTGCCTTTTTCCTGGGGGGCCCCTCCTTCTCTGGACCTGCAAGGAGAAGGGATGGAGGGAGCTCATATCAAGGGTCTGGCTCTTTTTGGCAGCCAGCCCCCTGCCACTACCATTGGGAGCCTGGGAGGAGGACTCTGGAGCTACTCTCCACCCACTGCCAGATTCCCATTTGGCCAAAAAGCCTGGACCCAGGGGATTTTTTTTTTGGTGGAGGGGACAAGCTAAATCTGCTGTGAGGCTACCCATTCCCTAGCCTGTCAGCATAGGCCTATCCTTGGAGGGGCCACTTTAGGCAGGTAAGGGGTGCAGGTGCCCAGGAGGCGTGGCCAAGGTCTGGGGTCAGGCAGGGTCAGTGAGGGGGGTGCAGTCAGGAAGACTGGCCCTGGTTTGATCCTGTCCACAGGGTTGTAACCCCTATAGCAGCTCAGATCCCATACAGGTCTCAGATGCACATGGGAGGAGAGGAAGCCAAGAAGGTGACCTTGGGAACAGAAGCCCATGTGTGCCTGAGGTGTAGGCAGCACCGGGACAGGACAGAAGGAGGCTTCCTATGTCAGGTGGGTGCCTGAGCTCTGACTCCTGGGCATGGGCACACAATGCCCCAAGGTACAGAGGGGCCCACCTGGCTGAGCCCAGCAGCCCCTGTGGTCGGGGTAGGGGAGTCACCTTGAAGCCTGCCCCTCAGGAGGCGGGAGATATGGGCCACCGAGGCCCTCATCCTCTGGTGAAGCCCCAGTTCCACTGGCTCCTTCAACAGCGCCTGCCTCGAGGAGGAGCACAGGAGGCCCCTGGAGGGGGGTGACCACCTGCGTTTCCTGTTGCTGCCTGCCTCCCTGAGCAGCAGTCCTGTGTCCTCCAGCTCCTCTCTGATCTCCAGGCCGGTGGGGAGGCCCTGCCAGGGCAACGGGGCCTCTGGGAACTCAGCCAGCTCCTCCCTGGCCTCAGATGCTGGGGAGGGTGGCAGGTCCGGCTTGGGGACCCTCCTGAAGATCATGAACTCAAAGGGGAGGTACTTGATGTCATACAGGTCTGACAGGTTGAGATAGGCTGGCTCCACCTCTGATATGTCCAGAGACACAGTGTCAGCTGCCTCAGTGTCCCCTGACAGGTCCTGGATTTGTACCAGTGACACCTGGGACCCCCAGCCGAAGTCTTCGCACAAGGTCAGCTCTGGGAAGGCCCTTGTGGGGACTTCACAGCCCTCTGGCAGGGACACCGCACTGGCCTGGGGGTGTGGGCTCTGAGCCCCTGTTTCATCCTGTTCCTCCAAGGACTGAGAGGTACCCCAGGCCATCCTGGACCACAGGGGCCCCTGTCCCAGCATGCCTCCCGCATCCCCACCAAAGGCAAAGGCGCCGTAGCCGGCCACCCCTGCGTAGCCTCCACGGTGCCCAAGGGAGAACTTGCGTGAGGTTGCCTGCTCCTGAGGCCAAGGAGGGCTGAGCTCAGACTCACATAGGTCCTCTGTCTCCTGGGCCAGAGCCTTGACGTCCGGGGGCAGGCCAGGTTCTGTGCCAGATGGGGAGGCTAGCCCTGGAGAACTTGGAAGATTGGCCCTCCCAGGGAGAGGGGTGGCTTCCAGCTCCCTCCTAGAGCCTGACGGGAGGCTTGCTTGAGCTGGGGAGAAGGGAGCCTGGAGTTCACCAGAGAAGAGGGGTCTCGGGGTTGCCAAGAGAGCCTCCGAGCAGTGCTCTGGAGGAAAGGCACCAGGAGCTTGGGATGCAACAGCCACTGGGGCATCACAACCCTTCCTGGGGGAAGGACCCCACTGGGGGTGACTAAAAGGAGCTAGCTGCCCCCCACAGCTGTCCTGGGACAACCCCTCTTGCTCAGCAAAGCCAGGATCCCCACCGGTGGATGAACATAGTCCCCGTCCTTTTGGAAACCCCCTCTCCATGACATCTTTGACCTCTCTAGGCACATTCTCTCCTCCCAGGGCCTCCTGGTGGCCCCAGAGGGCAGGGGTGAAACACTGGCCCTCATGGCAGGCCTCTGCAGAGGAGATGGCAGAATGTGCAAGGTCAACATCCAGGGAGTGGCTGCAGTGGTGGGGGCCTCCAGGGGTGCTGGCGCTGGTACCAGGCAGCCTCAGGGAAGTATCTAAGGAGGGTGCCTTGGCCATCGGGGCAGCCTGCTCCTCCTGGGCGGCCTCCTCCTCCAGTGCCTGGTGCTCCAGCAGTGGCTCTCGAAGGCCAGGCAGGGGGCCCGCAAAGTACCCACCCTTGAGGAGGTGCCTCTGCCGCACAGGGATCCGTCTGCTGCCCTTGGCCAGGGCCCCACACTCCAGGCTCTTGCCTGCCTGCTGGTAGAACAGGCTGTGGATAATGCTTTGCCGGGGCACACAGCCTGGGGCAACTGGGGACTCTGAGCCCCCAGGTGCCTCAGGCAGGGGTGCTGCCTCCATGGGAAGACAGGCCTCAGCCTCTTCTGGCAGGCTGGCAGATGGACGCAGGAAACCCCGTGGGTGCATAAGGGGGGAGTGAGTCACAGGAGAGGGTGGCAGAGACTTGGCCCGGGCGAAGGGTGCCAGCTCGTTGTCGGAGGACGAGGTGCTACTAGAAGAGGTACTGGCATCACCACGCAGGTGCCGGGCCACTCCAAGAGACGGGCTGTCTGGCGGGCCCTGGAGCAGCTCCGGGATGGAACGCATCACCAGGATGGACTTGTAGCTCATCAGGGAGCGCTGGGGGTGCAGGGGTGGGGCGTCAGCTGCATGCTGCCCTCCAGCTCCTGGTGTGCCCCCGAGGGGAGCCCAGGAGATGGGGGCCTCCTCATCCCTGGCACCCCAGGGCTATGGTGTGTCCCCACCCAGGCTGGAAGTATATGCAGTCCTACCCCATCCTGTCAGCTCAGAGGGCACAGACCCTGAAAGAAGGGTGCTCAGCCCCCACTTCCCTACTCTCCCAAACCTGAGGGGCATCACCAGCTCCCGGACCTAGCTTGCCTCGCCTACCCCTTGGCCCCTCATGCATATGCCCCTGGTGTCCTGCCCCCTCTCTGCATCTGAGCTCACCTGCCAGCGGCTGCGGGCCAGGAGGAATTTGAGCTGCTTGGTGTTGATGAAGTGGGCCTCCTCTGCAGGCAGGGATTTCTGGGGGCCCAGGTGAGAAAGCCACATTGGGTGAGACCTTGGTTCACCCTAGGGCCAGGTAGGCCCCACCCTTCTTAGCCTCAGTTCCCCCCCACTGTTTACCAGGCCTGCTGGATTCAGCCTACTCACCAAAAACCAGGGGTGGGCAAGACACTGGGCTGCACTGGGCCGGGCTCTGTGGGGGTGCCAAGCTGGGGGTCAGGCCAGGGGTCACCTGGCCCCCTGAGTGGATGGGGGGAGCAGGGAGGAGGGTGGGCACACTCACTCTGGAGCTCTCTGCAGGGCAGCCCTAATGAAGTCCTGAGCATCCTGGCTGAGGTGTGCAGCCACTGGGCTGCCCCAGGACACCCGCCCCTCCAGCACATTCAGGAGGGTTGCTCGGTCACTCTCGCCGGCAAATGGGGATGAGCAGGTCAGGCTGAAAGCACAGGGAGTATTCAGCACTCAGATGTGATCCCAGATTTCTGGGTCCTGTGGGGTTGCTGGGCAGAGCTCTGGCTGGGATGGCTTCTCAGCAACCTCAGAATCCCAGTAAGTATCTCACACTTGCCCAGAGATCTAGGCTCCGCCTGGGGTGGGGATCGAGCATGAGCCCAGAGTGGGTACCAGGCCTGAGCCTGAGGTGGGAGCAGGGCCCCACCTGGAGATGAGATGCAGCCTCAGTCTGACAGCAGCACCTTCAGGGCAGCAGAAGCTGCTCTGAGGGGCCTCTGGGCAAACCCAGCCTAACCACCTGGAGAAACAGCTCAGCACTGGCTGTGCCTCACAACAGGAAGGGCTGCTCTGGGACAGGATGTGTGTGAAAATTGCTGGACAAAACCTCTTATCAGAGCTGGCCCACTGCTTGTTCCCAAAATAGTTGCCCCTCGGGCCTCGGGTCTTTGAGGAGGGCCAGCAGTGCCTGTGACCTCCTGTGCGCCTGCTGGGAGGGTCTGGGATTGGCTTCCAAGGAGACAGCTGGCAGGTGCTGGGGTCTGCTCACCTGAGGTAGGAGATGACCCCCATAGCCCTGTGGGAACAAAACCACAATTGTGAGTCATCCCAGGCCTGGCCCACAGGTAACGGGCACCAGGTGGGTGGGAGCCAGGGGAGGAGAGAAGGCAGAGAGTGGGAAGCGGTGCTGGCGTTGTCCTTGGGGGCCCAGCCACTCACCAGATATCAGAAGCCTCACTGACAGGGTTCTGCTCGATGATCTCAGGGGACACAAACTCAGGGGACCCATACTTGCTGTACTTTGGCTCTGTCTGGGTGATCTTTTGGGCAAAGCCGAAGTCGCAGATTTTAATGTCTTCCCGAGCAGGATGCACCATCAGGATGTTGGGGGGCTGTTGGGGGGCAGTCAGGAAGTGGGTGAGGCTTCGACGTGAGGAGGTACCCCTGGGACTGCCAAGTCTGGGGGTGACACTAGGGAGTCTGTAAGGGGCTGCCTCATGAAGACGGAGAAGCCAGCGAGGGAGGACAGGGGGCTGCCCTGGGAACAGGTGGTTTGGGTACCATTTGGGGACAGCCTCTGCTCTATCAGAGCCACATTTCACCTAAAGGGGCTGCTGGTAAAGTAGTGAGCTCTCCCCAACAAAGTTAGCAAGTCCTGAAGCTGGAAGTGGTAGGCCTGTTCCCTTGCAGGCTGGAAAGCCTGCAAGCTCCCACCGCCTGCTCCTGGGCTCTGGGGGCACAAGGTGGATGGAACAAGTACCTTTATGTCCAGGTGTAGGATGCCATGGCTGTGCAGGTAGTGCAGCCCCTCCACCAGCTGCTGGATGTAGACTTTGACCTGCAGTAGCAAAGGCTGCTGCTCAAGTGAGAAAGCCTATCTCTGCCTGCTCTGCCACCTTCCTCCCTGCTCTGCTCCCATCTACCCCTCACTCCCTGCAGACCTGAGACCAACCCACAGGCAGTAGAGTCAGCGCCTCCCCAGCCCTACATGCCTGGGCATGGGGATTCCCCTGGGCCAGATGGTGGGGAGGGTTTGGGTGTGTGAAGCAGCCTGAGCAAAGCAGGAAGCTTGATGTCTCAAGAGCAGGTGAGGGTTGGCTGGTGGGCCAGGTGGGCCAGGTGAGGTGCAGGCTGGGAAAGGTAGGTTGTGATCCTGGCTGGTAGGGCTCTGAGAGTTGACTGAAGAGCAGTGACACCTTGTGAGGCCCTGGGGGCCTTCAAAAGTTCTCTGAGCTGGGCCTGCTAGGACGGGCAGTTGGGGTGGGGGGAATACAAGCCCTAGCGGGGGGCATGCATGTAAGCCTATTGGTTGCAGACAGCTCAGGCTGCAGAGCCACCTCTGCTTCTGTCACCACGCTCTTCTTAAACAGGCGGTCCAGCAGTTCCTCTGAGGAGCACCTGGGGTTCAGGTCAAGGAAAGCTCAGGGGTCGGGAACCCACCCACTCCATGCCCCATGGCAAGTGCTATCTTGGGGAGCAGTGCAGTCCATGCTGGAGTGGTGGGTCCTCCAGGTTGAGGAGGGTGTGTGGGACCCAGACCCTGAGGAGAGGAGCTGAGGCCAGTGGCCAGCAACAGAGTTGGAGTGGAGGTGTCCTCTCCCCTCTGCACAAGGTAGGGTGTGGCAAGCACTGCGACACCCAGAGACTCTCAACCTGGCAGCAAGTGATAAGGTGAGATCCAGAGGGGTCAGGGAAGGGGTATACCCCTCCCTGAAGCCTGGGTGGACAATGTCAGAGCCCCAGTGCTTGGGGCCTGGGACTGCCATTTAAGCAGTATGACCTCCTGCTGAACAGAGGTCACAGGGAGCATGAGAGGGGCCTGACCAAATTCCTGGCTCAAGGGGCAGCAAGCTATGAGGACAGTGCCATGTCTGGGCTGGTTAGTCCCACAGCATCCTAACAGGGGCATGGGAAGCCCAGCTGGCTGCCTCGGGAGGAGTACAGGGCTGAGGACAGCAGAGCCACACACAGCCCCCACACCACTCTGTGGTCCCCTGCCCTTCTGGGGCTCCCGGCCGCCTCATCCCCTGGGGCTAAGGACTGGATACAGCTCCAGGACAAGGATGAGAGTTTTGCGAGTCTCAAACTGGTCCAGCAGCGCAGTGACTAGTGGGTGGCTCAGCTCCGCAAGCACGTCTCTCTCCCGGTAAGCCTGGGTACGTGTCCTGCTCCGTAGGGGGATGAACTTGGCAGCACAGGACATCTGGTTGCCCTTGTGCTGCACTCTTTTCACGAAGCCAAACACACCCCTGGAAAGAAGGGACTCCATGCTAGACTCCTAAGATCATGCCCAGAGGGAGATGCGGGACAGTGCTCCTGGCAGGTGAGGTTTCCAGATGGGCAGAGGCTGTGGGGAGTGGGTACTGGGGAGACAAGGGCTTCCTAGAGGTGGGGTTCTCAGGTGGGACCTCTTGAAGATGGGAGGGTACTCCAGGGCATGGGATGTGGGTGGGGCCTTCCAAGACCCAAGCTCCCTTGGGACAGAGTTGCTGAGCTGGCGGGATTCCTGAGAAGCAAGGGTTCTGAGGGAACTGGGGCTGGTGGGGTGGGGGGAGTGAAGTTCCGGGGGTGGGGAGGAGAGTAGGCAGAGTACTGAGGGGTGGCCTCAGAAAAGTGGGGTTCCCGGGAAGCAGGGGGATCTGGGTGGTGGGGTCTCTGGAGTGCAGGCTAGGGAGCGAGGCTCCTGGGGCAGGCTGGCGGGGTACCTCCCAATCTCTTCTTTGACCTCGTAGAAAGAGTGCAGTTTTCTCCGACAGCTTTGCTTTTCTAGGTCCAGGTTGCTGTCCCCTGTAGCCAGGAAGCAGTCAGCCACCAGTGTGGACAAAGGTCCCCATCCCTCCCACTGTTCCCCAACTCCGCAGTGTCTGCTGGGACAGTTCCCTGTGCCTGGGCCTGTAGGAGCCCACAGAACCCTACACCCACGTGGAGCCAGGATTGGGCCTGTGAGAGGTCCCCTAACTCACCCCCATGCACCAGCAGCTCTGCCTTGCACAGCACCTGGCCACCAGCATTTTGGGCCAGGCAGGTGTAAACACCAGCGTCATGCTGGCCCACATTCCTGAGCACCAGAGAATAGGCTGTCCCTTCCTGCTGCTGGCTGAGCCATGTGCTGTCCACCAGCTGGACGTTGTCCTGGAGGCACAGGAGGTGGGGTGACCATGAGCCTTGGGACCCAGTACTGGGGTCCGCCCCACCTTCAGTGAGTGACCCAGAGTGTCTGGTGGGGATCTCATACACCCCTCCTCCAGGCACAAGGCTGGACATCCCCACCCCACACATCCCTACCTTATACCAGGTCACTGTGGGCTGTGGGTTACCCTCGATGACAGCCTGGAATTTCGCTGTGCCGCCCCTCTGTGCCTGCACATCCTCGATGGTGATCTGCATGGATGGGGGCCCTGGGGGTGGGGGAGGGAACTGGTGGGGAGGAATCCAGGCTGCACAGACTGGCCATCCACTGCAGCCCATACCGCACTGAGTCTGTGAGCTGGGGCCTGTGTCACCAAGGCCTCGGTGGGCTGGCAGGGACTCTAGGTGCGTCCTGGTATCCCAGGTGAATAGCAAGGCCCTCAGATACCCACAGGGTAACAGAGCCCACCTGTCTCCCAAGTGAAGGTGACCCCCTCCTGATTCCACCCAGGCTCCTGGTTAGGAAGTGCTTGCTTCCATCAGAGTACCGCCTGTCCTGCTTGAACCCCAGCTCTCCGGGGGCAGGGCATGCAGAGCATCCTAACGTAGGCCACTGAATGGCTGTCCAGTTCACTGCTGCCTGCCTCCCTTCCCAGTGAAGCCCTCTGAGGGAGTTCAGGGACTGAGGGCAGCAAGGGCGGCCATAGCAGGGCTGGCACACATCGGATGGCCCCCCTGTGCAAGTGTCACCCAGCAGAGGGCACAGGGTCACGTACACAACCTACCTGTGGCCCCCGCATCGCCAGCCTGGTACACATATGTCCGGTGAGTGGTCTCTGTGAACACATGGCTGCAGACATCCCAGAGCTCTGTGGCCCCTGTCTCTGGCCAGGCTGTGGACTCCACCCTGGAGCCAGGCAGTGGGTTGAGTTGTCTGCCTGCCAACCCACTGCTGGGGGTGGGCACTGACCCTTGAGCTAAGTTGGGTCCCTGCCACACCCTCACCTGAGGCTGCAGCAGATGATTTGGGAAGGAATGTAGAGCCAGGGGCCTCAGCACCTCTCGCCCAAGAGTGGGGCTGACAAGGAATGTCCTGGGGTGCTGTGAGCCTCCTGCCCCACCCACAGATGTCCCTCATGGAATGTCCCTCCTAGCATGCTAGGTACATTACCTGATGGGAACAGTTTGTTTGTGTGCCATGGAGAGGGGCTCCGAGCCTTGACCCTGACTCATAGGTTGAAGGGACTGCAGCACCTGCCTGGGCTCTGCTGGGAGAGGCCAGGGTCAAGTGAGGTGGAGGCTGGGGTGGGGCTGGGGCTGTCCACCACCACATGCCCCTGCACCACCCTCCAGGGCCCAGAGGGCAAGAGCACAGGCCGAGCAGGGCACAGGGTCTGTGCCCCCAAACCCAGGCTCCTGCCACACATGCACACTTCCTCCAGGGCACCCTCCTGTCCCAGCTGGTAGCCCGGGCTACCAGCCCTGAGCTGCCTAGCCCCTAACCCCGACCCCATCCTACAAAGGGACGCAGCAACCTCGGCAGCCTCCCTGCAACCACATCTGTCAGGTGTCCCCTCCTTCTCCTCTTCCTCCCCCACTTTTCCCTTCCCTCCGGCCTGCCCTGAAGCCTAGAGTGTCCAGGCTGTCCGCCAGGGGTCTGAACCAGCAGACTTCTCACATGCAGGACAGATGTGTCCAGGGTGGGCAGAACCTCCCAAACTACCCCCTGCCTAGTTTCATAGGCAGCCTGAGTGAGGCGTGGGCCTTGCCCAGGACTTCCATCGATGCCTGGGTCCCCAGGGTTCTGCCAGTTCATTCCAATGGGATGGGCGCCCATGAGGACCAAGGTCGGGGTCAGCACAGAGGAGGGGGTTCTGACAGCAGGGGGTACTTTGTAGTCAGCCTACCACTGCTCCTCACCAGGTTCATGTGCAGCCTCTGTGCATAGGAGCTGGGAGCTGGCCTCCTGGAGAGCAAGTGGTTCCCTGGGGATTAGGCTGGCGTGGTCGCCTGTAGAGGTTCCTGGAGCCTCAGGGCCCATCAGCATCCTCTGGAGAGACCTGATGTCCTGGTCCTTTTTCTCCAGGGCAGCTGGGGGTGGGACAGCAGCACCTGTGGCAAAAGCAGGTCAGTGTGTAAGGGTGAGGCATGGCCTGGGCCTCGGGAGGGGCTCCAGGAAGCCCACCTCGGTCCTCAAAGATGTCCAGGGGAGTTGACCTGGCTGACTCTCCCACCGCCTGCTCTACCCGCCCACCACTACTCTCCCAGAAGGCGCAGGTGGTAGGGCCCTGACAGAGAAAGGGGCCTGGGAGTGGCCCCTCTCCCTGGTCTGGGAGAGGGTGCTCAGGGGAGTGAATGCAGAGCCCTGGAGGTCACCTCCCAGGGCAGCTGGGCCTGGACACCCACCTTGTACCCCGTCTGTCCCTCAGTCTTTGCTCTCCCCATCCCTTCACTGCACACTGGCATCCCCCTTGGCTCACTCTAGACCCCAGGATATGGGCAGCCTGCAGCCTGGCACCAAGTCAGGGACCCGGGAGTCCACAGGGGTGGGCTCCCTTGCTGCCTCCCCACGGTAGCCCCGTCATCAGCTGTAGAGGGGATTCTACCTGAAAGTCTATCTGCCCTTCCCTCCAAGTGCACCCCGACTGGACCCAGGTCACCCCACCCTCATCTGGCCCCTGCCCTGGCCTCCCTTCCCAAAGGAACTGCTGGACCCTCCTTGCCCTCAGCTCCAGGTGCAGCCCTTTCCTGCACCCGGCTGCCAGCCCTGGGTAGCATCGCTGAGGCCTGACGAGTGTACCCAGTCATGCCCAGTGCTCCATTCCCAGCAGGTCCCCAGCTTAGAGCCCTCCCCTGCCCCAAGACCCTCTCCCACATCAGGGCACCCACCCTGTCCGTTCCCATCCCAAGGAGGACCCCGCACACATCATACCCTCGCTGTATGTCCTGACGGCAGCACCGCTGCACAAGGGCCAGGAAGGCCTGCTCACCCGCAGCAGGCTGGGAGCCGCCACCATGGGCAGGCATACCGTGTGCACTGGCAACCAGCCCCTCAGCCCAAGTGCTACCAGGCTGGAATGATGAGCTGTCCTGCCCCCACCCACAGACCCAAGGGTGGCCAGGACCCACCCATGGCTGCCAGCAGAGGGTCCAGCCTAGAGGACCCCTCCTGCCCAAGTTGCCAGAGCCACTGGAAGAAAGAAGGAGCAGAATATGGGGTACAGGAGCCAGTTTATTATCATCATAGAATTAACTGACAGGGGCTGCTTCCACCTAGAGACCCCAGCCCACTCTGCAGGGGAGGCCTGAGAGGTCTGCAGCACAGGCCCCAACAGGCCTCAGTCAGCCTCCCTGGAGGCTGAGAAAAGTGTCCATGGGGAAGTTGTGCCCTCAGGGAAGCCCCCACCGAGCACCTTGGCATGGGGCAAGACTGTGCCACAGGAAACAAAGTGGGACGCAGCCCGGAGCTGGTTCCCGTTGCTCCCACAGAACTGCGATAATCTGGGTTACAGCTGTGCGTACAGTGTCCTCAGCTGGAAACCCCTATGAGGTAGGAAGCACCTGGTGGGAGGATGGGCAGCTCAAGTCCCAAATTGCTGGAGAACAAGGGGAGGGTCAGAGCACATGTCCCGAGGTGCTGGCTTCAGGTCTCTCTCCTGAGCCCCAAACACAGGACACTGTGAAGCAGGTGGGTGCAGGTGCCAGGCCAGGCCCTAGGCCTCCAAGCCAGGCCTCCTCTTCTGCTGCCCCTGTGCAGCCACAGCAGCCGGCAGCCCTATCGGCAGTTTCCTGGCTCCAAGAGAGTCCCTGTCTCAACCCCCCAGTTGCCTGTGCCCACAACCACGACCACAGCCTCAGCCCTGGGAGGGGCTGGGGCCCTCATCCCCATCCCGGCGAAGGTGCAGGGTGACTGTCTCACCCACTGTCCCAAAGCTGACCCTCTGGGTGGAAACCTCCGTTTTGAAGCTACTCTGGCCACTGTCCGCAGAGCGATGGACCTGAGTGCGGAAGGACGGCATCCAGGGTGTGGGACCCTCAGCCCAGCTCCCCTGCACACAGGAGGCGCCAAGACGGCCACAGACCTGAGGCCCTGATGAAGCCCCCTCCTGGGAGAAGTGGCTGAAGAAGCCAAGGGGGCCTTGGGGACCTGGTGGGCGCCCCACATTGAGCAGGATGGGCTGTCCCACAGTGGGTTCACGGATCTCTCTCTGGAGCACTGAGACCTCGCAGGGTGGGTCATCAGAAGCACTGGTCATGGGGCTGCTACGGCCAAAGGTTTCCCCTTCTTGGGGCACATAATCCTCCAGGTCAGCCAGCGTCAGCACACAACCATCGTGTGTGAGAATCTTGGGGTCATAACCTTGAAGATCATGGGCTCTTAGGGGCTCCTCTGTCAAGCAGACACCTGCCCCATCCTGCATCTGCAGGGGGGCTTCCTCTCCAGCAGCCCCGGGAGGGGACAGCTCAGGGTTCTCCAGTCCAGCGCCTACACAGAAGACTCTGCCCTGGGGCAGGGACCCCTGGGCCAGCAGCTTGTTGTTGGAGTTGTTTGTGTTGGGGTCTCCTCCTGGGGCCCCACCAGGTAGCGTGAAGAGAAACCCCGCCGAACTGCTGGGCGCCTCTCCAGCTGGAGGTGCACTTCTCGGGCCTGTTTTCTTCACCCGGACTTCAATGGTCTCCTCGACCTCCACCCATTTGGATGGGGGCCCAGTGCCCTTGGGCAGGGCCAGCGTCTGGGCTCCAGGCTCTGTCACGTACAGCATGGGTACAGTGGGCCTCCAGCCCATCTCCACCCCTGGCCTGCAGAGCTGGCTGGCCCCTGGTGAGTGCAGCAGCTCAGAGGTCGACAGGCCTGGCCTGGAGGGACTGGCAGGGCGGCGGGAAGGCGAGAGAGAGGGAGACTTGCTGGGGGACTGGAGACGGCCACGGGGGCTCTTCACCACGGTGGTTATGGTCTCCTCTCTGCAGGGAGAGGGCCGAGAGGGGATGGCACAGACACCGCAGCCCAGCTTGCCACCCATGCCACCACACATGCAAGGCCAGCACGAGAGATCAGGTTAGTGTGCCAGCAAGCAAATGGTGAGACTGCACAAGCTCCTACATGTGCACTTGAGCCCGGTCTCTAGAACTTCCAGCCAGAGAACCAAAGAAACAATGTCTCATCTGCTCAACCAGAGGCTCTGGTGTAAGGACTTCCAAACAGGAGCTGAGATGTCACTGCATCACACCGGTGCCCCCAAACCTCAGACCAAGTCCAGTCTGCAGTGTCCCTCTGGGCCAGCGTTCCTTCCCTGTTGGTGGTGACCCCATTGGGAGATACCAGTCTTCCTCGAAGAGCTGATGGACAGGCGCTGCCCCACAGCCCTCCCTGTCCATTCCACCAGTGTTTTGTGTTTTCCTTCATGGAAGGGGGGTTCTTCATTAAGCTCTCAGAGGGCAGGGACAGACTGGGCAGTTAATGCCACAGGTGCTGGTGTAGGTGTGGATTGTCAGAGCCCTGAAATAGCCTGTGTCCCTGGCCTCCGTCTGGGTTATGATGCTAGACAAGGACACTTGGCTCGGAGTGTGATTCTGCTGTCATAGGCTTTGTGACTTTGGACTAGGTTTTCCCCTTTTGGGGCCTTGTCTCCCAAAATAGGGGACGACAGAGAAGAGGAGACAGAATGGGAGGCCGGTTGCATGTAAGTGCACATGAGGTGCTGACTGGAAACTCTGCAGCAGCACCGGGGGATGGGTCTGACCGAATTCTACAAGGCTAAAAAGGGCTCAAAACTTGCCCCTTTTTAAAAGGTGCCCCTTTTCAAAAGTGCACATGTAGGACCAATAGTCAGAAGCCTGCCTGCCAGCCAGCCAGGTCTTCCCCTGCCATCCAGTGCCACTGAGCTGGCTGGGTGCTAAGGATGCAGTGAGTAACAGGCAGGAAGCAGAGACAGGCTGAGTGACAGAAAGCCTTCCTGGACCCTGGGCCCTGTCTGTCCTCTCAGGCCCAGGCAGAAGGATATGACCTGCGGGTAGGGATGACTCAGTGCTGTTGCCAGCTGCCTGTCATGACTAAGGTGCTGTCTCTCTCTCCAGCTTTGCTTTTGTCTGACTCGGGGCTGCACCCAAGAGCAGTGACACCTAGGCTGGGCCTGAGATGTGTGATCACAACTCAGGGTGTGCAGCAGTTATAGGTCCTTCCCCTCCAGCCCTCACCTGGCAAAGGGGAAATGCTGTCCCCACTTAACTGATGGGAAACTGGGGTGTGTGGCTGTGGCCTGCTCAGGGCCAAGGCCTGCTTCCAGCCTCACACCCAGGCCCAGAGGTGCAAATGTCAGGAGGAACTGGGCTGGACCCCATCTTCTGGCCTCAGGCTGAGATAGGACAGGAAGTCGAGTGCAACTGGGACACTGGCTCACTCCTCCAAATGCCATCCCCAGCCCTGGCCAGTGGCTCAGTTGATTGGAGTGCCATCCCACACACCATAATTTTGCAGGATCGATCCCTAGTCAGGGAACATGCAGAAGGCAACTCATGAATGTTTCTCTCCCACATCAATGTCTGTCTTCTCTTTGTCTGTCTCTCGCCCCTCCTCTCTCTAAAATTCTCCAGTAAAGACTTTTAAAAGCCACCCCTTCTCCTGGGCTCACTGCTGCCCCCATGAGGGCACGTGGGCCTCCTGCTCTGAGGCCGCGGGCACAGCCTGGGGGTACCCAGGAGCAGCAGAGCCTTGTCTCTCCAAGCCAGTTTCCTTCTGGCCCTCTTGGCCCCCCATGGTCCCTGCTGGTGCAGTGTGCCCCTGGCAGAGGGACGCAAGGCCAGGCAGTTGCCCTTCTCTTCTCAAGCTGAAGGGCCACACTCCCTGCAGGGCATGGCTGGCAACTTCCAGGAGCCTGGAACACAATGGACTTGAGGGCCAGGAGCCACCTCGTCCAGCCTCCCACTGGCATGGGTCATCTCTGATGCCTCCCCCAGGGCCGTTTGGCCTCATCTCTGCTACTCCACTTGTCTCCATTGAATGTAAACAAGAACAACGCTCCCCTCCAGGATAAGATGTGGAGTTGATCCGGGTCAGGTTGTGGAGTGCCAGCCATGGGGTGGGCGCTCATTGCTGCCCTAGGCAGCCTTGTGCTGTGGGGGGTGGCCTGCTTTGTGGGAAGAGGAAGCAGGTCAAGAAAGGATCAACCCAGGATCTCATCAAACATCTGAATATGGGATTTTCCAGAGAGGTGACCAATGGTCGGTTCCTTAAGGGGGCTAGGAGGTTACCCACCCTGGAGTTCTCATCACCTGGCCTTTGGAAACAATAGTCATTCTCGCCTCCCAGCTTTGGCAAGCTCTCCTACCACCTCCACCTGCACACATCCCCTGCTGGAAATCCTCTCAGGATATCCAGGCCAAAACTAACCCTGCTTCTGTGGGTTCAGCTAGCTCTGGACCTCTTGTGCTGTTCATTTATGAACAACCATGTGGCTTTTCCCTCAGCCTTGAAGGCACTGAAGGACGAGGAAGGACGCGGATTTTCTGGGTGTGGCACCAGGAAAATGGGTTCTCAGCCAGCTTTTAATCATGAGCCACTCCAACCAACATTCCTCTCTCCCCTGAGCCTCAGTTTCACCATCTTCCCAATGTGAGGGTTGGACCTGGAGACTTCTAAGGGCCCTAGAGCTGTGCTGTCTACTATGATTATACTATTTTATTTAAAGTCAAACTAGTGAAAACTAGATAAAATTCAGTTCTTCAGTTGCACTAGACACTATTAAATGCTCAGTAGTTGCATGTGGCCAGTGGCTGCTGTGGGAGGCTATGTAAATGTGCACTATTTCCATCGTCACAGGAAGTTCTGTTGGACAGTGATGCCCTAGGTCCCAGGGCACTGAAGGGCAGAAACATACCACTAGCAACCTGGGACACAGCTGTCGGTCCCAGGTCCACCCCAACTGGTGTGACTCTGGGTCCAAGCCCTGGGTGAGACACTAAAGTATGCAGGGGTGTTCTGCCCCCAGAGGCAGGGCAGCCATGGTGAGGGCTCTGAGGCCCTGGAAGAGAGAGGTCAGCAGCATGAAGGTGGCCATGATCCCAGGGGAAGGGCAGCTTCCTGGGACTCTCTGCAAAGTGCTGCCCTCTATGTGACAAGCAAAGGCTATGAGGGTGGCAGTCAGGCGAGCAGGCAGCCAGACCAGACAGGCAAGGTCCAGGCAGGTTAGTGGGCATGCAGGGGGCACTGCAGTCAGAGGGAATGTTAGGAACACGCCTGCACTTACATGATGACGGTTTTCTTGGGGACTTTAGTCTCCTGCTCAGTGACTACAAAGAAAACAGTCAGGATAGCGAGGGTTACAGATCAGCCAGCGCTTTGGGCTGAGCTCTCTGAGTGGCATGGCAGCGTAGTAAGCCTCTCAGCGTTGGAACCCTGGCTCCCAGCCCTGCCTGGTAGTGTGTGGCTAGGACAGCTGCCTCCGCTTAGAGCCCCAGCTCCCTTGCCTCTGAAATGGTGACCATGTGTGCCTTGAGTAGCATAACTGTATGCCACAGAAGGGCAGCACCCCTGTCCCTCTTGAGGGTATTGCAGGGGCTTCAGGGACAGCCTAGGCTGCCCACATAGACAAATCCCAGCTTCTCCTTTAGCCATGTGCCTAGGGAGCCCTGGGTATTTGTCAGGCCCAAAGTCTGATTTTTCAGACATAGGAATTGAGGGCTAGAGTGGGAAAAGGAATAGCCTGCAGCTGCACAATGAGCAAGCAGCCAAACTAGCACCAGGATAGCTGATGCAAAAAACCAAAAACATCCTAGAGATCAAAGGTATCTCTAGGAGAGAATGACTGAAGTCCTGAAGCAGGCACATCTGAACTGCGTGGCAGACCACACAGTCCCTTGGGAGCAGCCTGCAGGCTCCTGTCAGGGTCCTGAACTCCAAGGGAGCTGGGAAACCTAAGTCTCCAAATAGGAGCACCAGGCCTTCCTCCTCTCTGGAGTCAGGGGGAGAGGGCCTGTGGTCCCCATCCTGAGAGGGAGGCAGGACCAGGCAGCAGGGTGCCCAACCATCTAAGTCCTCTTTCTCTGCAGCTTCTGGGCAGGGTTGGGCCTGGCACACAGATGTCCTACCTGACCTTGCCCATGTGGACAGCAACCATTCTACAGCTACCAGCACCCTCACATCTCAACACTCCTTGTCACCGTCCTGAAGGGATATTGAAGGGAAAGCTCAAAGTTCAGGCAGTAGGGCCCAAGGCACAGGGCCTCCAGCCCCTGGTCTGCAGGTTTTCTGCCGTGCTGCCGTGCCACGTGGAGTAAGGTCGGCCTTAGGCGACTGAGAGCATCCGAGCTTATCTCTGATTAGGCATGTGTGAATTGGATATGCTACTTGTATCTGTATGTGCCACACTAGGACACACATTTGGGAGCCACACTTACTGCACATGTGCACACATGTGTGCATGTCTGCCTGCATGTTTATGCACATGGATGTGTGTGTCTGTGTGTGTAGACTGCTTCCTGGAGAGAGTGCAGCCCACTGGGAGAGAGTGAGATGAGCCAAAACGCCATGTGTGTGGTCTAAGTGGGGCCCAGAGAGAGCCAGACCCTGTGCACAGAGCAGCAGAGATGCAGCGCCTTGCCTGTCACCCTTCTTGGCTGGGGCCTGTCCTGCTGCTCTGGGGAGTGGTGGCCTAGCACCCTACACTTTGTTCCTGACCTGACTGCCACCTGACAGGCCCTGGGCCCCGTGAGTGCTGGCAACCACAGGAAGGGTGCAGCCTTGCGAAGCAGGGCTTCCAGCCCAGTGCAGTTTCACAAGCGAGTGGGCAGTGCCCACCCCACAGGGCCAGCTGCGGGGCCACCGGGTTAACGATGAAGCAGCAGGACAAGGTTAGGAAGCAAGAGGTGGGAGGCTCCAATACCAGGGTCCATGAGGACAGCCATCTCCCTGAGTGAGGCACAGCCCCATTTCCTGCACACGGTCATGGATTATTGATAAAAAGATCCATCGTGACAGCAAAGTGAGTGGCTCTGTCAGATGCACTTATCATGTGCAGACAGGGCATGCCATGGCCATGGCCCCTGCTTAGCACATCCCCGTGAGATACCACCCAGCAAGACGCAGAAATGCCATAGACACCCTAGGGACTCCCGGCAGGACCTGGCTCAGCCAGTGCAGGCTGCCCTCTGGGGGACAAGAAATAGGGCCCCTGCCCATAGGGGAGGGCAGGGTCCCTGCAAGGCCAATCTCTGAGCACTAGATGGCCTGAATCTGTGAGGATCCAGATGGACAGTGGGCCCCAGACGTCGGGCCCTGGGAGGCACTGAATCCAGTGGCCCAAAGATCACGGAAGCCAACTTTCAGAACTTGGAAGGACACGTATTTCAACTCGTCTTGCTGTGAAAGCTGCGGCTGCACCAGGTGTTGGCCCGGCCTGTGTTGCATGTCTCCAGGGATGGAAGGCTTACCACCTTACCAGACAGCCCCTCCAGGTGGCACAGCTCAGACTGGGAGAAATTCTCCCTGGGTGGCAGCCTGCTCCGCAAGCCCCATAACACTGCTCTCTCAGTCTGAGCAGGCCCAGGATAGGTGCCAGCTACCCTCCTCTGCATCCTGGCCTTCCCCTTCCAGACCCAGCTGGGACCTTGGAGCCACCGTGCATGTGAGTGGAAGCATCTCCTTGCCCTTCCCCTCCTGCCCAGCAGCACACCTTTCCCAGATGAGGCCCATTCTGCAGCTTGGCCCACCCCTCCCTCTCCAAGGACCCCAGGGGCAGCACCAGGACCAGAAGCAGCCAGGGGATGTGTTCAACATGGACAACCGACCTGGTGTGGAGGGACCAGGCTCCAACACCTGCTGCCTCTCCCAGGAGCCGAGCTGGAACCCAGCAGCCTACACTCTGCACTTGGTAGGGGCCCCCTCTCAGGTGGAACTGTCCCATCTGCCACCCCTCCTGTCCCTCCCATGAGGACTCGCTCACCTCTGCCTGGCAGACTGCTCGGCCTGGGTCCGGCCTTGGGGATGGTGAGTAGGTCCTGAGTCTCCAACCCCAGGACTGCCCCTCCAGCCTTGGCCAGGTTCTGGGTTTACGGACCACCACCAACTGTCCCACATGCCTGTTATTCCAGTCTCAGGCCTTGCAACTCCTCCATAGCCCCAATACCTCTTCTCCAGGGAACACACCCTCCTTGGAAGGACTTATGATCTCACCCCACTGGGCCAGGTGTACAGAGAATCCAGCCAGGCTGAGGCTGAGGCTGAGGCTGAGACCCTCAGTGGCTGCACCTACCTTCCATCATGGCAGTGGTATGCTCCCGGCGGTGGCGCTGTTCCCCGGCCTGTAGTGTGGAGCCCTGCAGGCCCAGCTCCAGGCCGCCCCGTGTCGAGCCCAGCCGGTTCACCAGCTGTGGGATGGACAGCAGAAGCCGTTGAGGGCCCACAGCTTCCCAAGGAGCCATGGGCACCTCTCTGGGGATGTAAAGACTGGCTAGAGTGTGGGGGCACCCGCTCCTGTGTGTCAGAGTCCTAAAGCCTGGCCACAGAGTCCTAGAGTTGCTACCATGTCCCCAAAGGGACCCAGTACTGCCCAAGATCCCGTCATGGTGGAGGATACTCTCTGTCCCCACTGTTCCAAATGGCAGTTTTGTGGGCCCTGAACACGGGAAATGGAGTGAATCTTAGAGTTAGCTTTAACAGATTTAAATTTAAACTGAATTGGACAGGGCCCAAGCTGACAAGACGATTTGTGTCCTCAGGACCTGACGTGGAGGCCAGACCCATCCCTGTCTGCCCCAGGCTGCCAGCAGCACCACCTCTGAGGAGGATGGAGCCAGGTGGAGCCAAGCCTGCACACTGTCCCACACAACTGAGGACACACCCTACCCAGGTCCCCTATGGAATCCTGCTTGCACCTCATGATTGGTCAGTGACAGCAGGTCTGGGTCATCATATAGTGAGTGACAGTGAACATAGGGTTCTCCGTGTCATCGTAGATGGTGCATGATAGTGAACCTGGTGTTCCCTTTGTTATCATGGATGGTGAGTGACAGTGAGTCTGGTGTCCCCTCTCTCATCATGTGTCCTGGCTGATGATGACAAGCCCCCAACCACGTTTCTGCACCCTTCCTCACCTCGCACTCGTAGTAGCCCATATCTTCCTTGCTGGCCTCCTGGATCTCCAGCTTGAGCAGGCCACTGCGTGGCTCACTCAGGGTCCGGTACTTTCCGCCAGTGGACAGCAGGGCCCCATCCTTGTACCACCTGAAACCAGCCCTGGTGGTCAGTTGGGGCCTCTTCCGAGCCCCCTGTGCTCATGACTCTCCCTCACCCATCCCTCCGGTCAGGGTGCCGTTATAGCACCCACCCTCTTGAATGCCTCCTGCCATATCCATCTGGCAGGGTCTTCCTTGCTGCTGCTAGAGCTGTGTCAGAACATACTGGTCCCAAGGCCCCCACTTGTTATCCAAAAGGCTGAGCTTCTGTCTCACCCACCCAGACCTTGTGTACATGCTGTCCACCCTTGATTTTCAGACAGAAGTGGCAGCCCTACCCCCTCATCACCCCAGCCCACCTGATCTGAGGGTGTGGAACACCTTCGATGGTGCAGGTGACCTGGGCGTCCTCTCCTTCCACAAAAGGCACTGCCCGGAGCTTGTTCACAAACCGTGGAGGAACTGAGGGGCCACAGGGCATGGGGCACAAAGGGAGACAGAGAGAGATGGAGAAAGACGCAGAGACAGAGATAGGGACAGAGGGAGACACACACACACAGAAAGAGAGAGAAATGAGAGAGAGAGAGTATAAGGTGCAGGACTCCACCTGACGGAGAGCCCCAGACCTGGGTCAGAGAACCACAGCACCCACCAGCTCCTTCTGAATGCCTGCACCCATTGGGGCTGCTGCAGTGGACATTGCCTAGGTGCCCTACACCCAGCCTCCCTCCCAAGCTTACCCTGTACCAGGATCTTGCCCAGGGTGCTGGCTGTGCCAGCAGTGCTGGCTGCAAAGCACATGTACTGGCCAGAGTCAGCACCAGTCAGGTTGTCCAGAATGAGAGTGCATGAGCCATCTGGGTCTTCAATGAGAATGTGGTGAGGATCCACCTCTACTGGCTTCCCATCTGGAAAGGAGGGAGGGCTGTCACAGAGGGACCCCATGGGGATGATTGGCTGGGCTTGCCTGGGCGTCACAGTCACAGGTGTTGATGGGGAGTGAAGAGCAGCCCTGAAGCACAAGGGCCAGAGGAGGCTTCCTGCTGAGGGTCCTGCTGGCCAAGCTGAAGAGCCCTGAAAACTTCCCCAGACCTCTGTGTACACAGTGTAGCCTCTAGAGGGCAGGCTTTTACCTGAGGGCAGCAGATGTCTTATTCCAATAAGCAGACCCTAAGCCTCCTTGCCAATGAAGTGTGACTTCCAGACAACTCCAAGGCGCTGATGGCTCCCCCCAGCAGACACATTCAGTCACCCCCATCTCTTTAATCACCCTTGTCCAAACACCCACCCAACCTAACGTCTGTGCCCATAATGTGTTTCTTTCCTGGGTAAGGAATGGGTAGATAGGTACTTTTCACTCTGAGGAACTCTTTCCTCCATAAATACATATAATTCCATAAACAAACACTTTACAATAGCTCTGCACGTGTGGTTTAAATTACAATAGTTCAGAACCAGCATTTGACCTTTAATTCACAGGGAACCTTAAAAAATTACCTTAACATATACAAAAAAAAGGCTCCAGCCACATCCCGCTTTCTCCGATGTGCTGTACTATGTTCCAGGAAAGTTGTTTACACCCTCTCCCCACTTTCAGTGCCCCCTTCTCATTGTCTTTCAAAACCCCTCCCCTCAGCTTCCACCCCCCACAGGACGCCTCTTGGTTAAGAGTCCGTTTTCAGTCCTCATCCTAGTGTCAGAAAAGAGCTCTCCATGCCTCCCCTGCATTGCCATGCTGCCCACCCAGCTCCCGGGTGCTTGGGCAAGGAGACCCCCGCAGCACCCAGAGCAGCAGGAACGGAGCCCTCTCCTTCCTTACAGCCCGCAAAGTATTTCTCTCTCTGGAAAACAAATGGGCAGGTGTGTCGGTAGCTCCATAAAAGCTTAGACCCTCCTCAAACTTGGGGTCTCTCCTGCAGTGCAGTCCATTGTGTGCAACTAACATCTGGCCCTGGATGTGGAGATCATGGCAACTGACCAAAAACACTGTGCTTTTCTGTGACCAGCAGTTTCTGTCTCTGACCAGCACCTTGTGTCTGTGTCTGGCTGGCAGATGATTTGTGGCTTGATACTCAGTTTGGTGACCAGAAAGGGATGCTGTCAGAGACATCATTCCAGAAGAGAAAGAAGGTGGCTAGTTAATAGGACCTGAGAGAGGTCCATGGGACTTGGTGGTGGACATGACAACCGAACTGTGTGGTCAGCTGGGCAGGAAGCCCACCCTGCTTACTGCCTGTGAATGGAGAGGTACTGGGTGGGTGGCCACAGCTTGCACACCCAGAAATGGGTTCAGAGACAGCCTCCTCCTGGCCAGCGCCTTGGTTGGCACGCCTTCTCCTTGGTGCCATTGGTTCAGCTGCAGGTCGTCCCACCTCCCAACAATGACAGAGCTTGATCTTACCAAGGCTAATGGGCCACCTTGACTCCTGGCCCCCACCCCTGGGAGCTTCATGCTCTGCTTCTGGAGTAATTTGCCCTTGGCTTGTCTGCCTCTTAACCAGCTCCATGGCAGACCCTCTTGGCACCTGGCAGTCTCCCTCCCCTTAGATTAAATACTTCTTACCCAACCATCCACCCAGTGGCCATAAAGCAGCTGGGGAGGTGGGGAGTGGACACCTGACTACCTTGCATTTCTGTATGTAAGTCTGCTGTTAAACTCCTTAACTGACAAGCTAGACTAGTCTGCCTTGTTCACTGGTCTCTTGGCTCCTTCAGCATTTGAGGAGGGGGTGGCCTACAGGGGTTTGTGTTCTAACAGGTGCCCCTGCCTCCTCAGACATATTGTTCAGCCCTCAAGGAGAGAGGCTTGAAATGTCCTGTTAAGTGGACACCCCCATCAAAAAGGTCAGTGCCATGCAAGTTAGACCCCGACGGGCCAAGGGGCATGGAGTCCAGACAGTGATGGGAGGCGAGTGTTAAGTCAGCAGGAAGGGCCATGCTGCCTGGGTTAGGGTTTGGGTGAGCCCAAAGCACTGCAGGTCACTGAACTGTGGAAGCGTGTCTGGGACTGTTCAATCCCTGACGCTTGGCCCCTTCTTCCTCCTCCACCCAATCTCCACAGCTTTAAGGGAAAAATGATCAGGAGTGGTGTTAGTCTCCCCGGGCCAGAGGGACTAGAGGTCCTATGTGCCCATCCTATATAGCTAGGACCTCGAGCAGGGGGAGAAGTCGGACCATCACAGGTCTACCAGACACAGGTACCTGGATTCCAGTGATGGAATCTTATCAAAGCTGTCGGTTCTCCAGAAAGAGAGTGTTGCCTCAAGGCCAAGTCAGGGGACTATAGCCGTGGCTCTTGCTCCTAGACCCTGATGTGTGCTATGGAATTCCCTGCTCCAAACATGGGGAGTGGACACTCCTAGGGGGGTGCCCACACAGGGAACATGTAACTGTCCAGCCCTGCAGTCTGTTTCTTTCTAGGTTGGGGAGAAAGGAGGTTCTGGGCTTCCCATGTGACATGAGGTAGCTAGGGTAAAGGGTCAGGTCACAGCCAGAGGGAATAGGTTGTCACTAGCCCAATGTAGTCCCTGCTCTGTGGCTCCAGATAACATGGCTATCACGGGTCTGCAGTGCCTCCGTGCAGCAAGGCTTTTAACACATGTCTCCAGTGCTCTTGGCTCCCTGGCAGCTGCCTGGGGCTGGGTCAGGGCTTGGCCCTCTGCCCCCAACACTCAGCTCCTACTATATGAGGACATTTTTTTCTGCTGGCAAATCTTTTGCCCAATGCTGCTCGTCCTGTCCTAGAGGTTTTTCGAATGGCCTGGTTGTTTGTTTTGCCATTTAACAAACTATAGATGGCCTGGTGAAAGACACCCCCTCCCATGAGGCCATGAGCCATGCAGGCAAAGAGATCACTGAGGGGGCTCCCACCCAAGTCACCAAGGTTCCACGTAGGGCTGCCACAGGATGCATGGCATTGACCCCGCTTCAGGCCACACAGAGGACTGCTGAGAAATTCTCTCATCCGGAAAGGGGGCACATCACATGAGGCAGACCCCTGTCTTGGCAGGTCAGTGCCTCCCAAGGCTACTGTGGTGTTTCCCACCATGATGCTGCTTTGGGTCAGCTGACGGCTGCCTCTGACCAGATGTCTGTGGGCCACCCAGACCACCTGACATTTGACCAATGTGTCAGCACAAGCCAACTGTCCCCAGAGGCTTGGCACAAACTAACCTGCTTTCACTCACTGGACACAGCACCCCTCTGGGGTCTCACTGGGAGACAGCCAGGGTAAAAGAGACCAAGGACTGCCCACTGCCATCAGAGCCCAGGATCCTGCCCTGCCTGGGTGAGGTGCATCCTTCTTTCTTCTCACAAGTGGCCAGCCTTCACATGCTCCTGGGAGCAGCCTGGTCCAAAGGGAGGGCCCAAGGGGTGCAGAGTCACTTCTGCGTGACTTTATGAATGGCCTTGTCCCTATGAGCCCACTCTCCCAGATACCTCACCCAAAAATTCTGGGTGAGGAGGAATGGTAGAGAGGGCAATTGAGCTGCAGACATTCTGTGCAGGGTGAGGTGCCTGAGAGGAGACTTCCGAGGGCCCCGGGACATGGGCCAGCAGGTCTCCCTCCAGAAGGGAGGCCCCAGGCAGTTCTCTGAAGCTACCACTGGCAACTATCTGTTGTATCCACCAGTTCTGCCATGCAGCACTGAGTATAGGCACAGCGATGGCCCCTCCTGCATGACCCAGCACAATGCCCCAGTGACCTCTCCAGCCCCACCCTCAGCCCTTCAGGGGTGGCAAGTAGGACAAGAATGATCCATGGCTCTGGGATGACGCTCCAAAACCAAGACTGGACTCAGACGTTTACCCCGAACTAGGGAATCAGAGACAGCAGACCCAAAGCTGAAAGAGCTGTTCACACAGCCCACCTGGACTCTGCCCCTTTCCACAGCAATGGAAACCTAAGTGGAAAAGCTCTGCTGAGTTTTGTGAGTCCTTCTGGTGAATCACTGACCTGAAAGGTGGTTGTGGGACCCCAACCTCAGTGTTCCTTGACTCTCTGCAGCTCCATTACACTCGGATCAATCCTAAAGCCTCATAGCAGCCCTCATTCCCAACTGTTCTGTCTCTGCACCCCCTGACCTCCTCACTGCCCTTTGGAACCTTCACATGTGTGTGCCTGGCTCTGTCTTAGTTCTCTGGCTGGCACATCAAACCTTTGTCTCTCTGCTATCACCCGTCTCTGCCCCAAAAAGGCAGCTCCCTCAGGCAGTTGAACTGCCCTCTGTCCTGCCTCCTCTGCCCTGGCCTGGCTCTCCTTGATTCGGGAGCAGGCAACTTGGCCAGGAAGCCTCTCCTTTGTACCGAACTCCTGACCAAGCCCCACCCTAGGTCCCTGGTCAGCTCAATTCCTTCTGGGCAGCTCTTCCATGTGGCAGGGCCAGCACCTCTAGGCCACAGGGACTTACCTTTGTACCAGCTGATGACAGGCTTGGGTGTGCCAATCACACGGCAGGCCAGCTTGACTGTTTCACCCAGCTCAGCTGTGCAGTCGGCCAGCTCTTCCTCAAAATCTGGGGGCCCTGGGGACACACATACCACATACCTGGGCCCTCAGTTCACCCCTGGCAGGGCTAGAAGTCCCAAGGCCAAAGGGTGTGGCTGCTACAAACACCAGTCCTTGTGATTCCACACTGGGCCTGAATGGGCTCTGAAGTGGAGGCAGGCTGGATGTTCTTGGGGAGTGGTGGGGAGTATGGAGAGGTTAGTGTGTTGAAAAGGAGCCTCTCCCATTCCAGGTGAGAAAGGAGACCCAGGCATCAGACCTTCACAACTCTAACACCCTGGGCATCTACTGTGTGCTGGGGGCCCCTGAATGAGACCCAATGTCCCCACTTGGGTCAGAGCCAGCCCAGCACCCCAGTTTAGCACATAGAGAGGCTGAGCTGATGGAGGGGAGAGCTAGCCATCTGTCTCAGGAGGCAGCCCCTTCCCTGATGGCTGCCCAGGCAAGGGCAGGGGCCTGGGTGTCCCCAAGCCAGATGGCTTGGCTGAAAGGTTCGAGCCTGCATCTGGCCTCCACACCAGGACTGGGACTCACGCCAGACAGGCAGGGCCAGACGCTGCTGGATGCTGCTGATCTCCTTCACCCAGGTATTCTTGGTGATGACAGTCCGTGCCTGCAGGAGGAACTTGCGCACCGAGTCCTCCCGCTCATGCCACACCTCGAAGGCGCGGTCATCCCCCTCCACCTGCTCATTCAGGTCGATGTTGCTCAGCTGTGGGGGGAGGAGGCAGGTTCACTGCCCTGGATATGCCCAGAGGACCAGCCTAGGCCTCCCTCACACACCCTGCAGCCTCCCCACCCCACCAGGCTGTCTAATGCCCACAGACCTTCATCATGTTCCGGAACACATAGCTGAAGGTATCGGTATGTGAGTCCCTCCTGGGCTTGCAGACTACCAGGTGGTGTGGGAACAGGAAGACGTGGCGGTGGTGGCCCTTCCAGGGCATCCTTGCACCCGGTGCCCCCTCCCACACGATGAAGTGGCCCTGGGAGAGTGGTTGGCCCTTGGTCAGCCTGGGGCACAGCCACCACCCTGCCCTACAACCTGCCCTGCACGGTGCCCCCCCCCAGACCTGGCGGATGGGCTCGCCCAGGGCTTCCAGGGTGCCCGGGTAGTTTTCCATGAGCGAAACATGCAGCTGGTTCTCGGCACGCTGAGGCAGGGCAGACACTACTGCATAGGCCTGCTCCAGCAGTGTGCAGTTCTGCCGGTTCCGAGCCTTGTTGCGGATCAGCTCCTGAAGAGATGCCAGGTCAGGGTGTACCACAGGGCAAGAGGAGGTACTGAGGGCAAGGGACAGCCCACTTACCTTGAGCAGGGCCTGGTACTGCTGGACCCGCTGGACTGGCTGCTCCAGGAAGTGCTGTAGCGGGGGTGGGGGTGGCTGTGAGGGGTCAGCAGCCGACAGCACCTCCTCTGAGTATTTCTGTGGGAACCACAGTGTGGGTTTCAGGGCATTAGGGTGAGGCCCGGGGGTGGCTCATGTCACCCAGGTCCCAAGAGCAAGCCTGCATTCCCTCCTTCCCAGGTAGGCCCTCCCCTCAATGGCTGGTCACTGACAGGTGGGAAGAACTTCAGGAGGCTCTACCTGCTTTACTCACTAAGCCAGGGCCCCGGGGACCTAGGCAAGCTGGTGGGGGGGCCCCTGGCAGGTGGGGAGAGGCAGGGCCCTGTAAGGGAAAATCATCTTGGAGATGAAGCCAGCAGCATCAGGGGAAGGAGCACCTTGTAGAATTCCTGCACAGCCGTGCTGACCACCACTGACTCGGCCTGCACTCGGCCCACCAGGAACTCCAAGTACTTCTCGAAGGCCACCTGGTTCTTAATGAAGCACATGGCCACATCATCATCTGTGTCACAGATCTGCAGCTCCTGCAGGAAGCTGCCACGGAAGGGACAATGTCAGAACCCTGCCCACAGCCCATGACCCAATTCTAGTCCTCAGGTTTGGGAGGAAACAGGCTCCTGCCAGGGCCTAGTCCCACTGGCTCCTAGGATTGAAGTGAACAAGGGCTATGGGAACATATGTGTGTGGTGTTTGAGGGTGTGCACACATGCATGGGCATGCATGTCTACGTGTGCCCACATGCAAAGAAACCTATGTCCATGTGGGCATATACGTATAGGCACATGTACACATGTGCCTGTGTACATATATGTGGGGTACACACTGTGTTGTGCACATACAACCCATTCCCAGGCATTTAAGAGCATGTACGTGTGTGCACGTGTGTGTGGCTGTGTAACCCATACATGTGTGTGTTAGGGCATGTGAGTGCACACACGTGTGTGTGCCTATGTACAGAGGTTGCAGCAGGTGGGACTGCTGCAGGCACTCCATGGGTAAGCCAGGTGCACAAACTTGTGTTCCTGGGGGGCACGCATCCTCATACAGAGATGTGGTATGCCCACAGATAAATCGGGCCACCCCAGTTTCTTTCTCTTCTTGGCTCTTGCCCACCCTAAGGCCCAGATCTGTGGGTACATGTGCATGTGTGTGAGAGTGTGCATGCATGTGTGGTGTCTGTGTGTGTGGCACGTGTCCACATGTGTGTAAATGTGTATGCATGCACACAGGCCTGCCCACCTGCTATGGAAGTGGCTGAGTTCCTGCAGGTTACGGAAAATGACAGCCTTCTGGCTGACCACGGTGGCAGGCACATGGGGGCAGTGGTCCAGGTACTCCATGTGGTGGCTCTGCAGGAACTGCAGCTTGCCCACAAAGGCCTGCTCGGAGCTCAGCAGTTCCTGGATGACGGAGCTGGAGGCAGAGCATGAGGGGACCAGGAATTCAGGTGCTAAACAGGTACCTCCCCTCACATGCAGACTGGGGCCAAACAGAAGGTGGAGGCACTACCCCCATAGGGTTGTCCCACCACACAAAGTCACCAGGCAAAGACTGCACCCACACACACACACACCATGGCACCTCACCTCAGCCGCCTCTTATACTCATCCTCAGACACAGCTTCCTTAGGGAACTCGGGGACCTCAGCAGGCCCCCACTCAGGTGACAGCTGGTGAGGAACAGAGAGGGTTGTAGGTGGCCTTGGTGTTAGCCCAGCCCTGTGAGGGTGAGGTTCCTGTACTCATCAGGGGACAACAATCCCAGGACAACAACCCCACCCCTGGCAGTCTAGGTACCTTGAGCCGCTTGTCCAGGTAGGCAGGGGATACCCAGCCCTGTCGTGAGGGGCTGGACTTGGTGGGCTTGGTGCGCACAAGCCAGCGCAGAGGGTGGGCTGAGTCCAACACCTCCACATACTGGCCCTCCCGCAGCGAGATGGTGTCCTGCTCAGCCCCCAGAGGCAGGTAGTCAGCTGTGACCACATAGATATCAAAGATCTGGGGGAAAGGGTGCTGAGTCAGACCCAGAAAGGAGCCAGCAGGGCCTCTCACGGACCCAAGCCACAGGGCCCCTGGTAGTGAATGGGGAAGAAGGAGTTATCCTGAGATTCTGTGAAATTACACAACAGGCCCAACACATTTCTGTGATGAAAACACAAAAGGGGTGCCAGGTAAGGCGACCCCAGAGTGACAAGAAGGGAGACTTGGGAATGTGGGGGTGTCCTGGGCGTGGTAGTATGTCAGCTGTTCAGAGGTACACTTCCAGCCTCCTCCTCCTGGCTCCCTGAGGGCCCAGTTCCCTCAGCACCCTCGCTTTCCACCCCCCACAGCCTCATGCCCCCCCAGCCCACTGCCCCGGCAGCACCTCTCCCCGGGAGTCTCCATCTTCTGACTCTGAGGACGACTCCTGGACAATAGAGGAGGGGCGGGAGCGGCCATGCCGGGGGGATGCGGACGGTGTCTTGGACTCCTCGTCACTGTCACCTCCAGGCACCTGCAGCTTGGCTAGGGGCACAGGGCATGTGAAACTGGGAAGGAACAGCCCCTTGTGTCCCTTCCCATGGGTCTCCAGGGTGTGGGTTTGGGGGGCCCTAGCCCTGGGTCACTGCCCCCACCATCTTCCACCCAAGACCTGGCTCCACAAAGATCCCTCACCCTGAGTGATCTTGGCCGACACCATCTCTGTTATTTGTGAGGTCAGCTTCTGCAGGAACTCCTCTGTGCCCACCTCAGCCAGGGACAAGTGGCCATGGGCCTTAGGTGTCAGGGGCTCTCCTGTTGGTCAGACCCTAGCTCAGCCAGTGTGCACTGCAGACAAGCTTGAACAGCCCCTGCAGGCCTGCCCTGAGCCCAGGATTCAGAGAAGATAGGATCACACAGGTTTGGGGCTATGCTGCCAGAAGCGGATAGGCCAACCAGGATAAGGAGCTTTAATGGCTCAGAGGTATCTGAGCCAAGGTATGACTGAGAGGCTACAAATATAGGGAATCGGGACCCAGGAGAGGGGCATCGGGTGGTCAGGAATGCGGGTGGCCAGCACGGCTGCAGGGCACTAGGCCAGGGCAGTTCCTGGCCAAGCCAGGTACAGGCTAGGATAGGGAGAGAGCATGCAGATGTTGAAGCCCCCCAATGGGGTTTGTGCTTCCTCTTGAAGGCATCACCTTGGTGGTTTGTCTAGGAAGGGGTTTGGGGGGTTTGGGTGGTTTGGGTGGGATGGGGGCAGAACCTAGATATCTAGCCCTAGGGTGTGGAGATTGGGGGGTGTGAGCTTCTGTGGCTGGCTGGGGTCAGGGGTGAATGGGGGCTGCTGAGGGTGTAGGTGCAGGTCACCTGAGAAGTGGCCCAAAGGTAGGTGATGGGCACGCAGCCCCAATCCTCTCTATTTCTGTGCAGATCGATACTTGTCATAGAAAAGTGAAAAATATACCAAGGTTCCAGAATACACTGTGCAGGTGTTTGGAAAGGGGCTGGATGCTCACTCCAGTCCTGACTGGGCAACAATCTTCCCCTCACCTGGGCGCCACACAGCCAGCTGGATCGCTGGATGTGAGAGCTGAGCCAAGGGCTGGCCAGGTACAAGGGCAACCAGAGCTCAGAACCAGGCCCAGAGGGGCACCTGAGGAGCCCCAGCCCAAAGCTGGAAGAGCGGATATTGCAGGCCATCTGGGGTCAAGCAGCCTCCCCCATTCCCCACCCCAAATTAGTAATAGGCCACCTGTGTGCCCCCATACCTTTTTGCCCAGCAAGGTCAGTGAAACCTGCAGGTTCCAGCATCTGTTCGGAGACAGCTTGGGTCCTAGAGAAGGTGGGGGTATCCTGAGGGTCTGGGGAGGGCCCACCACCCATACCCTTGGGAGAGAGTCTGAGTGCAGTGGGCCAGGTGCCAGAGTGAGGCCCTGGGGAGGACTCATTTTACAATGGAGAGACCAAGGCACAGAGAGGTTAAGGGGCTGGCCCAAGCTATACAGCTTGCAAGGGGCAGAGCCAGGCTGTGGCCCAGGGTGGGGCTCCCTCTCCAACAGCATGCTGTCCCCCACCCCAGGTCCAGGGCCCCCAAGCCACCCCCATTAGCTCTGGTACAGCCCCTCACTCACCCCTGAAGAAAGGTAGAGATGAGGGCCTCCTTCACCCCAGCTGTCTCCCCCACTGACTCCACCTCCCTGGGCACTGTCAAAAGGACAGGTGACTGCCAGGATGATGCCCAGCCCACTGAGATGATTTTGGTGGCGACCTCTGCCTGGGATGTCTGGGCCAGCCCAACCTGGGGCCTCAGCCCGTCTGCCCAGAGCAGCCAAGGAAGGCTGTGCCTGGCATCCTGACTGGGTCTGCACCCACCCCCCTGCAGTGGTAGGGGCAGGAATGAGTCCACGCTTGGTGCTCCACCCCACAGGGGCTGAACGGGGTCAGGAAGAGACTGCTTGGGGCCTATGCTTGGGGAGGGGTCTCAGGGAGGGGGTGCAAATCCCCAGCAGTGGCAGCTCCCTCCCATATTCACCGGGTCACCCATGCCGACTCACAGCCAGAGACACGTAGGCTGGCGGAGCAGAGGGCCTGGCCAGCAGCATTGGATGCGATACAGTTGTAGATGCCCTGGTGCTGTCGGCCCACATCCAGTAGGACCAGGCTGTGCTGCTGCGCTGAGCTGGCCACTGTGTAGCCTGGTGTGTCTGGGCCAATCCACAGTACCCGCTCTGCCTCCTCCTGCAGCCAATGCACAGCTGGCGCTGGCAGACCTAAGGCAGGAGCGGACAATGGACAGTCAGCCCCCACTGAGAAGGGGGCTCTAGTGGGGTGCCTCTCACCTTTTCTAGGGGACCCTGAGATGGGCAGGGGCTGCTCTGAGTCCTCTGGAAGTTCTGAGTGGAGAAGAGGCTGCTCTGAGCCTCCCTGGGGATGCTGTGTGGGGAGGGCAGGGTACCCTACCTTCAACCTTCACGGAGAAAGTGATGCTGGAGCCCTTCTTCACCTTCTTGGAGGTGAACTTCTCCAGGAATCGGGGCGGTACCAGCTGTTGCTGCACAACTGGAGAGGCACAGATGGCTGCTGGTGACCAGTACAGAGCCACAGCCCTGTGTGGTGCCTAGGCTCTGCCCCTTCCTTCAGACCCAGACCCCCACCAGCCCAGGCAGCTGTCCCTGCAGCCTGTTCCCAGTGTGCTTCTCTCACTCCACCTGATGGGTATCCCCATACCGCCCTGCAGAACCTCTGGTGCCCCTCTGAGTGCCACAATTCGGCTCACCTGCTGCTGGCTTCTCCTCTGGGTCACTGGGGCCTGAAAGAGGCAGGAAAGTCAGATCTGAAGTGGGATGGTGCCAGGGCCTGCTCAAAGGGTGGGGTCCCAAGGATGCCCTCCCACTCCTGTACCTAGCACCTTCTGGAATCCAGGCAGGGAGCCATCTGCTCTCCCACTGCACTTCTGTACACAGGGCAACGACCGTGGGCCTAATCCCATGCTTGCCATTGGTGGGGAGTGGTAGGGAGAGGGGTAGGTAGACATCAGTCCCAGCACCCACCTCGGACCAGGAGCCGAGCAGATGAGTAGGCAGCACCCACGGTGTTGCTGACATAGGCTGAGTACTGGCCAGCGTCCTCACCAGTGACTGAGAAGATCTCCAGGGTGTGCAGTGTCTTCTTGTCCACCATGTGAATGTGTGTGGAAGCAGCCAGGGGCTGCCCGTCTTTGAACCAGTATAGGCGGGGCACCGGGTAGCCTTGGTACCATAGGGGGAGTGGTCAGCACAGGTCCCCTGCCAGTGGGCACTGTGCCCTCCCCCTGGCCTGGGGAGAAGATCCCTGGAGACACCTCGGGCCATGGCCATGGCCTGACCTCTGCTTGGAGGAGGCACCACCTGGCCCTCCAGCCCTATTCCCCTCACCTTTCACCTTGAGCTGGAACTTGGCCAGGCGTGTGCCAGGAGCCACCTGGAGGTCTTTCAACTCCTCCACTATCTGGGGCAGTTGTCCCTCCTCTGACGTAGACTCTGCACCCTCCTGCTCATGGCTGGCAGAGAACAGAGGGGCAGTGTGATGTGGACAGGTGAGGGGCCCTGGGCAGGAGGGGTGGGGTCAGGCCTAGATGGCTTCCCAGGTCCCCCATTAACATGCTGGACAGAGGCCACATGGCCAGATGAAGCCCTCAGGTCTGGGATTCTGTCACTATAAGCCAGCACAGCCACCCACACTCCAGGGCTAGGGCTGCCAGCCTGATGGACACTGCCCACACCCAAATGGCTCCCACCTGGACAGGTAGCCTTGGGCACTGAAGTAGGACGAGGTCTCTGTGGCATCTGCGGCAGTGTCGTAGTCAGTGCTGGTCACTAAGGACAAAGTGTAAAGCTGGAGCCAGGCTGTGCCCCCTCTTCCCAGGCACAGCCCCACCCCAGGGGCCACCTGGTTCTCACTGCGTGGCTGTCTCTGAGAGCCACTTATCCTCCTGAGTCAGAAGTTATGGGGACACAGCTACCCTGTGGCCCCTCCCTGCCCTACAGCTGTTACCAGCCCAAGTTCCAGGCCTATAACTAAGTACATAACCCAACAAATTGTAAACATGGGGTGACTCTGAGCTTCATAAATGGCAGGCAGGGACAGTGGTTGCCTCTTCCCATTCTGCTCCACTAGAGGACAGAGTCTGCTGTATCCAGGCCTCAGCTGGGGCTTCCACTCATAGCCACAATGGTGCCTCAGGGACTGGATGTTTGTGTGTCCCCCAAGCTCACTGGGAGGTGGGATCTTCAGGAGGTGACTAGGTCATGAGGGTGGGGCCATTAGAAATGGGGTCAATGCCCTATGAAAGGGATCCCACAGCGCTCCTCACACCATGCGAGGACACAGTGAAGAAGGCCCATCTGCCACTCAGAAGAACTCAGCTGCACTGGCACTCTGATCTTGGACTTCCAGCCTCTAACACTGAGAGACACTCGTGTACTCCTATTGTTCAGAAGCCACACAGTCTGCAGCACTAAGAGCAGCACAAATTAAGACACCCTCCCAGCTGAAAGAATCCAAGCAATAAACAAAGTACACGAAACAATGGTTATGATGTTATGACTCATTGTAAGTAATATCTATTTAGTTTTGTACCATTCCTGGAATAGAGCTCCTAAAACTCTTGGAGTTTCCATCACATTCATAACAAGCCCCTGTCAACCACACCTGAGTTTATGTGAATGAGGAGATTTTGTTCCACCCCTAAGGATGGGAACTGGTTGGCAGGGGAACCAACCCTGTGACGGGGGTCAGAAGCTTCAGTCTCTGGAGGGAAGGGAGAGGGGCTGGAGGTTGAATCAATTGTACCTATGTAATGAAGACTCCATGAAAATCCAAAGGGCTGCAGTTTGGAAAGCTTCCAGGTCAGTGTACACAAGGAGATAAAGGGAGAGTGGCAGGTTCAGAGAACAGGGAAGACCCCGGCTTTTTCTCCATGCTTGGCCCTGCATACCTCTTCCATCTGACTCTTCCTGAGCTATATCCTTTAGAATAAGCCAGCAACCTAGTGAGTAAATGTTTGAGTTCTGTGAGCCACTCTAGCAAATTACTGAAACCTGAGGAGGTGGCTGGTCAGTCACAAGCACAGGGGACAACCTGGGCTTACCATTGGCATCTGAAATGGGGGTGCTCTTGTGGGACTGAGCCCTTCACTTGTGGGCGCTGATGCTATCTCCAGGTAGGTAATGTCAGAATAGAGTTAAATTGTAGGTCAACCAGCTAGTGTTAGAGAATTACTTGTCATGGGAAAAACCAGAATTGAGCACAGAACCATCAGAATGGTTTTCAAGTCACTCAGCATTAAGCAGGTAAGGACACTGATCCCTTAGAGAGAGCAAACAAAGGTGAACCCTGTGATTGCCCCAGCTTCCTGCCTCCAGTTTCCAGGCCTCAGAAAGGAAACTGAGGCAGAGCCAGGTAGACCTTGAGTTGAGGGGACAGAAGGCAGTCAGAGTCCACAGTACAGAAAACCAGACTTGAGGAAGCAGCACAGAGCCCCTCCCTCAAGAAGTCATCAGCATGCACCCCTGGGAGGGAAGAGCCCTCTGAGAGGCTGGGGAACAGTGCAGGAGGGGCACAGGGCCACAGAAAGACTAGAAGAAGCTCTAGACCATTCTCTCCCCAGGACAGGGACAAATGCTTTTAAGGAAGTCACTGTTTCCAGAGCCCAGCTCAAGGACACCCACAGGAATGCACCACATCAGCTCCCAGCAGAGCGAGACTCACAGTACCAGGGCCCCAGTCACAAGCCATCAGACACACAAGGAGGTGGGAAAACAAGACAAACCACGTGGAGAATAATCAATCAGATCTGACGTGATGTTGCAACTGGCAGAGAAGGACATTAATGTGGGTATCACATGGTATTCTGTGTGCTCAAAAAATTAAGTAGAGACATAGAACATGGAGAGAGGACTCAAGTAGAAGTTCTGGAGATAAAAAATACAGTAGATTAGACTAATAGCAGGTTAGATACTAAGAAGAAAAGAACAATGCAATAGAAAAAGCCAAATGAAATGCAGAGAAAAAAACAGTTTTAAACTTAAAAAGTATCAGTGAGCTGTACTACAGCTTCACATGGCTTGATATATTTATAACTGAAGTCACCAAATAAGAGGAAAAGGAAAAAACGTTTGAAGAAATAATGGCAAAAAAACCCCAAACTTACTGAAAACTGTAAGCCCTAAATTCCAAGAAACTTAATGAACTTAATGTACTTAATGAATAAAGAAAAGTACACCAAAGAATATCATAATCAAATTACTCAAATCCAAGGATAGAAAGAAAATCTTTGAAAGTATCCAAGGACCATTTTTGCAGAAATTGACAAAATGATCCTAAAATTCGTTAAGAAAAACGCAAGAGATCCAGGTTGTTCAAAACAATCTTGAAAAAGAATAAAGTTGGAAGACTAACACTTCTGTATTTCAAAACTTACTGCATAACTATAGTGTGGCAATACCATTACAACAAATGTTCACACTAGTGGGATGGAACTGAGAGTCAGAGAGAAACCCACGCATTTAATGGGAACTAATTTGAAACAAGAGTAACAAGAGTTCACAGATAATTTTATGGAAAAAATAGTCTTTTCAACATGCTGCTAGGACAACTGGATTTCCACCATGAAAAAAAATAAATAAAGTTGGGCCCTTACCTCACACCATATACAAAGTAAACTCAAAACAGACCACAGGTCTAAATGTAACTCTTAGAAGAAACCATAGATATAAATCTTTATGACCTTGGATTAGGCAATGGGTCCTTAATATATGACAACCAAAGTGCAAGCAACCAAAGAAAAAGTAGATAAACTAGACTTTATCAAAATTGAAAAGTCATGCATCAAAGGACACCATTAAGAAAGGGAGGAGAGACTTTCGGCCAAGATGGAAGTATAGGTAGACTCACTGTGCCTCCTCGCACAACCAAAATAAGGACAACAAAAATTTAGAAATAAAATAACAACCAGAACTGACAGAAAATTAAACTGTATGGAAGTCGGACAACCAAGGAGTTAAAATATAGACACATTCATCCAGACTGGTAGGAAGGGCGGAGTCAGGCATCCAGGCAGAGAGGGATCATGACACAAAAAGTGGTGGCACCATGTGTGCAAGATGGTGGTGGGCAGATCCTGGGCGCGCAGATGGCAGCTGGCAGATCCTTGGCTTGGGGTGGCAACAGGCAGACCCAGCAAGGCAGCAATTGTGAGGTGAGGCACTGTGTGCAAGGTGACTGGCTGACCAGGCAGTGCCACATTTGCATGAAGATAAACCAGGTGACACTGAGACAGACCATGCAACCCAGGGTCCCAGAGCCGGGAAATAAAGCCTCAAAACACTGATTGAAAACACCTGTGGGGGTGGAGGTGCAGGGAGAGACTCCAGCCTCACAGCAGAGTTTGTTGGAGAGACCCACAGGGTCCTAGGATGTACACAAGTTCATCCACAAGGGAATCAGCACCAAAAAGGCCCATTTTTCTTGAGGGAAGCAGTGAAAGGGACCTAGATCCAAGGAGAGTGGAGCAAGCACCATTGTTCCCTTTCTGACCCCACCCCCACATACAGTATCACAACCCAGCAATGGGGTTGCCCCACCCTGGTGAACACCTAAGGCTCTGCCCCCCACTACGTAACAGGCATGACAAGACAAAAAAAAATGGCCTAACTGAAAGAACAGATTAAAGCTCCATGACAAATACAACTAAGTGACTAAGAGATAGCCAACCTATCAGACGCACAGTTCAAAGCACTGGTGATTAGAATGCTCACAAAGTTGACTGAATTTGGTCACAAATCAGATGAAAAAATGAAGGCTAAGCTAAGTGAAATGAAGAAAAATGTACAGGGAACCAATAGGGATGAAAAGAAAACTGGGACTCAAATAAATGGAGTGGACCAGAAGAAAGGAAGAAACAACCAAACAGAAAAGAAGGAAGAAACAAGAATTTTAAAAAATGAGGAGAGGTATTAGGAACTTCCAAGACATTTTGAAACATTCTAACATTTAAATTATAGGGGTACCAGAAGGGGAAGAGGAAGAGCAACAAGTGGAAAACTTATTTGAACAAATAATAAAGGAGAACTTCCCCAATCTGGCAAAAAAAAAAAAAATAGACTTTCAGGAAGTCCAGGAAGCTCAGAGAGTGCCAAAGAAGGTGGACCCAAGGAGGAACACACCAAGGCACATCATAATTACATTACCCAAGATAAAAATGAGGGAGAGAATCCTAGGAGTAGCAAGAGGTAAGGAGACAGTTAACTACAAAGGAGTACCCATCAGACTGTCAGCTGATTTCTCAAAAGAGACCTTACAGGCAAGAAGGGGCTGGAAAGAAATATTCCAAGTCATGAAATCAAAGACCTACATCAAAGATTGCTCTATCCAGCAAAGCTTTCATTTAGATTGGAAGGGCAGATAAAATACTTCTCAGATAAGGCCAAGTTAATGGAGTTCATCATCACCATGCCCTTATTTTATGAAATGTTCAAGAGACTTATTTAAGAAAAAGAAGACAAAAAATACGAACAGTAAAATGACAGCAAACTCACAGTTATTAACAACCACACCTAAAACAAAAGCAAACTAAGTGGACAGCTAGATCAGAAACAGAGTCATAGAAATGGAGATCACATGGAGGGTTAGCAACAGGGGAGTGGGAGGAGGAGAGTGGGGGAGAAGGTATGGAGAATAAGTAGCATAGATGGTGGGGAGAAAATAGACAGGGGGAGGCCAAGAATAATGTGGGAAATGTAGAAGCTAAACACATATGGACATAAACAAAAGGGGGGAATGGTGGGGGAGGGGTGTGCAGGGTGGAGGGGAATGAAGGGGTGGGAAATGGGACAACTGTAATGGCATAATCAATAAAATATATTAGAAAAATTAAAATGGGCAAAAAGATTTAAATAGAAACTTTCCCAGAGAAAACATACCAATGGTCGATAAGCACATGAAGCAATACCCAAAGTCATTATCACTAGAAAATGCAATAAAAATCACAGCGAGACACCACCTCACACCCATTAGGGTGGCTGTTACTTAGAAAATCAACATAACAGGGACTTCCGCCAAGATGGAGGCATAGGTGGATGTGCCATGCCTTCTCACACAACCAACATTAGAGAAAACTAAATATTAGCAACAGAAAACACAGCCAGAAAATGGAAAATTGAACTTTTTGGAAGTCCGTTAACAACAAATTCTTCAGCCTGACCGGTAAGGGGTGAAACCAGCGGCTGGTGGAGCAGGGTTGCACAGGAGGACTCGGCCAGAGGGACTCAGGCCCGCGGAATCCAGGCGCAGGGTCGGACCTAGCGAGCGACCAGACCAGCGACCTCGGGGGAGACAGCGGGGCAGCAGGGCTGCATGTTGACTGAGGTCGCGCATTTGTGCGCGGGTGGACAGGCCAGGGAGTGGGCGGTTGGACCGGGCTGGCAGGTCCCCACGGCAAGCGGCAGTGGAGGGCGCCGCCAGTTCCCTGCTCTGACCCCACCTCCACATACAGCTTCATAACCCAGCAACTCTGAGTGGCCCCGCCCAGGTGAACCACCTAAGGCACTGCTCCTCCACACCCAGCTGTGAGAAACAGCAGAGGGGGTCGCCATTTCCCCCGCTCTGGCCACGCCCCCACATATAGCGTCACAACCCAGCGACCTGGGAATCCAAGGCGCCGCTTCTCACACTTAAAGGGCCCGAACAGACCAAGAATGGCGCAGGAGGATCTCAGAGCCCCAGAGCCAATAGATCTAAGTGATGAAGAAATAGCAAAACTCTCAGACGCACAGTTTAAAACATTGGTGATCAGGATCCTCACAGAACTGGTTGATTATAGCCACGAATTAGACAAATATATGAAGGCGAGACTAATTGAAATGAATGGAATTGCACAGGAAACCAATAGCAATGAAAAGGAAACTGGGACTCAAATCAATGGAGTGGACCTGAAGAAAGCAAATAATGGCCAAACAGAAAAGAGTCAAGAAGCAAGAATTTGAAGAAATGAGGAGAGTCTTAGGAACCTCCAGGACATCTTTAAATGCTCCAACATCCGAATTATAGGGGTACCAGAAGGGGGAAAGGCACAGCCACCAGTGGAAAACTTATTCGAACAAATAATAAAGGAGAATTTCCCCAATCTGGCAAAGGAAATAGACTTCCAGGAAATCCAGGAAGCTCAGAGAGTCCCAAAGAAGTTGGACCCAAGAAGGAACACACCAAGGCACATCATCATTACATTAGCCAAAATTAAAATGAAGGAGAGAATCCTAGAAGCAGCAAGAGCTAAGGGGACAGTCACCTATAAAGGAGTCCCCATCAGACTGTCAGCTGATTTCTCAAAAGAGACCTTACAGGCAAGAAGGGGCTGGAAAGAGGTATTTCAAGTCATGAAAGCCAAAGACCTACAACCAAGATTGCTCTATCCAGCAAAACTTTCATTTAAAATGGAAGGACAGATAAAGTGCTTCTCAGATAAGATCAAATTCAAGGAGTTCATCATCACCAAGCCCTTATTATATGAAATGTTAAAGGGACTTATCTAAGAAAAAGAAGTTAAAGAAACATGAACAGTGAAAGGACAACAAACTCACAGTTATTAACAACCACACCTAAAACAAAAGCAAACTAAAAGGTCAGCTAGATCAGGAGTGGAAACATAGAAATGAAGATCTCAAGGAGGGTTAGCAACAGGGGAGTGGGAGGAGGAGAAGGGGGGAGAAGGTACAGAAAATAAGTAGCATAGACAGTAGATAGAAAATAGATGGGGGAGGCAAGAATAGCATGGGAAATATAGAATCTAAAGGACTTGAGACACATGGTCATAAACTAAAGGGGGGGTAATGGTGAGGATGAGGGGTAGGGTGGAGGGGAATAAAGGGGGAATAGAACAACTGTAACAGCATAATCAATAAAAAAATTTTTTAAAATAAAATAAAATAAAAACAAAAACGGAAAAAAAAAAAAAAGAAAATCAACATAACAAGTGCTGGCCAGGACGTGGGGAAACTGGGAGTCCCCTACATCCATGCTAGAGAATGAAATGATGCAGCTGCTATGGAAAACCAGTTTGAAGGTTCCTCTAAAGGTCAATAATACAGTCACCATGTTACCCAGGAATTCCATTCCTAGCTACAAACCCAAGAGAACTAAAACCCATGTGCACCCAAAAACTTGTACATGACTGTTCATAGAAGCATTATTCATAACAGCCAAAAATCACTGAGGGATAAATGTCATGCAATGTTTGGATAAGAAGTCCATGTGCAGTGGAATATTTTTCAGCTTTATATAAAAGGGAATGAAGTACTGACATATGTTACCAAATGGATGGACTTAGAAACATGCTCAGTGAGAGAAGCCAGGCACAAAAGGCTATATGCTGTATGATTCCACTATGTAAGATGTCCAGAATAAGCAAATCCACAGAGGCAGAAGACATTAGCTGTTTCCAGTGGCTGGGGAAGTGGTGGGCAGTGGGGTGGGGCGGGGTAGAGTGTGATGGCCAACGGGTGCAGGGTTTCACCTGGGATGATGAAAATGCTCTGAAACTAGTTGTTAGTGATGGTTGCCCAACCTTGTGAATATACTAAAAACCAGTGTGTTATACACTTTTCTATAGCAATTGCACTTTCTTTATTTTGGGGTAGGGGAGAATTCTGTGGAAACTACATGAACCTGGTGCTTTTGGGGCAGGCAGGAACTCCTTGACATTTCTGTGGTAACTGTGTTGTTTAGACTTTCTGTCTTGCCTAGGGTGAATTTTGAGTGCCCAAGGATGCTGAGCCAGAACCAGCTTCCTGGGTGTCAGATAAGTGTAGCCCCACAAGTCCTCATGCCCTGCAGGGAGCCTTCAACAGGGCAGGCAGCGCTCTGCATCTGCCTGCTGTCTGGGAATTCATTATATATTTTTAAATGTTGAATTTTATGGTGTGCAAACATCTAAAAAAGTTCAAATCCCAATAGAAAAGACAAGTTATGTATAGAGAAACAAAAAATAACACCATATTTCTCACGGGAAGCAATGCGAGTTAGCAGACAATACAGCTGGATCTTTAAAGTAGGGACAGAAAAAGCTGTCCTAGCAAAACTATCTTTCAAAACAGAACCAAAATAAAGGCATTTTTTCAGACATACAAAATCTGAAAGACTTCCAGCATACACAGTCTACAAAAAATGTTAGAAGATGCCCTTCGGGCAGGAAGAAAGGGGAAGTGGGTGGAAACCGGGACCACATGCTAGAGGGAAGAGCTTGGGAACAAAGATGTCATGCATGGCGCCTGTGTGTACTCCTGTCTCATTTAAGATAACGGACTTGTTATTGTTACGTTTTTAATCGTTTTTTCCCCTTTTTATTTCCAGAGAACTGCAGATTCACACACCATTCTGAAAAATAGTACAGAGACCCCATATATCCCTCACCCAGTTTCTGGCAAGGTTAACTTTTCTCTGAACTATATAAATGGTGACACTGATCTACCTGCCAACCTGGTTCAGACTTTATAAGGTTCACATGAACTCCATCCAGTATGTATGTTGTTGTGGACTGCTCTGCCTGGTTTCAGGAATTATAACCCTCTGGCTAAGGATGAGTCAGTGACCTCTGGAACGTGAACCGCAGGAGACAAAGCTTGTCTCTGGTAGCAAATGCTGCCTCAGTTTCCTCCCTTCCCCCAAAGCATGGTCAGAAGTCCTTGACGGGTAAGACCCCTCAGAGGAGGGGCAACCTAGACCAGACTCGATCACTTGGGAGGCCATCATGGAAGGACTCAGGGAGCTGCAACAAAGAGCAATGGACTCTTGCCTCCCGGCTTTGAGATAGCCTGAGTCCCCATGTCCCCTGGAAAAAGCACTTCCTGGCTCTGATCCCCTTAAGCCTGAATACCTGATGGGGAGAGGTGCAGCTCCTTGCCTTGCCAGAGCATGTCCCTGGGGAAAATCTGGCATCACAAAGACTTCCTGATAAACCTGTGAAATCTGCTCTGCTAAGAGTGCTTTCATTCATATGTTAGGGGTTTGAGCAGGAAACCCTAAAACTCTGTTCCTGACAGACTGACTCATAGTAAACCCTCAGATTTCTTTGAAATGTTATCTACTGTTTGATCCTTGCCACCCTGTATTCTTGTGTATTACAACCCAATAAAAGCCCTTGGAGGAAGGGGCTCAAGGCCTTTTTCCCCTGAGAACTGGCTACCTCTCCTCCCCAAGCAGATCACATAATGTCTCTGTCATGTTTACTCTCATCCGTGGCACACAGGGGAACTTGTGAGGAAGTCGCCCCCACAGTATGTTTTCATGCAATAACATGCAGTTTTATGACACCTGTTGTGTGTGTTAATAACACGTTCCTTTACCTTGCTGAGTAGCACTCATAGGACATAGTTAACCATTCACTCCCTGAAGAACATGTGCCCCTTTCTCCCTAGTTTTTGGGTTATTAATAGTTTTTCGCTATTAGGAATAAAGCTACTATGAGCATTTGGGTAAAGGTTGCATTATTGAGTTGAATAATTATTGAGTTTAACTCAAAGGTTGAATTTGAGTTTTCATTTCTTGAGTAAATGCCCAATAAAATGATCGTTGGGCCATATGGTAAGCACATGATTAGTTTTGTATAAATGGACACACTGCATTCTGGAGTAGTTGCACTGGTTTCCCCTCCCACCAGCAGTCCACGGGGGTCTCCTGACTTCACCCCTCCAATGCAGGGCTGGCAGCACCATTTTTATGTTAGTGACCCAGGACTGTGCAGAGGTGTCCTGCTGGGCCCTGATTTGCATTTTTCTGTCAGACAACTTCCACACACTTATATAACATCTCCTTGTCCTTTCCCATGAAATGTCTGTACACACTCCTGTTCTAACTGGATTTTTATACATTTTTTACACTTTAATATTGAGCATTCTTTATATAGTTTAGATAAAGTCCTTTATAAGATGTATGGTTTGCAGATATTCCTTCCCAGCCTGTAGCATTTCATTCTGCACACCAGTCTTTCTCAGAGCAGAAGGTTTTAACTCTGATGACATCCATTTTACTGTTTTTTTTCTTTTACAGGTCAAGTATACAATGGCCTTTCCTAGTCCTAGGTACTGAAGATTTTCTCTTATTATTTTTCAAAGTTTTATATTTTACATATAGGTATAAAATCCATTTGAGTTAATTTTTATATAAGGTCTAGGTCCTTTTTTTTCCTTATAAATGTCCAAATTACTCCAGCATCATCTGTGAAATTCTATCCTTCCTCCACTTAATTGCTTTGCACTTTTGTCAATAATTGTCAGACGCATTTGTACGGATTGTCACATGGTCTTTGCTGTGACCATCCTCTATCCTGAAGCTGTCTAGTGCCCTGCCAGGAGCCACCATTTTAGTGACTTATTAGCTAAGAATTTCAAGGGACTTAGGAGCTGTGAGCCAGGAACCAGAGATGGGACCTGACATGTATTCCTAATTGACCACAGTGCCATTGATCACCCACCACATCCCTGGACACCTCCAAACCTCCCTGGGTCCCTCCTCAGCCCTCATGCTTCTCAAGAAGTTAAGGTCCCCACCCCCACCCAAGGGGGCTCCCAGAGAGCTCTCTATCAGCCACAAGACCCTGAGGCCCCAAGTCTGGACCATCATCCAACCCCACACTACCCCTCCCAGCCAGGAACCCCCAGGCCACCCACCCTGGGTCAGCAAACCAATGACCACACTCACAGTCCACTCGGAGCTCAGCCTTGGTGGAGGATACACCCATGCTGTTCTCAGCCAGGCAGCGGTAGACACCCATGTCTGCAGGTACCACAGCCGTAATGATGAGCTGATGGCCGCCCTGCTGGTCATCACTGATCATGTAGTGGTCGTCTTCCTCCAGTACCCTCCCATCCTTGAACCAGCGTACGCTGGGCACTGGTTGACCCGTCACCACGCAGTCGAAGCTCACAGGATACCCATCCAGCACCTCCTGGTTCTGCAGCTCAGTCAGGAACACTGGGGCTGAGAGGGGTGGGTGGGGCATGCACATTAGCCCCAGCTCTGGCCCCCCAATCACCTCAGCTTTTGCAGGTCCACACATGTGACCCAACAGCCCCCATTCCAGTGAGAGCACTTGACAGACCAGATGGCCAAACAGTTCCTCCCTCCTCCCCATTCTCCCAAGCCTCCCTGTGGCCAGAAGGACAGCACAGGGAGTGGGGAGGAAGGGACATGGACGGAGGACCATGGCAGTGTAGCTGGGAGTCCAGGGTTTGAGGCCTCACACTCAGAACTGGAGGGAAAAAATTTCAAGACACAACACTGTAGGTTAACAACACCTCTTCTGTCATTTCTAGGGGCATACAAGTAAACAGTGGGGTGTGTTTTTAATTAATTTTATTTGCTGAAGTGGTAAATGGGGTGCGGACCAGACCACATGGAAGCCCACCTTTTATATAGATGGCATCTGAATCCCTCTTGGAGAAAGAAAACAGAAGTCAGCATTCCTTCAGCTGGTTCACAGATAAGAACACTGAAGCTCTGATAGGCTAGCTGGTAGGAGGCAGAGCTGTGGTGCAGATGGAACTCTAACAACCCCAAAGCCAGGGCTATTCCAAGCTCAGTGGGTGACAGCTGCCAGGGGCCAGAAACTGCAGCCTTGACCTCTCAGCTGACCCTGATCACCCACCAGCCTTGTCCCACCTCTCCTACCCTGCCCCAGGCAGCTTACAGACTCACCGGACTCTGTGGTGCACAAGCTGGGCACTGGCTCCAAAGGCGCCACAGGGATGAGGGACACCTTGGTGATGCGTATTTCCACCCCCTGGTGCCCCTCCTCTGACAGGCTGATGTCCACCCCAATGCCCAGCATTTGGAACATCTCCTGGAAGTGGGTAGCTGCCCGGCGGGCCTCAGCCAATGTCTTGAAGCGGATGCAGACCGAGTGTTCATCTTCTCGGTATGTCTGCCAGTCCCCAGGTTGCTCGGACTCTGCTAAGCCCTCATCCGCACTCAAGAAGATCTCCTCATCTGAAATCTCTGCTGGGCCCTTGGTGCAGAAGAGATGGTGGAGCCGCCGGGCTGCCCGGCGGAAGGCGTCATCCAGCTCACTGCCAGAGGAGCTCTCAGCCTCACTCTCTGTCCCGCTGATGACCACCCGGGCGCTGTGGACTGCACGGCCAAACTTGCTGCTCACCTGGCAGGTGTAGCAGCCAGCATCAGCTTGGCCCACACCAGTGACCAGTAGAGAGCAGGTGCCATCCTTGAGCTGGTCAATGTGGTGGTGTCGGCCATCAGTCAGCTCCACACCATCCTTCAGCCAGTGAGCCTGCACGTCTGCCTTGCTGGATACTACACACTCCAGACGCAAGACATCCCCCACCTGAGCTTCAGTGTCCCCAAATGTGCTACGGAATATGGGCCCCTCCTGTTGCCTCATTTCCTTCCGCACTCTGTAGCCCTTGAAGGCAGCCTGGATCTTCACAGCTGCCTTGTCCAGGGATGGGTCGGCGAGGCCCTCACTACTCCACTCTTCTGGCGGCAAGCACACTGTGGCCGGCTGCTTCTGCTGCTTCTGCAGCTTTCCAGAGGGGGCTGCTGGGGCCCTGACCTGTGTGCACAGGTCATGATAGGAAATCAAGGCCTGGGTCAGGGAAAGGACAGGCAGGGGCACTGGGGGCGGGCTGGAGGCTGAACCTGGCCTGCACCCTGGCTCTGGCAGGCCGCTCTGCCTCTGCCTACTGGCCACTACACTACCTTCACTGAGGCTGGATTCCTGAGTGCACCTGTTGTCACATGGATCAATCCCACCCTCACTGACATCACTTCACACAGTCACCAGACAGACTCACAGAGTTGTGAGGAACACTACTGAGAGGCCAGTAACAGGTGGATGAATTGGATGGGTGGATGGACAGATGGTGAATGGATGGATGGGTAGATGGGCAGATCAGCAAATAGATAAATAGATGTGTAGATAGATGCTTGATAGTGGGATAGATGGATAAACAGTTAAGTGGATGGCAGATGCATGGATAAACAGATGATGGTAGATGGTGGATGGATAAATGAGTAGTGATAGACTAGGCAACCGCTCATTTGTGATAGTGGTGATAGTGAGGGAATGGGTAGATGGGTGGATGGTGGATGGTGGATGGTGGATGGTGGATGGTACATGGGTAGGTAGATGGGTGAATGTATGGACAAACAGATAAAGATGAACATGGATGGATATGTTGTTGGGCAGTGGATGCACAAATGGATATGTGGATGTCAGATGGATGGATAAATGATTGGTGATGGACAGATGGGCAAACGCTGTCTGGCTGGATGGGTTGGTGGGTGGTGGACGGTGGATGGATGGTGGACAGTGACCTGGTGGCTAAGATCTGAGACACCCAGGCCTCCCTTGCAGGCCAGGCTGGAGGCTCACCTTGCTGGCCAGTGGAGAGGAACCAGGCTTCCCAGCCTTCTTGAGATAAGTGACCAGAGAAGGAGTGCCTGCCCGGGACTCATCGTCAGAGCTGGTATGTGACAGGTCAGCCTCGCCTGTGCGTGCCAGCTCATCAGCTGTGGAATAATCCTCCGAGAGGTCAGGGGCCGCGTCCTCTGCCTCCTGCTGCTGGTATAGCAGGCGCCCATCTTCCTCTGGCAGCTCGCTGATGGAGTCTAGTGTGGGCTCTCGGCTCATGCGGCGCTTCCGAGCCAAAGCCTCCCACAGCAGGTGCAGGTCGCCTTCCTGGGCTGCCTCGGGGGGCAGGCTGGGCTGTGCAGGGACCTCATCCCCAGATCCTGGGGTCAGCACCACTGTGGGCAGCAGGGAACTGGTCAGCCAGGTGGGAACACAGCCATGGCCCTGGCCCTCCTGGGGTGCCAACAGTGTCCCCTCAAGAGGCCCCTGCTACCTTCCTGGCCCCAGAGAGCTCTGAGGACATAGTTTTCCCAGGGTTTCAGAAGCTCCAAACAGCTGTCTCTGAGACTCAGTTTCCCCTGGTCAGGCCTGGGTGGAGCCGGGTGGGGGGAGCTTGGAGGCCATGGGAAGGTTTGGAGGGCAGAGGGACTCAGAGAACAGGAGCCCGAGGACTGAAGGGACCAGCAGTGGGCACTAAGGGCTATGTGCCCAGGACCTGGGTCAGGGAAGGGGTGCAGCCTACGATGCCCGAGATACAGGTTCTGACATGAGGCTGATCCATGCAGGGTCTTGGCCTCTCCCCAGCAAGCTTCAATCTACTTTGGTGTAAGGTGGGCGTCCCAAGTGGACCACCTGCTGTGGAGGTCACCCCCACCCCAGGGTCCCTCCCACTTTCCCACCCCCCAACTCTGGGCCCTGAAGACACACCCTGGAAGGTGATGGTAGCGGCAGAGATCGGGTCCCTGGCCAGGCGGCAGCAGTACTGTCCCTGGTCCTCCGCCGAGAAGCCACGGATCACCAGTGTCTGCCGCCGACCATGGGAGATGGCCTGGAAGCGCCCACCAAACTGGATGCGCTCCGTCTCCTTCAGCCAGACAACCTCACCAGCCTCTGCCACCTCACACTCCAGACACAAGTCCTCGCCCGCTACCACCTGACGGCTCTCAGGAGAAGGGGGCACAGGCGCAGGTTCCGGGGGCTCTGCAGTGGATGAGCATGTCAGCAAGGACTTGCCCTACCCCAACCCGCCCACGGCATGGGGAGGCCTGAGTGCTTCAGGCTGGACCCCTCCCTTCACCAGCTGGGACTAAAGTAACAGCTCACCTAGCCTCACCATCTGGGGCAGGTGCACGGGCTCTCCGGCCCCTGCAGGGCCCACTGCTGCCACACGGAAGCGATAGGTCTCCCCGGGGGCCAGGCCATCCACAATGCACTCAGGCCCAGGCACCAGCTTGTGGCACAGCCGCCACTCGCCTGTGGCAGATGCCTTCATCTCCACCTGGTAACCGCAGAGGCCTCTGCCACCATCATTGGTGGGTGCTGCCCAGGACAGCGTCACAGAGTGGTCACTGCGCCCCACCACCTCAGCATCCTCCGGGGGATCAGGGAGGCCTGAGTGGTGGGGTGAAGGGGACAGTCAGTGTGGCACCCTGCATCTGCCCACCTGGGGCACCACCACTTGCACCCTGGTGTCTAATCCTGGGGCACAGTGAGAGTGCGGGCAGACCACCCCCAGACCTGTGAGTAGCAGTATCGGGTGCCTGTCTTAGGAAGTGTTTCAGTCACAAAGAGACTGTGTATGCAGCCCACCTTGGGTGGTGGGACGCAGAGAGCCCCCCAGCTTCTGGGGCTGGAACCTACCCACCCTACCCACCCACCAGCAAGTCCAGCACCCAAGCAGCAATAGGCAAGTGAGCCACCCACCCAGCACGGTAAGCCGCGCAGAAACCACAGCGTCACGGGCAGCGAAGGTGACCTCGCCAGCGTGGTGCAGCTGGGCACAGTGCAGCAGCAGTGTGTGGTGGCTGCCATCTGCGGTAACTGTCCAGTTGGCATCATCAAGTTGCACTGCTGCCCCGTTGATGTACCAGGTTGCCTCGCCCACCAGCACCACCTCGCTGAGCGTGCAGCTAAAGTGGGCCTGGCTTCCCATCTGCACAGCCATGTCCCTCGGGGGCTCCAGGACCTCCAAGCGCCAGCCTGTGGGGCAAGGGCCAGAGCATGAGCTTGGGTCCAGGAACCATGTTCAAAGGTTCGGAGACCCCCAAACCACCCTTCTCACCACCCCATCCTTCCTCTACCTCTTAGCAGAGGCTGCAATTCTGAGCCTCAAATGGAGGCTCAGAATCAACATCACAGCCCTTCCTGTTCTGCCCACTCCCTCCGCAACACAGTGCAATGTCACGGGGAAGGGGTCTGAGAGACCCTGCCCCACTCTCACCATGCAGCCCAGGCTCTCTCCTTGCAGATCCAGCCTCCAGCAGCAGGGCTGACAGAGACCCACAGCCACACCCCTACCCCTTTGGTCCCAATCTGATCCCCAGAGTCTTGCAACAGTGTTTGGTAGAAAGGGTCTGAGAGGCCTACACTCCACCTGCCTGTGGGCCTACTCAACTCCTGCACCTCAGGAAGAGTATCCAGTGGGAGGAGTCGCAGAGATCCCTTGCCCACACCCTCACCTCTGACGGTGAGGAACGCAGACGTCACCACATCTCCTGCCAGGAAGGTCACCCGGCAGCTGTCCTGAGGCCGCAGGTTTTTCAGCAGGAGCAGGTGCCTCAGGCCATTCTCGAAGTAGACCACCTCAATGTTCTCGGAGCTGTGCACTGGCTTGTCATCCAGCAGCCAAGAGTGGGTAGCCACCTCTGGCTGGGAAAGCTGGCACTCGAACAGGGCTTCGCCTCCCTCCAGCGCCTCGACGTTCTCCAGGCCTCGCACCACTGTATTCTTGGCTGGGGGACAGAAGGGGTGGCTTAGAGCCTGGGAGCCTCTACCACTCAAGTCCCCCCACAGTCAAAGGGACCAAGACATAGGTTCAAGCAGCGGGCCACCAGGAGGGGGCCAGTGGTGTATGTACACAGAGCCACCATGCATATCCTTCAAAGGTCCTGATTCCCAAGCTCGTGGTCAGAAAGGGGTCCTCCCTACCTCACAAGTGAGAAGCCTCACAGGTGTTCCTAAAACTCACCAGAGCCACAGCAGGGCTCATCACTGGCCTAAGGCTTCCGCCTCTTGCCCTGGCTGCAGGTGGAGCTCTGGATCCGACCCTCTGTCTCCCAGCCAACTCTATCAGGCCTTCCGGGCTGCTCCCTCACTTGCTGGGACCAGAGACACCTTTACCCACATTCCCAACCCTCTGTGGTTCTCTCCTACAAAGTCTGTGAGTCTGTAATAAATGGCTACATGTTTTTCATGGAAGCCAGGACCTCAGTGCTTGGCTGTGCTGGCTTGCCACCTCCTAGTGCCATTCCCAGGACAGGTGTCAAGCCAAGAAGAGTGACATGAGGGGACACTAGAATGGGAAGGAAGGATGGATGCATGGCGGACAGCAGGGAGTCAGGCCGGTGGGGTGAAGGATATGAGGGGCCAGGTGGGGAGGTCAGGCAGGAAAGAAGCACCAGGTGACCCAGGATGGGCCTGGGTACTAGGGAGTATCTGGCCTAGACCCACACAACAGCAAGGAGCCCGTACAGTCACTGAGCCAGAGGCCAGGGCCCACAACCCCAATACTGTCTGGGTACATGGCCTGGATGGAAGCCACAAGCGGCCCCGGTGCTCCCTCCAGCTTGTTTGCAGCCCAGGCCCACACCTGCAGGCAAGGTGGCTGCTTTGAACAGCAGCCCAGTGACTGAAGGGGGAGACTGTCTCAGAGCAGAGGACATGTGGGCCATCCACATCCCTCCACCAGACTGCCCTCCCACCCTGAGCTGCTCACACCACAGACCAGACTCACTTGTGGCCCAACCCCTTCCTTCCCTGCAACAGAACTGATGGGGATACAGGAGTCTGGCTGCAGTCTTCCTGATGCATGGCCAGGCTCCAGCTGACCCCTGCAGAGGCAGGGAGCAGGGGATGCTCTGGAGGTGCCGGGGAGACCACTGCAGGAGCTCACCCTTAGTTCCTGTCTGAGGATGCCACTGCAGCTTTTTTCAATAAAATCAAGGATTTTAAAGCAGCAGCAAACCTCGAGCGCCTGCTGGCCCCACTCCCTTCCAGTGCCCCCTTCTCCACTGGGCCCTGCCTGTGGCTGCAGGCTCTGCCAAGATGTCCGTGAGACCCAGCCTCCCCTCAGCCGCCACCCACTCCAGTCCTGGGACACGCTGCAGTCCCTCCCCAGAGCTCCTGTAACACTTTTCAGCAGAGATGTCGGGGGGACCACCACACAGGGAGAGGTTTCTGTTCATTCCCTGATATGCTTGCAAGCACCAAAAAGAGGTTTACAAAACTCAGTTGTTGAGCTAGTGAGTGAATGGGGTGGGGGTGACCTCAGGTGACCAGTCGTGGATGCTGGTATCACCTGCCCACACCTGCTTTCCACTGCGAAAGGCCTCCTGACAGCTCTCTCCACCTTTCAGCTCACTCACCACCAGGACTGGTTAAGATTTTCTCAATAAGAAAGTGGCCCCAGCCTTTCGCAGAGTGGGCAGCCCACTGCCTCCTGGTCCCCCAACTGTGTATCCTCTCAGGGACATGGGGCTTGGTATACCCTCTGAGTGACCAGCCTGGAAAGAAGGAGAGCTGGGATCTGAACACAGGGTTTGGGGACACAGCCCACCTAGAGCCCTGCTGAGGGCCCTGTGGCTCAAGCCTGCTCACTCACCTGCCCAGACACTGTTTCCCTGCCTGCCTCTATGTTCCCAGTGTTCTGGATGCAGGTTCTTTATGTTCAGCCTCTGCTCAGGATCTGTCTAGCCAACCCCGTCTTATCCGGTTGCTTGGGAAGGGACGCAGGTTTGGGTGGATGGGGTCAGGGCCCAGCCAGCTCCAGTAGGATCTATCTGCTTGGATCCTGTCTTTCTAGTACTGTCACAGTCATGCAGCACTGGCTGTCACTACCTGATGTTTACTCCATTACATCTTGGCTCAAACCATGCCTGGGGCTGCCTACCGAGGGGCCTCACCTTGCACTTGCAGCAGGGCCACCACACGGGTGCCTGCGGCCTCACAAGAATAGACGCCACTGTCGCAGGGCAAGGCCGGCCTGAAGGACAGCCTGGCCACGGTCCAGTCCTGCTCTAGGAAGACTCGGCACCCGTCGGCGCATACCTCCTGCTCGTCCTTCTTCCACATGGCCAGCACCGGCCGT